>NC_034595.1:82539757-82543173 GCF_900095145.1 Mus pahari | reverse complement strand
TCCTCCCCCCTCCTCCTCCTCCTCCTCCTCCTCCTTCTCCTCCTCCTCTTCCTCCTCCTGGGGGCAGAGTGCCGCCCCCTGACTCTACAAACCCCATCAGCTAGGGAGGGGCAGGAAACTGGAGGGAGCCAAGATACTTAAAAAAAATCCTAAGAAGGCTTAGTGTTCCTTCTTCTCAGCCAAAGCCTGGCGGTCCTCAATACAAGGAGAGACTTGATTTGAAACCTAGTAGGAAAGCACCAGGGCATCTTAGAGGATCTGGCAAGCTTTTATTCTGACACACAAACAAAGGGTTTTATTGCATTCACTTTAAAGGTCAGCTGGGGAAGGGAGCAGGTCTGTGTGGAGCCTGGGCTATGGCGTAAGCATCCTGATGGAGGGTCTCTGTGTTCTTCTTCTTGGCCGCAGACTACCGGAGACAGTGGATCCAAGTTCTGACAACTTGGCTTACTGGGTAACTTGGGAACCCAGACAATGGTGGGCCAGTAGTGGGTGGAGCCACACGGCCGAGACTTCTTAGTTGTGGACGCCGCTTGATTTGTAATGAGACACAAGCCTCTGGGGAGGTAGCTCAGTGCTTGCCTGGGTTTGACCCTCAGGACCACATACACTGGGCGTGGCGGGTCATGCCGACAATCCCAGCTCTTGGGAGGTGCAGCCAGGAGGATCAGAAAGTCAAGATCATTTTGAGGCTACCTAGTGAGCCCAAGGCCAGCTTGGGCTACAGGAGACCCTTTCTCAGATAACAATACCAACACTCATCTTCAAGTCAGGGCTCTGCGGTGGTGTTGTGGGGGTTGCTGAACCTTTGTTCCTATTCCGATTGTGGCTACATTGTCTAAACTTCTTGTCTCAGCTTCTCACTGGGACTTGTCTCTTGAATTTGGCCTATTCGAGGCCAGGGGTTGAAGCCTAGCTTCGTAGGGCTTTGACCATCATGGCTCTTGGCTGACTGGGCTGTTGTCTCAGTTCTGGTTCTGTAAGCTGATCTAGGCAGCTCTTTATTGCTGAACAGGGCAGACTGACTCCCAGGCGATAATCGCTCCTGCCCAGGCAGCCTTACTGTAGAGCAGAGGCTCTCAGCCTTCCTAACCCTGTGACCCTTCAATACAGCTCCTCATGCTGTGGTGACTCCTCAACCATAACATTATTTTTGTGGCTACTTCATGATTATAATTTTGCTACTGTTATGAATCATAATGTAAATATCTGTGTTTTCTGGTACTCTTAGGCGTCTCCTGTAAAAGGGTCAAATTAACCCCAAAGGTGTCTAAACCTACACACTGAGAAACACTGTTCTAGGGGACGGAGAGTTGCCCTCATCAGGAGGAGTTTGGTCTGTCCTGCAGTTACCACCATGCATGGTGACTTCACGTTTATGATGACTGGGGACTTAGAGTCTGGAATAGGATGCTGTGAGAGCGGATGGAAAGATGCCCCGGGTCCTCTGACTTTTATGTCTTTGCCTTGTAGGTGGTGATGGGGTGAGGTGGGTCAGCAACTATGGCAGCCAAGAGACACGGTTGGGGAGTGGAAAGCCATTCCTGTGAAGAATTCACTCAAAAGCTATTCTAAAAATACTAGTTTTAAATTTTATGTGCATATACAAGTACTTGCATATCTACATGTAGTCCTAAAAGTTTTTTGGGGGCCTTTACTCTGAGTTCCGTGTTTGTTCAGTTTTCTAAAGAGAGAGCCAGTGCCTTCTGTAATCCCTTACTGCCAGTCCCCGAGCTGACCTCCATGCAAACACCATGTTCCATTTTTACGGAAGGGAGCCCAGGAGTCCCCGGGGTTCGATGGTCGGGGGGTGGGGGTGGGGAAGGCTAATTCATCTCTGCTCCCTTGTCTCACTAGAGGACAGGTGGGGATTTGAACTCAAGACTGCTGGCCTTTGATCCCTGCTCTTGCCTGGCCTCAGGTCTGCAACACACGGTAGCACTTGGCTGGCTGTTGGGACCTGTGCTGGACCCACACTGGACCTGGATGGCAGAGTCCATACTTTATTCAGCTGAGTGATGGCCATTTCTGTATGATACATGAGGAGAGGCACTTTGTGAAAGGCCCAGATAAAGCCAGTCCTGGGCTCTTGGTGTACTGCCCGGTTCAGGCTGGCAGGCAGGTAAGAGAGGGCTCTGGGGCTTTGCAGAAGCGGAGGCTGGTGATGGGAAATGACTGACAGACCTCCGAGAATCCTCCTTTTCTAGTTCTGGAGAAATGGGGGATCCTGGGAAAGATGTCAGACCCAGTTATTTGATCTAGTTAAAGGGAGATGGGTGATTATCAAACGTGGGGTTTTAGGTGCTCCACTACTTGTGCCTATATGGCCCAGAGGACTTCTCTCACTTCTCTGAGCCCAGTACAATTCTTTTGGATAAGGGATAATGATGTCTGTCTCATCAGAGTGAGGGTAAGGAGTAAGAGATGATGACAGAGCCTAACTCCTGCTGTGTGCTCAGGTTACATTCTGTGCTGGCTGCTCAGGGGCAGAGCTGAGGGATCGATTAGTTTTGCCTGGAAGAGACTTCATCAAAGAGATGGTGAAATCAGGGCTTTGAGGATTGCATAGGAGTTTGTTTCTCAGCAGGGGGTGGGAGGAAGGAAGGGATATAGCAGGGGTGAAGCCCTGCTTAGTGAGGGTGGGGTTAGAACAGTAGGGGACAGTGCAGAGTCCCTGTGCCTGGACTTCCTTTGCCCTTCAGTGCCACCTTCTTTACCTTCAGAGAATTAAATAATATTTCCTCCAGGCTCACCTTTCCTGAAGTTCCTCTCTTAATTTGTACTTCCTTGAGCTGGGTGTTCCTCAGCCTAGACATGGCCTGCTTCTCCGCAGAGATTCAGCTACGGTATCTATCATCCTGCTTCTCCTGGCTGAACCAGTTATGCCATCAGGCCGGTGAGAAGCGGATCCATAGAACCTGTGTTGTAAAAGCTAGCGTGGATGGGAACCGCCATCTGACATATTACCACGTGAAGTGTGCTACTCAGGGCTGAAAAGTCTTGTCAGGTACTGGTGTGTTTTTATTTGCTATCAATACCATTCGAAATGAGGCTTTTGAATTGCCAGCACGAACGGCACCATTTTCTGTCAGGTTGGGCGACAGAGGTTTTAAGTGCATCTGTAAGAACACTTAGCTCCATAAAAAGCTCCGGGCACAGGGTTTCCATGCTGTGGCTCGTTCCTGTGTAGGTGTTTGATGGACACAAGAAGGGCAGGGACTGTGTGGAATGAGCCTGTACTGAAGAACCTGGGTTCACTACTGGAGATGCATTTTTCAGCCAGGTCGTCTTCCTTCAGAAGCTCCGGCGCTGGGTTCTAGGACTGAGGAATTGGGTCCAGATTAAAGATGGTGGAGGCGTTCTGAGGTGTATTTCTCTACCTAAGGAAGTGATGGGCAGCCAGGGAGGACCAAGAG
>NC_034595.1:82538522-82539695 GCF_900095145.1 Mus pahari | reverse complement strand
GGGAGGGAGGGAGGGAGGGGGAGAGAGAGAGAATGAACAGCAATAGACTTTTATAGTCTGGCCTAGGCAGATGCCCACAGCTTCAAGAGCAGCAGCCTGCCGCTGGAGACTCTAGGCTGGAAAGTGGGGGACCCAGGGGGATAGATAATACTGCAGAGTCAAAGGTCAGGTGCAGAACTCGATGCCTAGGCATGGCGCCCTCTCTGTGTTGTTCTATGCCTGCAGAACCACCCTGACTCATTAGAAAACAAAGATGAAGTGTGGCATGAGCTCCCTGTGTTTAGGGCACAGGTCTGGGGTGCCCGGGGCAGAGGGCTCTGTGGATGTCCAGCCCTGCCGGCCAGTCAGTGCTGGTCAGACTATGACTCTGACAGCTTCAGGACTTCAGATGAGATGGGGCCTCTCAACCCAGATGGGCAGGATTTCTGCCTGTCCAACTCTGGTCTGTAGGGACCCGTGGACGGTGTGAGAAGACCCGTCCTCTGCAGCTGAAGCTGTCCAGCACCCCACGCAGCAGCTTTCCCTTGTTAAAGTCCTTGGCTAGAGATTCCTGTGTCGTCTCATAAAAGGCCACGGACTACAACTTAGCTACAATCAGCAGACAGAGGCTGCAAGGTCCCCTTCCATTTGGGAGTGGCCCCAGAGGGTCCCAGAGGACCTTATGGGACAGGCTCCAGGACTAAGGTGTTCAGTCTTCATGCCCCAAGCCTGCCATTCTCTTGCTGTTAGAGCAGAGCTGGGCCCCACACAGAGAAAGCTCCCACACAGCTCCGCGCTCTACCCTCCTGCTCCGGCTCCTGGACCTATCCACATCCATGAGATCCATCTGAAGTTTGAGCCGCTCATTCTCCTGCCCATGGGGAAAGAAAACAGGGAGGCCGCATCTCTTGGAAACATGAATTTCAAGCCCAAGGTGGGGTGGAGGTGTGCTAAATGGCATTCTTCCAACTTCAGGAAAACACCACCCAGATGAGAATACAGGCTTACACAAAGAACGAAAATCACTGCAATTTGCAGGTGCATGGACGCATATGAAAAATACATTTTCCTTATTTAAATCTCTTTACAAGATAATTGACTCATTATAAAGCAAAAGGACTGACAATGTATAGTAGGATTTGAACGTGCATAAGTAGAATATACCAGGAAAATTGTACAAGACCCGGGGGGGGG
>NC_034595.1:82516803-82538474 GCF_900095145.1 Mus pahari | reverse complement strand
GAGAGAGAGAGAGAGAGAGAGAGAGAGAGAGAGAGAGAGAGAGAGAGAGAGAGAGAGAGAGAGACATTATGGAGGGGCTCAGCTATTCCTCCAGCCCCCAACTTATCCTGATGACACCTGGATGCGCTGATGCTTTGAGTCTTGACATGCACTGGCCTGCTTATGGTCTTTCATACCTGTACTTGGGAAAACATTCATGTAAATAAACATACCACAATCTACTTGGTTATATTTATTATGCCTAGCTGTATAGGAGGCTATACGTTCCAAGCTGAGCTGAGTTACAATGCAGCTTAAGGAAGCCCCCTGGAGGGGTTTTTGAATAACGGGGGTTTTTATGCAGGCATTCAGTGATTGGTCCATTGGAAGTAGGCAGGGAAAGGAATATTTGGAATAAGATGTGCAGGTCTGTGTCCACAGATGAGATGGCCTGAAGGGTGGTTGGTGTAGGGGACAAGAGCAGGTGAGGGAGGGTCGGGCCAGGGCCACATCTGGAGAGGCGTGAATATCGATGCAAAGAATCTCAGGCTTATTTATCTCTGAGCTTCCTCCTGTCTCCCCACCAGGTTGACAGGAAGTGTAGGTTCATCTTGAAGTTTTGGAGGACATCTTTCCCAGGCAATGGTGGGACTGGGCTTCTGGGTACAGTTTCTTTGGGGACCAGTTTCAAGATCAAATTTATGAGTAGTGGATCTCTACTGTGAGACCTGGAGACAATGTGGAAATACTATAGATTAAAAAATCAAGGACGGGGTGGGGGGAGGGAAGGGGTGACTCATGGATTGACAGGGTGGGGGAGGGAAGGGGTGACTCATGGATCAAGAGCCCTTGCTGCTCCTGCAGAGGAAGGACTCTGTTCCCAGCATGGCACCCTATATCCTCCTGTAACTCCAGTTCCAAGGAATCCGGTGCCCTCTTCTGGCCTCCACAGCTATTGTCCCCACAAGGTGAGAGTTGTTCTCTAACCTCCCTCCATACCTGGCATGGCAGCACCCTCCTCATGCACATGAAATGATAATAATATTTAATAATAATAAAAAGGAATCCATAAATAATCTAAAAGTAAAAAGGTGTTTAAAAGATATGTCTGGATAATGCTGACCAAAATAAAGCTGGCATGGCCATGTTAATTTTTAGATAAAGCAGATCCTTAGGATTTGACAGGAGCCAGGGGAAAAGGGCATGCCACCTTGAAGAGGTGGTCACAATTCCTCAAGAAGATGTGAGGATCCTCGGTTTGTATGATGACGGAGTTTGAGGTCATACAAAGCAGAAAGGAACAGAGGCATTTGGAGGGAGCCAATGCCCACACTGGCAACCAGGGTTGTTATAATGACTACAGCTTTAGCTTTTTTTAAAATCTTATTTTTAATGATGGTTATTAAATGCTTTAACCTCTGTTGTAGCCCACCACCCACCAGAGGTAGTGAAACAGAAAGGACACGGGGGAAGTGGACCTGTTCAGGAAGGTTCTTTGGAGCAACTCCTGTCTGCAGTTCAGTTCACAGATCAGCAGCAGCAGCTCAATCCACTCGCAAACACTTCACAGACACACCGGCAGTCCAGTTTGGTGGAGTCAGGTTAGCAACAGTGTTGACATGACCAGGCAGAGACAGCCAGGCCTCAGCCTTGACTCGAGTCAGTAGGAGGGACCAGGAGGGACGCAAGAGAAGTTCTCAGCTGCGCCTCTCTCAGGGAAGCAAAGATCAAAGAAGACTTGAGACCCATAAGTGTTGTGTAGCTAGCTGTACCAGCAAGCCAAGCTCTGTCTCTGTCACTCCGTGGAGTCCTATTTATACCCTCCAAACATCACGTGTCCTCCATATGCCTTGCCTCAGCACATGCATCTAGTCAGTCCAAGTCAAAGGAAGCAGCAACAAATTGCAGTACATCACCAGGTTTTCGGTGGTTTTCTCTCTATGGAGTCCCAACAAATACAGTTCAACTACACAGTATAAGGCAGACCAATACATGCATGCTGTTAGCAAAGAATCCTTCATCACGTGTCCTTTCATGTGCTTGCTTTAGCAAAACATCCTCTCTCCTGTGTCAGCTTCAGGGAAACGTTCCTTCACAAGTCTGCCTTAGCCTTTCACACTTGTGTTCACTTTAACAAAACATTCCTTCTTGTGTTTGCCCCAGCAAAACACTGTCCAACCGACTTTCCAAAGGACCCTTAAGTTTCCATTTCAAATCTCCTTTTCAATGACCGATTAAAACAACAGGCAGGGAATTTGTGAGACTATAGAAAGATTGAAAGACACTATTAACTTACACTTTACTGACACTCAGAACGCTCTACTAGACAACAGATTACAGTGTGTTATTCTCAGTACACATTGGAATTTACCAAAACAGGGCTTAGCTGGATCAGAAAAGAGTCTTAACAGGCTTAGAAAGATTTAGATTTTTCAAAATAAAAAACATTAAAAATAAAGATAAATCTACTCTGACCACAATGGGGTTAGGTAATAATAGGAGGTAGATCTCTGGCCAACCCATCAAATGCTCAGGAACTAAAAACATGCTTCTAAGTTATATGTGGGTCAAAAATCTTCAAAGAAAAAGCATAAAGTCGCTTAAATTGAATATGACTTAAAGGCACACAGATGAATTTGGGGTACTGCAGCCCTCAAACGAAAGATCTGTATCTAAAAAGAAGGGAGATCTCAACATGATGGCCTCAGCTGTGACTTTTAGAATGACAGCAAGAAGAACAGATCCAGTTCAAAATGAAAGATGAAGTGACAAAGGGCAGGCAAGACTTCAGAGCAATGCCCTGGACTGTGCTGGGCCTGCCGGGGAGACTCCTGACTCCCAGAGCATGTCCATTGCTGGGCAGCCTTCTTGACTTTACCAGTCTATAGACACAGCCAGATCAGAGCAACTGGAAGCCAAAGATGGAGATAAAAATTTGGGTCCTGGGGTGATCACAGGGTCCCATCAAATAAGGTCTGTGTCCAAAACCTAAACTTCTATGGACTTGGCTGCAGATGCCTCTGCCTCTGAGCAGCAGGCTGGGGTCCTTCTGGTCTACCTGGATAGAAGCCATGGTGGGTAAGGAGATGCCTTTCCAGTGTGGTCCTTGAAAGCTTTTGTGACCCTCAGCCTTTGATGGAACATACAGTAGCAGCAGAGGGCTCAGAGCGGCAGCTGGTTGTCCTCCAGTCTAGAGTTCTAGTGAGATCTTTGCCTTATCGTGGCAAGAGTATCTGGTTTTGTATTGACTTAGGGAACTGACATTCTCTAGCCCTTGACAGTGGTTAGTGTACAGCTTCTGCCCAAGTGATCAAGACCTTGAATTCTTACAGACACTGTTGCCACTGTGCCACCACTGTGGACACTGCTCTGCTGTTGGCTTGTCACCACCACCATCAACACTTTCTCAACACCTTCAGCTGTTGGTCTGTCGCCATTCTATGGCTCTATCTCTGCCACTGTCAAGGCCACCAGCCTCACCCTGGCTAAGACCCCACTGCTGTCCCTACTGCTGGTGGCTGTCTCCACCACCACTGTATTGAGGCTGGCTCCTCAGGCTGGTTTCTTCAGGACTCTGCTTCTTCTGTGGCATTTCCACTTCTTAGCATCTGCTTGTCACCACTGCTTTCTTCATGTTACAAGCCCAGCCTTCTCTACTCTAAGTAGGCAAGGAAAGACTCCTGGAGAAAGAACCTTTCACTGGGCCTGTGATCGCAACCTGGGTAGATGGTACAGGAGCACAGAGTGAGAACTGGGAGCACAGAGTGAGAACTGCCTGCCCACAGAGCCCGAAAGGGGGGTGCCTGCCCCAACCACATTCCACTTTCATGCAAATGAAGGATGTTTTTGCACCAAGCACAGCATCCCTTCTGTTGAGCAGTGACAACTGTCCCTCCTGCTGGGCTACCAAGAGGCATGCTTTGCCCTTAGTGTGGGTGGAAACAGTTGCAGTGAGCCCACGGCAAGCCATCCGAAGCAGCTGTGGCCATGACTGCTTCGGTAGCAGCTGAACTTGTGCATCAGTTAGCAAGCAGCTATAACTGTTGCATATCTCCCTCAAGGTATCCAAAGAGTGTTTGACTTACACTTCTTTGCTGGGATCCAGGGCATCAGGAAAGTCTGGTAGCTGTCAACCAAGTCATCCTACCACCACATGAACACTTTTGCTTATTTATGAAAAACAATCTGCATTAGTTACTACTCTATTACTGTGATAAAACCATGACCAAAGCCACTTAATATGAGGAAGCGTTTCTTTGGGCTTTCAGTTCTAAGGGTGTGTGTGTAAAAGTCCATTATTGTGGGCAATTGTGGCAGCAGGCAGCAGGTGGCAGGTGGCAGGCATGGTAGCAAGGAACAGCCCACATCTCCAGAGTTCACATCTCCAGCCACAAGCAAGAAGCAGAGAGAGCACATTGGGAATGGCATGAGGCTTTGTCACCCCAAAGCTTTCCCTCCAGTGACATACTTCCTCTGGCAAAGCCACAGCTCCTAATCCTGTACAAATAGTTTCACCAACTGGAGGCCGAGCTTCAAATGTCCCAGCCTATGTGGGACACTCCCATTTAAACCACCACAGCATCCATTAGAGTGACACTTATCATTTACATGAATGTTGACATTAAGGGTTCTGTAATGCTCAGTGCTTGCCCAGGGACGCATGGAGGAGATGCTGATCACCCCACCCCCACCCTACATCTTAGTATTTCCCTTTTCTTCGATTAGTCAGATTTACATTTCTTTCTTTGGCAGGAGATGACTCCAAATGCCTCCATGGTGGTTTATCTTGCGGTGGGGAGGGGGGGAAGGGCTGGGGATTGGCAGATGGGGGGGGAGCTTCATGCCTCCTCTCATATCATTACTTCACTCTCCATTAGCAAACAGACTTTCAGGTTATTATCCCCATTTGACAGGTGAGAACACCAAGGCCTTGGCCGCCCAGCTGGGAGCTGGAAAAACCCCCTCTCCCTCCTCATTTCCTCTATGGTTACACCTCCTCGGCTCAGCTCAGCTCAGCTCAGCTCCCCATCTGGTGTCAGATAACAAAGCTGGGAGGGATGGTGTTCTATGTAGGTGTCCCTTTCTGCCTGAGCCACTTCCTTCCCTGTGCAAAGGTCAACAGGCCAGAGTCTGGTGGATGTGAGGTGTTGTTGGAGGAGAACTTGGAGCAGTGGAAAAGGCCAGGTTTACAGATAAACAGAGACCTGAAAAGGAACAAGCAGGAACCTTGCTCTTGAGATGATGAGCTGTGGGAAACCACTCAGCAGGTGCTCAGGGAAGGGGCGATTAGCTAATTGCATGAGACTTAAGAGCTCACCTGGTGCTGCACAGAGTAGATCTTGAGGAGGAGATGTGCAGTGTGCAGGGCGGGCCAGGTCTGGGCCACACCCCAGTGCTGCCTCTGGCACAGTAGCTGATGACAAGTGGTGCTCTTCTCTGGGCCTCAGTTTTCCCTTCTGCTTGGGAATGGTCTGAGTCTATGAGAATAGTATGTAAAGCACAGGGCACATAAATGATAAACCAGAACATGGGTCATGATTGTCTTTTTTTTTTATTATTAAAGATTTATTTATTTTATGTATATGCGTACACTGTCGCTGTCTTCAGACACACCAGAAGAGGGAGTCAGATCCCATTACAGATGATTGTGAGCCACCATGTGGTTGCTGGGATTTAATCTCAGGACCTCTTGAAAAGCAGTCAGTGCTCTTAACCACTGAGCCATCTCTAGCCCCTGATGATGATTGTGTTAGTGTTTTACTGCTATGAATAGACACCATGACCAAGGCAGCTCTTATAAGGACAACATTTAATTGAGGCTGGCTTCCAGGGTCAGAGTTTCAGTTCATTATCACCAAGGCAGGAGCATGGCAGCATCCGGGTGGACACGGGGCTGGAGGAGCTGAGAGTTCCATCTCTTGTTCAGAAGGCGGCTAGGAGAAGACTGGCTCCCATGTGATTAGGAGGAGGGTCTTAAAGACCAGCCCTACAGTAACACACTTCCTCCAATGAGGCCACACCGCCAAATAGTGCCACTCTCTGGGCCAGGCATATTCAAAACACCAAAGTGATGATTGGCACTAAGGACATTACTGTGCCCCGGAGCCTGCCCTGGACACTCAGGAAGGACTCAGCGTGTGGACTCAGATGTTACATCACAACCGAGGAGACTCATCTTTTGTGAGGAGGCGGTCTGTGTCCTGCCAGCGAGGTCTGCACGGTAGCTGTGTTCTGGGGTGGCTGCGTACAAATGATACCCTGCTGGCCAGGTTAGTGCTATCCTTCCTTCTGGGGTCTAGGGGTGTCCTCTCCACAACTGGGTGGACTCTCTGAGACAAGCTCATTGTCTTCTTGGCCAAAATGACAGCAGCAGAAGCACGTGACTCTCCAATGAGCCGGCGCTGAACTCTTTGCTTATTTTCTCCATCTTTCACTTGACCTCAGTTCCTCAGGCTTGACATGCCTATGGGGTGCGTGCAGAGCTGAGGACCAATGTCAGGGACCAAGGTCCCATGCCACTTTGCCTAAGTTAGTGTGTGTGTGTGTGTGTGTGTGTGTGTGTGTGTGTGTGAGCACGCATGTGAACCACAGCACGCATATGGACATTACACTTGTGAGAGTTGGTTGGTTCTTTTCACCATGTGGGTTCCAGGGTTTTAATCCAGATCATAATAAGGCTTAATAGCAAACACCTGAACCCACTGAGACATTTTGCTGGCTTGGTTGGTTTGTTTGTTTATTGAAATAGATGCTTGTGTCTCTCAATATAGCTGAGGATGATCTTGAACTCCTGACTCTCCTGTCTTAGATCGAGATCTTCCATAAATGCATTCATGGGTGTCATGGTTTGAATGAGAAATGTCCTCCATAGGCTCACATGTTTGAACACCCAGTCTCCACCAGGTGGCGCTGTTGGGGGAAGTTGTGAGACCTTTAGGAGGTGGAGTCTTCCTGGAGGAAGTATGTCACAGTAGGTGGGCCCTGAGACTTTATAGCCCAGCTCTCACTTCCTATTCTCCCTCTGCCTCCTGCTTCTGCTACCCTGTCTTTCCAGACAGGACAGACTGTATCTCCCTGGAACTGTGAGCCAAAATACACCCTGGTTATCACAGTGAGGGAGAAGTAACTAAGACAGCGGGTGTGGGCTTAAGGGAAAACTTACCCAATTTGACACCTTGCATTTGTCCAGTTGATTGCATTTTAGTTATACCTCAGAAGGAGCCTTTAAAGAAACTGGAAAAGCAGCATATTCTCTCTGCTCCTCACCCACTTCCCAAAGGAAACACCGCATACAACTGGAAAATTAACGACCATGAGTCAAGTGTATTAGTTTGGGCGGATTCTTTAGATTAGTCGACCCTTGAGAGCCTGGAGTAGATACTGTTGTTGCTGCTTTTTAAAGATGAAGCAATAAGGCTTGGGGGTGTGGAATGAGCCACGGAAGACCATCTCATTAGGATCAGTGATTCAGACTCAATTCTGTGACACCCCCCCCCAAAGCCCACACCGTGCAGTAGGGCCTGCATTTTCATTTATATTCCAAATTCTTTTTCCTTTTTACAAAAATGGGATTGTTCATCTCCACATCCCCATCAAGTTTCTAAATCACTCTCCCTACATGGGCTGGCAATCTTTTGTCTTCCACTGGTTATCTGGGATTCTGTTGCCATGGGCACTAAGGCTTATGTGGGAAGTTCCCCTGTAGATACAGACTTGGGTTGTTTTTGTTTGTTTGTTTGTTTGTCATTTGCTTTGTTTTGTTTTTGGCAACAGTAGTGTTATGGCAAGCCTGTCCTCCATCCCCTGATCATTCAGGGTGAATTTTAATCACACATGTGCTGTGTGCAGACACTCTGGGAGTTTAATATGCAAGGATTCAGATAAAGAAAAGTCTCTTGTTTTACAGCTGTCTCTAAGCTTGGGCTCCTCCCACAGAGCACAGTTATCAGTGTGGTGTGGGATCCTTACAGACTATATCGCAAGCACACACACACACACACACACACACACACACACACACACGCTCATACTCACACATGTATGCACACACCAACAGACACACATGCACACACACATACATGCATGGAATGCATTCCTGTGTGCTCACATGTAGGCTCACATGCTCATACACACACACACACATCGGGCTATCTTAAAAGCAAAAATTGTTTATATGTATTGTTTTGTACCCTTTTAGAAAAATACATATATTTAAAAACATTTTTAAGACAGAGCTTGTTTCCCAGGCTGGCCTCAAAGTCACTACGTATCTGAGGATGGCTTTGAACTTCTGACCTCCTACCTTCACCTCCCAGGTGCTGGCATTGCAAGTTAGTGCCATCACATCAAGCTTACAGGATTATTATTTAAAGTCACCGTCTGTGCATCTTGGCAGTATCTTCAGAGCCAGCACATTGTTGTTTCCAAGGCTATGTCACGTCTCCGCTACTTGTCTCTCCCTCTCTACTTCTCTTTCTCCCTCTCTTGCTTCTCTTTCTTCTCCTGCATGATATTTAGGTTGATTCATTTACCTCTGGGAGCCCTCTGCAATAAGATCCCCATTCATGCCCCAGTGCCTCCTTACACAGAACTGTGCGGATGAAGGTTTTCAGACTGTATCTTGTTGGTAGCCAAAGAAAGTAGAGGCAGACATGGACTGCAGATCCTACACTACACAAAAACCCTCATGAACTAAGATGGAAAAGAATGTCTCCTTACCCAAAGCTGGTGTGTGTGTGTGTGTGTGTGTGTGTGTAGCCATGACTTCAGACAGCTCCTGGGAACCCTGAACTGTTGTACATGCAGACTTGTGAAGTGGAAGTTTTTGGTTGTGTCATGTGACAGACTCACATGGGGTTTTGTTGAGGCAAGACCTGTGGGAGGACACGTGATGTTTGGAAGGAGTGTAAGTGGAACTCGACGGGAAGTGACAGGAGACTTGCATAGCTAGCTGTGCGACTCTTTGTTGGTTTTGTGTCTTCAATGATCTTTACTTTGTCACTGCAGAGAACTCCTGTCATTTCAGCTGGTCCTGCTCGCCGCCGCTGACTCGTGCTGATTCAGCAGGGGCTTGGAGGTTTCTAATGGATCATGCCGCCATTGCTGATTCGTGTTTGGTGACACTTTTGAACTGGACAGTTGGTATCCTGACACTACTAAACTGGGCTGCTAGTATCCCGAGAAACAGAGATTGGAAATGCCCCCAAAGAACTACTTCTACACAGGTCCATATCTCCCTGTCCGATTTACTATCTTTTCACCCCTACCTTTGGACAGTGGGCTAGAAGTGGGGGTCGAAGCATTTGAGAACTCTTATTAAAGTAGGTTTTGAAAAATCTAAGCCTACAGAACTGTCAGAGGAGCCCCGTGGGCCACTGGTTGGTTCAGCTCCACACTGTTTAGCCTTCTTCTTCTCTCTGGACTAACTGATTGTTAGTCCAGCCCCCGACCCCAGCACCAGGTGGATGTATTTCAGACAGAGGCCTAGACAGAGGCCTATGGGGAGACATGCTGGCTGGCACCAGCTGATTAGGTCTGTGACAGTGGTAGGTGTGGTAATGCCAGGACAGAGTCTGAGGGATGCCAGAGAAGGGAGTTGACAGGGTTCAGCCTAAGCTAATCTTTGAGGATTTTAGGGATCGATAAGATTGAACAGACCTTGTGAGCAGGAGCCTGCAATCCATCCGGTGATCTCTGGGCATCCCCACAGGAAAGAAGACTGGACACTTGCAAAAGCCCACTGAAATTTATAAAGATGTGATAGTTATCCTCAAGTTTCAGCCTGAAAAGATCTAGCTAATCTAATCTTGATTAGGTTAACTGAGGTGTGAAGACCTGCCCACCATGGGCGGCACCATTCCTTGGGCTGGGATCCTGGACAGTGTGAAATGGAGAAAGTGAGGGGAGCACACGTCTTCCTCACTCCTTGCTTCTTGACTGTGGCTGCAATGGGACCAGCTGCCCCTCCATGAGGGATTATAACCTCAGACTCTGACCTTGAACTGTGAGCCACAATAGAACCTTTTTTCCTTAAGTTGCATTTGTCACAGACTTAAGTTACTTCTTTAAGTAACTTCCTTAAGTTAATTTTTTAGACATGACAGAGAGGACACTAGGGAAGGGTTATTGTAGGGTGTGTTGCAGGATAGGCTACAGAGGCCCATTACTTCCGATGGGCTGGAGAGGGTGAGTGCCATGAGATGTTGACAGAACCTGAAGAGACAGGTGTGAAAAGGGCTGGCCTTCCCATGGAAAGAGAAGCACATGGAGGGTAGACCTTCCTATAGGGCCAAGTGTAGGTGACAGTTCCTGCCAACTCTGTTGGGAGAGGGGCAACCAATACCACATTTCTCTCTCCCTCCAGGGACCCTTTGATGCTTCTCAGGTCTGGGTCAGAGGAGGTGTTGGTGAAATCCATCTGTGTGGGAGGTTTTGGGGTGGGAGTAGGGGGTGGGCTCAGAGTTGGATGAAAAACTGAATGTACCCAGGGTCAATCCCACCTCCCACTATTTATCTACAGCAATGTCTCTCCCAGAAGGTGAGAGCTGTGAGAGGAGACTTTGTCACTTGTCGCATACAGGATTGGCTGGTAGGTCTGAGGCAGGGGCCTGCTCCGTGCCCTGTTCATCCTTTTTCCCTACCTAGATTGTCCCCCTTTGTCCTGCTACCTCTTCTTCCTCACACCTGCATCTCTCATGTTGATGTTAACCCAGAAACTGGGGAGTCAAGCCCAGGGTTACACGGATGAAAGTCCCCAAGCTCAATGCTTATATTCATGGCTAACTTGGCTGGGAGTCCCTGGGGAAGTTACCTACCCGCTCTGAGCCTCCTGTGATGTCTCAACCGTACCAAGATAAATTGAGAATGATCTGACCTATCTTGGACTTTTGCTTCCTGTGTGTTCTTGGGCTGGTCTGTCGCCTTCTCTGAGCCTTGCTTTTCCTATCTGTAAGCTAATATCAGGTGGTTTCTGGGGCCCTTCTCCTCTCTGGTGTTTTCTTTTTTTTCTCTTGCCTGGTTGCTCAGCTCCGCAGATATAGCCTAGGGGAGGGGCTGCACCGACGAGCGGCTTGGCGGCATTGCAAGGCCTGGCACGTCCACCCTTGTGTTTAATGACTCTGGCAACTGTCTCTGCCTCCTCGATTTCCTGAGCAAACATACTCATTATCTGGAGTAATTTACTGGCACTGGCTTTGGTTGTGTGGATTGGAAACTTCCAGATGGGCCCCCACTTCAGCCCGCACACCCTGAACACGCTCATGTAGCCAGGTGTTGGGTCAGAACACCAGCCTGCCCTGGGACTCTGAGCCCTGTTGCCCCTCTGACCCCTGTCTGTGGGCCAAGGCTCTGTGACCCAGTGGTTAGAGCAGGGGTTCCAAGCATAGTAACCTAGGCTTATCATTGTGCAATCTTAGATTCCTCAGTTCCTCATCTGTGAAATGGACACCATGATCTTTCCTGATCTCACCCTTTCACAGGGCAGTAGTGATCCCTCTGCCACCACATCCTATCCACCCATGCCCTCTGTCCCGGTCATTGCTCTAAGTCTGGGCCATCCTAGTTACCAGCCTGCAGACCCCTGAAAGATGGAGAGGAGCCCCACTTCTCATGCTGTGGTTGCTGAATGCCAGTAGCACCTCAATGTCTACACAGCACTCATGCTGACACTCAGCCTGCGGAGGGCGGGGCCTATGTCCTCTTCTGCCCCGCGAGAACACAACAGCAAGTGTCACCTAGGAACATGCCCCTCCCAACCCCCAGAGCCATCACTGCTTGATCACGCAGTGTAGGGTATTTTGTGACCAAGGTTCTCAGTGTGACTTTCTTAGATCCACTGTGCAGGAGCGTCATCTCACTCTAACCCATTACAGCGCTCAGGGGAGCCTCAGATGCCCCTCTTCCTGGGGCTCTGACCCCCGTCCTCTCCCCCACCCTAAAGCTTATCATTCTGCTTACATGCCCCTCCCCCCATGACCAACTTTCATCTCGGTTAATGTGAAGTAGTGGGTCTCCTTGTGGTGTTTCATAGCTTCTTGGGTTTAGTGGACTCGCCCTTCTCTGCTCCCTCGACCCTTCATCCTCTATGCCCACCTAACCCTTCCACGGTATTCCCCCTGCCCGGTTATATTTCCTGTGTTTATTATCCTCCCTAGTGCTCTCTCTTAAAGACTCACTCTCCTGCTCTCGTGGCCCCCTCCTGTTTCCTGGGGCCTTTGCTTCCCTACTCCCACAAAGGAATGCATGTATAAAAATTAGAATCTAAGATTGGCACTCGAGGGAGAACCTGCAGAGCTTGTCTTTCTGAGTCTGAGATATCTCACTTCACATCATATTTCCCATTTCTCTCCACTTGTCTGAAATCTTCAGTTTTCCTTCCAGATGAACAACGTTTCTTTGCATGCACATATCACATCTTCATTACCTGTCTGCCTGTTGATGGACGTTTAGGCTGAGTCTGTGCCTTTGTTACCATGATGAGAGCAGTGATAAACACAAATGGACACGTGTCTCTGCAGCAGGATACAGTGCACTTTGGGAACGTGCCCGGAAGTGGGTCATATGGCAGTTTTACTTTTAGCTTCCTGAGAGACTTCAATAGTTGTTTCCATGTCTGCCCTAGTTTACACATGCACCAATAATGAATAAGGATTCCTCTGTATATGTCTATTCTGTATATGTATATATGTGCACATGTATACATGTGCATATGTGTATATGTGTATTATACATGTGCATATGTATATATGTGTATATGTATAGATAGATATGTATGTATGTATGTATGTATGTATATGTGTATATATGTGTATGTGTGTATGCATGTATGTGTCTGTGTATATGTGTATATATATGTATATGTAGGCACATATGTGAACATGTATGGGTGCACATGTGTGTTAATATCTGTGGAGGCCAGATATTGATGTCATGTGTCTTCTTCTACCACTTTGTATGTACCTTCAGGGTTTTCTCTTCTTTCTTCTCTCTCTCCTCCTCCCCTTCTTCTTATCTTTCTCCTCCTCCTCCTCCTCCTCCTCCTCCTCCTCCTCCTCCTCCTTTATACTAGCATCTCTTGCTGAACCTAAAGTCCACCACTTCTTGTCTCTGTTCCACATCTCCAGATCTAGAGTCACAAATATGTGCTGCTGTATCCAGCTTTTTCCCTTTAAAGTTATACCATTTATACTACATGTACATGTGTGGGATCTGCATGTATGTATGTGCGCCACATACATGCAGGCGCCTGTGGAAATCTGAAGAGGGGATTGGATCCCCTGGAACTTGAGTTACATGTGGTTTTAAGCCACCTATGGTGGGTTCTGGGAACCAGACCCAGGGTCTCTGCAAGAACAGCAATCTCCAAGCCATTTCACCATCCCTGCTTGCTGCTGGTTGTGCCTGGTTTTGATATAGGTGCTGGGGAGCCAAGTGCAGGTCCTCACGCTTGTGTAGCAAGTACTCCACCCTCCAACCTGTTTCTTCTGCCCATGAGCTCCTCGTTCTGCACAGCCTTGCCACCGTTGTCTAGCTGTCATTTTCACGACAGCCATTCTGAAGGGGCTCAGAAGGGCTCGGTGTAGTTTTCATTTGAATGCTCTTGATACTTAACACTTTTTAAACATATTTTCTGTCCATTTGTGTTCCTCTTTCAAGAATTCTCAGTGTGACTGTGTGACTTTTTCCTGGGGAGATTGCAATCAAACATCTGCTTCCCCAGTGGGAAGGGCACCAGTGACAGGGCAAAGTAGGACTCCATCCCAATCCAACTCAGAGAACCAATGAGTTTTTGGGTTGATTGACAGATACCGGTGAGGGGTGGTGTGGCTGACTCAAAGGCTGTTGCAACACCCAAAACCCCAGCATGGAAAGCATTGTTGGTGGAGTGTCCTGTTGGTTGGGAGTGGAAGGCATGTGCTGGGTGCCCTGCACATCTGAGTTGGCACAGAGAATGGCTACATCCCAAAGCTAGATGGTAGCCATCAAAATCTGGCCTCTAGGAACTCACTTTTTCCAGATGGATCTCACCTCCGCAAGGCGTCATAGCTCCTAGAACATCACCACCATCTGGGGAACAGGTATTCATAGCAGGAGTCTGTGCAGGACCTTTGGGTTCCGATCATAACAGGGGAGGACAGCTAGGGAGGACTTACATTTATGTGAAGGAAGGTATTTTAGTTCTTTGGAGCTGTACATGGAAAGCTCTGAAACAGGAAGGATCTTGACAAGATCAGCAGGAAAAGCAGAAGAAAACAGAAGAGGAAGGGGGATGAACGATTGGGCAGAGGTGGACAAAGGATAGCCTACACTGGTCTGTGTTCATGAAAAGTACATTGCATGAGTCAAGAAGAAGCCATGGAAACATCAGGAAGGGAAGGATATGACCAGAGCATTCTGTGAGCCCAGACCGTGCTTAGTGGGGTGTCTGGCAGACATCTGCTGCTCAGCAAATACTTGCTGGCAATGATGTCACACGAGGGAAAGGAGAGACTCTGATACCAGCCACGGAGCTCATTGTCTATGCAGGAAGGAAGGGTGTCTGTACCTGCTGCTGTGCAGGGAGGACTTCTCGTAGGCTAGTTCATGTGCCCTCAGAGAGGGCCAGGACCATGCACAAGGCATCCCCAGGGAGGACCAAAGGCAGGTAGGCACACAGATGTCTCAGGAGTGAGACCAATGCTGGCTTCATAGATGCCAGGATGGGGATCACTAATGCTGGCTTCATAGATGCCAGGATGGGGATCGCTAACCTGGTTCTTATTCCTGCTGAGCAGGACTCTCAGCACACAGCGTGTGGGGGAAAAGGTCCGTGTGGAAATCGATGGAAGTCCCTGGGAAGAATGACCAGCTAAATGGTGAGGGCGGCTGGGTCGATAGACCCAAGTGAACTGTGGAGAAGTCTCCCCAGCTCAGCCCTGATTACAGGAACCGAGATGCCAGGGAAAAATAACACGGTAACACAGGCCAGCGAGAAAACACACAACTTCCTAACGAGAGCGGCAAGAGCCAGCCGAGGTGATGACAGTCAGACTTCCTGGGCTGCATTTTTCTAGTCACTCAAGTGACTCTGGAGCCATGGTCCCCAAACCTTCCCAATGCCCCATGCATGGCTCTTTAATTCAGTTCCTCATATCACTGTGACCCCCAACAATAAAATTAGCTTCATTGTTACTCCATAATTGTAATTTTGCTACTGTTACAAATTGTAAGTAAATATCTGTGCTTTCTGACTTTCTTAGCTGACCCCTGTGAAAGGGTCATTTGATTCCTCAAAGGGGTCGCAACCCAAAGGATGGGAAACACTGCTCTGGAGGGTCCCTTAGTGTTACCAACAAGCCCTGGGCTGGATCTTCATGGGTTCCTGAGCCACATTTTCCAGATCAGAGGTTTGTGGGACAGTGGTCTGTGTAAGGAAACTTGGTAAGGTTGAGTGGGTTCCAAGACCCTGCACCCAGGCACCCACCTGAGACGGTCTCCCTGCTCCCTACTAGATTCTTGGCCTGGAACACGTGACCCCACTCCCCAAGTAGGTCACGTAGCCCAGACCAGAGTTCTCCATGCTAATGAGGTATCTTGAGGGTTTAGCCAATAAGCTTCCCTTTCTAGACACTCCTTCCTGCAAAAGATATTTAATCTCTGGTCCACCCTGAAAAGGTGGTGTGCACCCATTTTCCATGATGAACAGTCAATAAACTGCATGGATAACCGTGGACTGTCTCTTTCATCAAGAACCACCATGGGGGAGCACGGAGAAGGCCTTTGCCTAGAGAGCCGCTGCCTAAGCTCCCACAGAAGGCCCTCAGCCTGAGGACCTCTTTTATTCTTGGCTCCTCTGCGACTTCCAGTGGTGTCTGGATGTCCAGGAGTCTGAGAATCCCTGGAACTCGGTCCCTCATGGCAGGCCCCAGGCCCCCCGACCCTCCATTCCTGACCCCTCTGTGCATGCTTTCCAGTGGCAACTGGATGCCGTGGAGTCGGGTAACCCCAGCTTCGGGTAACCCACATCCAAGGCTGCATTTTCCACCCTCTAGGTAGTGTATCAGCACTTCCTTAATGCCCAGCACCTGATGGTGGCACAGTCTAATGTCTCAGCGTTTCACCTGGCCAGTGGCCTTTCGTCATCCCAGCGATGGGGCAAAACGTGGACCCACAGAGGTTGTCGATGTTGCCTGCCCCCTCCACCCTCTATGCCAGGTCTACTCACCCCAGGAGACCTGTCCTGCTCAACCTAGGCCCCACAGCTCTAGAACTCTGACCTCAGGTTTTTCCAGAGACAGCACTGGCCCCAGGAGGATGTATCTTAGCAGATTGCAGAGCTTAGTTAGGCCTGAAAGGTTTCTGTTTTTCTCTCCGATAGCGGTGAGTGTGCCAGTTTGCATGACCTTAGAGGATCCCCTAGAGCCACTTAAGGGGCAGGGCCCAGGGTTCAGGATCCCTAGGGTCAAATCCCACCTTCACTGTCTCCTAGTTGACTCTGGGTCTGGTATATTCTGTGTGTGCCTCAGTTTCCTTACCTGTTAAGTAGGACTGACTCTATCCTCCTGCAGGGTTATTATAAGGCATAAAGAGCAGTAAGAAGAAATCCTCCCCGCCACGTTAGAGCTCTGCATCTTCCTGGCCCTTCTAGAAGAAGATGAGGATAAGAGAAGATCAGTGAGGGTGAGCTGCTCAACTGAGATCAGATATGGCGCTGTGGCTCCCTCTTCACAGCACAGTGAGGAGGCTGCTTTGTCTCCCAGCTCAGGCGCATGGGTGTGAGGAACCTGGCTCAAGATCCTGAGGGCAGGGAAGGCTCACAGCCTCTGCCAAGGTGGTGTCTCTTCCGGGAAGATGGAAAAGCATCCAATGAGACCAGCCCTGCCCTCCTGGGGCTGATGCAGCTAATCCTGAGACCAGGTTGTTCACACTGCTCACAGGAGCAATCTGAGGCTTTGTGGGGCAGAGGTCAGTGCCTGGGGTCCCATAGATGACTCTGAGAATCACACACAGCTTGTTGCCTGAAATCTGTCCCTCTGTAGGTTTCATACTCCTAAATGCATACTGAGTGATATGTTTCCTGTTTTGTACCCACCTCATCAAAGCCCCCAGGAGTCCCTGGAGGGAAACCTTCACCTCCCAGAGTGCTGGATATGGGTCTTAGGAACAGGTGGGCATGGGTCTCTCTCCCAAGTCACCCATCGCCAAGAACAGAAAGAGACCCATAGAAAGAGACCCAGGACTGTCTGTTTATAGCCTGCACCTAGGTAGGTCCCCATCGCCCTTCCCCTCATCCCTAGAGCCCATGGAAGACCAATTGAGATGCTTGGGGTTGATAGGGAGGGACAGGGCTTCCCAGCATATGCCCAGGACTTCAGGGAGCAGCCAAGGTCTGCAGACCTCCAGAGCTCCTCCAGAGCTGATCGCTAAGATGGCACTAAGGCAAGAATGGCACCTATGGGCATCTTCCAGTAAGTTTCCAAGCTCCATGAACCAGTGCAGAAAGATATTACCGACAGCAGCCCATGGGCACCCAGTCCCAAATGCTTCCTCTGGGCACTGTACCACTTTGCTCCACTTCACACTGTCCAGAGGTGCGGTCCCATCTCACAGAGACCACGTTGTCGTCAGAAGTACAGCAATCTGTGGCTACACAGCAGGAGCTGAGGACTTGAACCCGGCCTGGGTGGGACTGAATGACTTCTGTGGAGCAAGATCAGTCTCTGGCAGAGAATTCATGGCGTTTTCTCTCTCTCTCTCTCTCTCTCTCTCTCTCTCTCTCTCTCTCTCTCTCTGTCTCTCTCTGTCTTCTTGCTCTCTTTCTCCCTCCCTCCCTTGACTCCCCCCCCCCACACCTGTGTGTGCCATGTGTTGGGTGGTATTCTGTGCTGTGTGTGGACTGTGGAGTGTGCTGTGCTCTATGGGTTGTATGCTATGCCTCTGTGTGTTTGTGAGTGTGTGTGTGTGTGTGTGTGTGTATGTATGTGTGTGTGTGTGTGTGTGCATGTGTGCTCTATGCTGTTTACATATCCACTCAGGGCTGGACTAGGGCCATGCCAGCTCCAGGGTCTTCTGGCATAGGCTCTTGTGCCAGGTTTTGAAAGTTGTGTCCAGCTATCTAGCTCACACTGTGTATCATTTCTGAAGTTCCAAGGCCGAAGAGACACATGTACATACACATGAACATACACACATACACATGAACATACACATAAACACATGAACATACACATTAAACATGCACATACACATATATGCATGAAAATACACATATACACATGCACATACACATATATACACATTACATATGAAAATATACATATACACATGAAAATATACATATATACACATGCACATACACATATACACATGAATATACACATGTACACACATACACATATACACATACACATATACACATATACACATGCACATATACATATGCATATACACATGTACAAGCACTCACATGCTAACAGGCACACCTCCAGGCTGGGTACTGTAGAGACCCCTTCCCTGTGCACCTTCCCTGGTCTCTCTGAGAGACCCCATTCCCTATAAGGCCCTTTCCCTACCTACATTTAGATAGTTGAAGTGAGTGGGTCTTCCAGAGCCTTCCCAGAGAAGTTGTCAGAGCAGGGGTTGGGAGTGAGGTGGGGGTGTAGCGGGGGTGGGGGGAGATGCTGAAAGAAGGGGCCTCTCGTTGGCATGGCACCTTCCCCAGCTGTGCCTGCCAGGCTGCAGGACGGATGTCTGGAGCCCTGTCCATCCAGCTGCACTCCCTGCCCCTCCACACTTCTTCCCCTTAGGTGCTCTGGTGCCCCTCTCTGCACAAGCAGGTGATGCTCAGGGGCACAGTGGAGTCCTAGGTCTGGTCTAGAACTCTCCCTGGACCCAGGCCTCCAGGACAGCTGGGCTGGCAGACACAGAGTGCCAGGCTGCAGTATGGCTGGAACCTGGCATCAGCGCTGGGCCAGCCTCGGTGCCAGTGGAGGTGCGGGAGGGAGACACTTTTGTCCCAAGCTTGGCTCTGTTTCTCTCTTAGTGCTCCCCATTTTGGGGAAGGCTTCGGACTGCTTTCATTGTCTTGCTTCTTGTTGGGTTTTCCGTCTTGTAATCTGCGGCTTGCAGGCAGCTATGTCTGCCCGCACATTTGAACAAAATGCAACCAAGAACAATTGAGCATATTTCTCTCAGTTGGAGAGGCAGATTCATCTCCTTCCTTGTCCTGAGGGAAAGGTCTGAGATCAGCCCTCCCTTCGCTGACTGTGGGATCTGAATGGGCAGATCTGCCCATCACTGTGGTATCCAGGAGGCATCTCCTTGGATGAAAGAGAGTTAGGGCTGGATGGGCCTCCTGCAGGTACATCTCTTCCCTGGGGATGCACCTTAGGGTGGGTCCTTCATGCTGTCTTTGGCTATGCCTTCCTGTTCACTGGCCCTAGAATTCCCCAGTGAGTGAAGGGATAGATCAGTAGGCACATCCTGGGCATGTGTGAGCTTAGCTTAAAGGAGACAGAGAAGCAGAGAGGGAGGCAAGGAAGGTTCTGGGGGCTTCTGCTTCCTCACTGGTAACAAGAGGACCCAAGGTCCTAGGGCCTCAGCTTCCCCATCTACAGTTTGCAGGTATATTAAATGAAATAGTTTCTATAAAATGATCAACTGGGTGCAGGTCCAGAGGTTATAACAGTCATTCCTCTAGTGTGTGCACAGCATCAGAGAACATGCTCACCCGTCACTCTCAATAGCCAGGAGTCTGGTGACAGACTGAGGCCAGCTCTGTAGGAATTACTGCTATGTTTGCAGGAACAGAGGTGCGAGCATTAGATTGTGGGGGTGGGGCACCAATGGAGTCAGGGATGCTTAGGGAGAAGGTGAAGCCTGAGCTGAGCCTGGAGGGAACTTGAGCTCCAGGTGACATTCTGGGGGGACAGGGTGACATTCCAGGCAAGGGGATGACAGGAAGAGCAGGGACATGCAGGAGAGTGTAGATGGTCTGTGTGAGGGAGGTCAGGCTGGGTCTGAAGACTGAAGACTGTGGGATCCAATGGAGTTTGCAGGGATGGTGGGTGGCATCATAACAGCAGACCTCAGTCTGACTTCTATCAGGTTGATGCTGGGAAGCCATGGGTGGTTGAGGAGAAGGATGGTGTGGTTAGAGACGCGGGACTGGAGCTGGGGTGTTCTGCACCTCGTGGCCCAGAGATGGGTGTTGGGGATATGTGGGCTCCAGGGTTAGGGCAGCTGGATGGGTCTCAGGGCTCTCAGGGTCTATGGCCTCTAACCCTGGGAACTCCAAGGGTTGGAGGGAAATGGAGGAAAGGCAGGGCAGGGTCCAGTCCACCACCTCTGTCTTGGCTTCCCTCTGTGTGACACGTCTGTGGGAAGAGGGCTGTGGTAGTTTCTCCGCAAACCCGAGTCTGATGGCGATACAGCTCTGTCAAGGGGCTAACAGAGTTCTCAGAGCCCTGAGCTGGTTTCACTCCTTCATCCCATCTGCCTATAAAATGAGTCTGTCAAACATTCCGAAGCCAACTGTCAGAGGGAAGTGTTTCGTGAAGACACAGCAATTCTGTGCCTTCACGGAGGCAGCAATTCTTACTTAATTTGGTCCTCTGTAACGTTGTCCCCTGCACTCCACAACCCCCCCCACTGCCCCTCCCCTGGCTCCTTATCCTCTGTCACTTACAAAATACACCACAGAGAATTGCGGCTGGTGAGTGATAAGCGTTCTATTCCTCACAACTGTTCAGAGGAAGATGAGAGAGTGCAGCCTCACCTTTCAGTGTCTGGGGAAGAGATCGCTGCTGGCTGTCAGCACAGGAAGAGGAAGGACGGGCTGGGAACAGGGTAGATCCCACATCTGTATGACAAGAGGGATGTCTGGGAGGACGAGGGTCCTTGTTCCCGCTGAAGCTCAGAGGTGGGTTGTGGAGGGTGTGGATGGGGCTGGATTCGGAGAGGGGTGCTTCTGGTTCCTGTCCATAGTCCCTGATCTCCACCCACGCTGCAGAATTCCTAGCTGCCCACATGCCAGTATTCAGTTCTATGTCTCAGCCTGACACCCTGTAGCTTTCCAGGCCCTCCTCTCTACCTGCCCGCAGACTGTCAGTTCGCTCAGCCCCTGTGCACACTCTCATTATCTACTCAGGGTTCTCAGTGGGCACAGGGTCTGACCGTGTGCTGTGCTGCATGTGAGCTCCCAGCACAGCCCATGATGATTTGGCTCCCATCCACATAATACAACTGTCCTTTAGGGTTCAAAGGTTCGATGACCCATTACCCTATCGAAACAACAGAGGGGAAAGGAAGATTTATGGTCTGGCTCATGTTCTCCAGACATCTGTCATTCAAAGTCAAGATGGGTGTGGCAGCTCACAGCAGCTCACCTCGTGATGGCCAGGAAGCAGAGGGAGGAGAGAGGGGGGAGGGGCAGAGGTAGACAGAGAGATAGACAGAGAGACGGGGGAGAGAGAGAGACAGACAGAGATAGACAGAGGGAGAGGGACAGAGAAAGGGAAGGAGAGAGAGACAGATGGAGAGAGAAGGAGAGAGAGGAAGAGAAGGAGAGAGAGGGGAAAGAAGAGAGAGGGGAGGGGAGAGAGGGAGAGAGAGATGGAGATAGACAGAGAAAGAGTGAGAGAGTGAGTGTGTGTGTGTGTGTGTGTGTGTGAGAGAGAGAGAGAGAGAGAGAGAGAGAGAGAGAGAGAGAGAGAGAG
>NC_034595.1:82514540-82516708 GCF_900095145.1 Mus pahari | reverse complement strand
GAGAGAGAGAGAGAGAGAGAGAGAGAGAGAGAGAGAGAGAGAGAGAGAGAGCAGGCACTAGTAAGCTTTATCTCTTTTACCCCACCCATGCCCATGTCCTATAGGATAGCATCCCGCTCGGTCATCCTCCGCTTAGCTTATCCTCTCTGCAAATGCTCTCAGAGACACACCAGGAGGTTTCTTCTTGCTCATCTTCTCAGTGCTTCTTAGTATAATCAAGTTGACCGCAAGATTAACCATCACAAGTCCACCCCTTGTCCTAACCCCCCAAACACATCGGAAAACAACATCCTTCTTAAGGGCTTCTGTCCACCTCATAACTCAGAGTTCATTTGGTCCCATCTCTAAGATTTCCTGTAGTCTCAACCCTTCGCAAGCATTGTTCCAAAGTTCAAGTCTATGCTTTGCCTTAGATTCACAGCCATCTCTTAGCCACGGGACCCTGCAAAGTACAAAAGAAAGTTCCAAACTTCCAATGTCTGGTGGCATAGAGCAAACATTCGTGTTACAAGGGCAAGCAGTGGGACACAGAAAGCAGGGATGGGACCAAAGTGAGACGGAAATCCAGCATCAAGCCCTTAGCTCCATGTGTGGCACTCACGGACTCCACCGGACTCCGGATGTTCCATGTTCCTGGCATCTTCTTTTTCCTGGGATCTCTATCACATTTTTCATCTATTCTCATAGCTTCATGTAAATCTCTCTCGGGGGATTCCCACAAAGATTCTGATCTTGGAGACATTGCCTTTCCTTTTGTATTCCCAGCCTTTCCTTTGACATCTGTGTGGATGCCTCTGTGACTCTTGCAAAGTCAGAATCAGGTGGGGGTGTTGATGCCAAGGTCTGCTGCTAGCCTGAGCAGAAGCCGAGCCTCCTTGGACCATGGTTGGAGAAACCTCTGAGTGCCTGGCCAGCGCAGGCAGTGAGCATAGGGAAGCAAATCCAGAAGAAAGAAGCTGTGCTCCCCACGGGTGGCTGTGCTCCCCACGGGTAGCTGTGCTCCCCATGTTTTTTTTTTTTTCTAAAGGAAAACCTGTTGAACACATTCCCACATTTTATCCTCAGTCTGCAGTGAGTAGAGTGTCACAGATTCCCTGAGGTGTTCTTGAGGCATCATGCCGTCTCTGTGCAAGCTTTTGGCTTATTTTCTTGGCATGTCTCTACAGTAGCCCAGGCTAGCTCCTCCGGCCCCAGCCTCCAGTGTGCACCACCATGCTTGGATCTAACACCTTTAGAGATCAGGCCCTATTGTCCACAACCTCAATACATTTCTTTCCTGACCAGATTGTGTTTTCTCAAATGTTTCTCTTCTCCCCTTTGTTCTGAATTCTTCCTGTAAACTTGGCTAAAACTAGCCAGCAATAACCATACCGAAGTCAGAATCCTGGGCTTCCTTCACCTTTTCTCTACCAAATTAATTTTTCATCTTTAAACTTAACCCCATGTAAAATCTCAGGGCACAGACAGTTGGGTGGGTTCTTTGCCCCAATGTGACATGAATGACCTCTGCTTGCACTCGTTTCCTTCAGAAGCCTCATGGTCACGTCCTCACCGTCCACCCCTCTCAGCATATTCTGGTCTTCTGAGCGACCAACAGACTCACCCACACATTTTGCTTATAGCATCCTGGGGCTTCACTAGTCTGGGTCACCAAACTGTTCCACATTCCTCCCAGAACCAGTTCCAAAGGCTTATGAACCACACGACCAGATTTACTTTCAGCAACCCCACTCCTGTTACCAATTTCCTTTGTAAGTTTTACAATAGTCTCTAATCCCAGCAGAGGTGTGCAGGTGAACCTCTGAATTCGAGGTCAGCCTGATCTACAGAGTGAGTTCCAGGACAGCCAGGGATACACAGAGAAACCCTGTCTCGAAAAACCACAAAAAAACCCAAAAAACAAAAAAACACAGACCTGCCTGCCTTTTCCTCTAAAGTGGGGGGATTACAGGTGTGAGCCATGCTACCCAGTAACTTAGAACTTAGAAAAAGGTAGAGTGCAGGAGTGTGCATGTGGCTTGGTGCATGTGACCAGAGGACAGCTCTTGGGAGCGGGCTCTGGCCTGCCACCTTGTGGAAGTCTGGAGATTGAACGAAGATACACACAAGCATCCTAACCCACCCACAGTGCCATCTTGCCAGCCCCAGGTCTTTTGAAGGAAATCCTG
>NC_034595.1:82504420-82514450 GCF_900095145.1 Mus pahari | reverse complement strand
CTGAAGCACTCCGCCTCTAGGCTTTCCTGTTTATCTACTGATACCCATGCATACCCACTCCATAGTACTAGTGCTGGAGAGCAGGTCTTCCTAAGGGGTCAGAGCAGCACGGGCAGAACCTTACTCCACCTCAGCCTTCACTGCTGAGAACACTTCTTTGGCCAACCTATGAACACTGCAGGAAACCTCAGAGGGGAGGGCAGTCCACACGTGGCCAGAGGGTATCCAGTCTCCATAATGGCCAAGCAGCAGCCATTAGGATCCTAGACAATTAGCAGATTATACTCCAGGACAAGAGGGCCGGTCTCTTCTAACCTCCAAATGCGAGCCTAATGCTGGAGGGGCTGCACGCAATGCTGCTGCATGCAGCTTCCCTGGCTGGAGCAGGGGCCGACGACACAGATTCTGAGATGTTAATGATGTCCATGATCGTCTGTCTGTGTCTTCCACTGTAGACAGAGAGGACACCTCACATCTTGCTTGGGTGTTCTCCTACATGTGGGGGGCGGGGCTTTAGGGAGGCAGTGACAGTCTCTACTGTGCAGGATGCTCTGTGGAGACTCTAGGGCCTGTGGAATATGAACCACCTAGGCACAATGAGCTGTGGGCACACAGGGACAGCAAACTGGCATGCTTGGTCTCGATATTATTTTTCTGCTGGGGGATGACGCTGTGTCCCTTGTGAGAGCACAGAGTCCCTAGTACCGGTCCAGTCCACAGCTCGGGACCAGTCCGTAACACGGGTCCAGTCTGCAGCATAGGTCCAGGCACAGTTGAGGGCTGACACTGGATTGAGCAAAATGAACAGGAACTTGGCAATGTGATATCTGCATTAGAAACCACCTCTACTTCTGAACTGTGTGACTACGAATGAGCATGCCAACCTCTCTGAACGTCAACATTGTCGGTAACACGGGAGAGGTGGCAGCTCTAGCCCTTGCTTTCCAGGGATTCTGAAATAACTGTTTGCAGCCCCGACTCTTGCATTTCTTTGATGGGACATGATGGGAAGACTGGGAACTCTGTCTATGGGATGCATAAGTATAGGGAAGCAAACGCCACATGATACACCTAGCACGGTGTCTAGCACCTGGGAAAGGCCAGCCACAGAGTGCCTCTGAAGCCACCCTTTCTGCCACCGCCTCCTTTAAAGCTGAAGCTGGCCAAAGTCATTATTGCATGAGGCATTTGGGAACAAGATAATTCATGGCTGTACTAAATTATGCAGGGCGGACCATTAGGGAAGAAACGACGTATAATAAAGAGCTAATGGGGTGGGACGGGGGGGTGTCCCAGGAGCCAATGGGGAGGAGGGAGGATGTGGCAGGGTGGGAGGATGGGAGTCGCTCCAGTCTCAATGTGAGTGACATATCTGTATCAGGAAGTGACCACAGAATGTAAACACAGATGTAAGTCAGTGCCTGACCCACTGGGTCCCCAGATGGGAGCTCTGCTTGTGACCACCTCCCCTCTTTCTCTCCATTCAGGACAAGCACATATTCTCCCCATGGCTTCCATGTGGATATGATAGTCAGGAAGGGCATGGATACGCTGCAGTAACAAACAGCCCTCCCTCCAAGAAGCAGCATGGCCCATCCTCAGTCCCTGTAGTCACAGGGGGAGAGGGCGCTGGCTTCTCAGAGGCATAGCAGTTTTCCCTGAGGGTGGTGTTTGGGGTGTCATCATCTCAGTGTGTATGTAAGTATGTCACAGGGAAGGGGGGGACAGAAACTCTGACTCCCAGCTGCTGGAAGGGACACCCCACCTCCACTCACCGCCATATCATTGGCCAATGCAGAGTTCCTGGCCACCCCTGAGACAAAGGCCCCGGGGATGCATGTCCTCTTGTGTGCCCGAAGGAGGACTGAACCCTGGTCCTGAACCTGTGCAGATTCAGAGTTGAGACTTTCAACCGCACACTGTACTGTGACTAGCCCTGTTTCCTGACATCCTTTGGGAATTATCCATTTCATTAATGGCTTCTAATTTATTTCATGAATGTTCCATTGATACAATTCAGAAGGCTTCACTTTTTACTGTTGTAAGTAATACCACAATTACTGTTTTATTCTCTAGTTGTCCTCCAGGTTTCCATTCTTGTTAGAATTGTCTCTAGGGAGACATTGGGAGCGACGGCTCCAAGTCCTAAAAGCTCACACCTGGGGTTTGCAGAGTGAATAACTGTGGTTGGCTGAAGAGCAGTTCTGAATGACCAGGTCATCGGTCATTCTTGGCACAGTCACTGGGGTCACAGGTGTGTCCCTAAGAGGTGTTGCTGAATAAGTAATCTGGGGTCAGGGACACCCTGCATGGATGTGCTGTTATCTGGAGCCTCCCTTCTTGGTCACCCTTGTGGAAAGTGGAAAGATGACCTCATCCTATTCAGCTACTCAGTCATCAGTGAGCAGCACTGGGAGGTGTGTGTGTGTGTGTGTGTGTGTGTGTGTGTGTGTGTGTGGTGCTATCACCAGGACAACCCCATCCACAAGGCTGAGGCGGGACGCAACACGACAGGAGAGGAGCAGGGCAAGCATCCATTCACCTAATGTAGCTGCAGCTTATAGGGACACGGGAAAGGAGCTGGGTCCTTCCTAAGGTTACATTTGATTTCCAGATGCCTGGCAGATCAGGGTGGGCATTGGCAAAGCCATTCGTGTGGGGCTTCTAGGTTGAAAACAAGTAAAGGTTAGAAAAGTCACCTGTCTCCTGTTCTGAGAGAAGGTGGGTGAGGACAGCCAGTGTCCAGGAGAATCAGGGGGTGGTCCATGAGGGAGAGCAGAGCAAACCTGACACCTCCTCTTGTCCCTCAGGAGGTAAAGTTAGCCAGGTCCCCTGCAGGCCAAGGCCAGTGTCACCTTTGATCATCACCTTCTGAGCCTGGTATGTAGTCCTTCCAGACATCGGAAATACACTGTTCTAGCCCCTGCCCACCCCACCCCTCCTCATTCTTGTCCCTTCCCTCCCCCTGATGGCCCTAGACCCATAGTCCAAGAGCAAAGGGCCTGTGACCTCACTTGAACACAACCATTGGCAGAGGACTCAGCCTCTGCGACAGGTCGGGATCTGGGAGATGAAGGATTTGCCAGGGCAGGGGCCAGTTAGGAGACAGAGAGCCCATCCCTGCTGCCTTTGAACTGAGCATGTGCAGGTATAGTGGAGGAGCGTCTCTCATTCCGTTACCTAACCTGGGACCACAGTCTGTACCCCGAGAAGCTGGGTCTAGCCTCCTGTCCTTCACAACAGTCATTGTTTTTTTTAAAGAAGATTTTTCCAACTTGACCGAATGGGGAAGGAGCCCACAGAGATCCATTGACCTCCCTAAGTCTATCTTCAGAGTCCTGAGTGAGTTTAAGGTTTAACCAGAGAAATAAGGATGTAACCAAGCAGTCTTGGTCAAGGAGTGGCCCCAGGCCTATTATTGTCAAATGATCATCGTCATAAGGTTGTGAATCTCTTTCCTTCAGACAAGGGTTCTGGGGAGAAGCTGTGGCTGATCCAGGCTTGAGATTTCAGCATGAGATTCCTGGGGGGATTCCAGTTTCTTAAGGTCCTTTGTTTTGAGTGTTTCTTTAGAATATATTCTATCCTGCCAGGTCTTACCAGCGGGGCGTGGGGCAACCAGAAGAAGAAATGCACAGAGAGAATGCCTTGAGTTCAGGGTAGGGAGACAGATGAGGGGCTCTCTGGGATACCTGAGGAGGGTCCAGCTTTGCAGAAGTCTGAGTCTTCTAGAAGTTTCCTGGGTCACCCTCCCCCACACACCCTCGGAAACACCTCTCCTTCCATGTGCAGTCTCCCTTCACACTGGAATGAATGGGTCTCTGCTACTTGCCATGTTCTGACTCAGACACCCAGGAAACCTATTTATTTTTGAAACCACTTTTTTAAAAAAGCACCCTTTCCAACAATGAGTGTGTCTGCTTGGAGAGGCCTCGTCAAATGAGAGGAGCGAGGCGTTTGCAAAGTGATGTGGAAATTAAACCCGCAATCTGGGCGCATGCTTGTTTGACAAGTGATAATTAACCGCTGACAATATAATTTCAGTTTGGATGCAAATGCGTTTTTCATTAAAAAGTCATCAAGGAAGATGTATGAATGGCCCGAGAGTGCCAGAGGAGGCTCTCCACACCCTTCGTCATCAAAGGAATGTGATGAGAGCCACCAGGTGATGCCATCAGGTCCCTGCTAAGAAGGCTAAAATTAGAAAGACTAAAGATAACAAGTGTTGGTGAGGACACAGACCAAACCATCACATGGCGTCTTAGGTACTTTTCCAGTTGCAGGGCTGAAACACCTGACCAAAACAGCTTAAGAGAGGACGAGTTTATTCTGGCTCACAGTTCAGAGGTACAGTTCATCATGGCAGGGACATCATGGTGGCAAAGGCACAGAGTGACTGCCACGTTTTGCTCATGGTTAGGAAGCAGGCAGAGGTAAACACTAGAGCCCAGCCAGCACTTCCCTTTTCATACACTGAGCCTCCCCAGCAGCCAAGGAAGGTTTCCTGCTCACTTAACCCCATCTGGATAACCCCTCCCAGGCGAGAGTTAAGCTTTGTCTTCTAGGCAATTTCAGGTCCTGTCCAGCTGACAGTTTCAACCATGACACGTGAGGTTCCTGGGAACACAGCGTATGGTGAAGACTATGAAAAACCCTGAGGGACCAAGCACCTACCATTGTGTGCCTCAAGTGTTCCATCCTTTCTTCAAACTATGACGAGGATAAAGTCAGTTCTTAGGCAGGGCAGTGGCTGCAAGACTGAAGTCTTTCCGCCGGGGCAAGGCTGCATCGGTGGAGTGTTTGCCTATCATGCCTGAAGCCTGGAGTTTGGACCCTGGTAGTGCATAAGGCAGGCGTAGTGCTGCAGGCTGTAAATCTCAGAACATGAGAGAAGAAAATCTCAGGGCCAGCCCAGGCTACCTAGCTATCACTAGTTCAAAGAGGAGGAAGAAGAGGAGGAGGAAGAAAGGGAAGAGGAAAGGAAAGGAAGGAAGGAAAGAAAAGAACTCTTACAGGTGTATTAGTTACGACATTCACCAAACTGATCAGCTCAGATCATAAATAATATTAGGTCATCGTCATCCCTCCTTCCCACGAGGCCAGCTGGCTCCTCCTCTGTAGTCAGCCAGTGCCCTGTCTCAGCTCTGTCCATGGAGGGGACTCTGTGACACTGAGTGAGGATTTGTTTCCAGATCCCCTGAAGGTCACACTCTTCTGGGGACAGACCTATGCAAACCCAAGCGTCTGGCACCATGATTGATAGCCTCAAGCCTCCAATCCCTTAACTGGGCGGGATTCCCTCTGTCAATGGGAAAAGCGCACCGTGCACTATGCCTGCCCACACTCTGCCTTTAAAAGGAGCTGGCTCACTTTTCAGAGGCGCCACCTCCATCACTTTCTCATTGGCTTTTAGAGCTCTTTGCTTTAAGAGCAATTTGTGCAGATCAAGGCCGCTTTGAAGCGTGCAGCCAAGTCAAGAGGAAGGCTTCCCATCTCCCTGCCCGGCGCCAGCCTTTCTCCAGTCTGCCCTCTCTCTGGAAGCAGCAGATATTTCCCTCTGCAGACACTGCCTGGAAGCACAGCACTTGAGTGTCAGTGAGACCGGTTCCTATCAGGGAGCAGGAGTAGTGGGAACCTGGGTCCAAATGGAGGTGCCATTTCTTCAGGGTCTGGGTCAGCAGTATCTTGCCTCCAGGAGCCTACCAAGCCCTATTTCACAGAGGGTAGGAGTGTTCTAGTCTTAGGGCATCTGGTAGAGACAGAAAGTCAGGCAGATATGAGGGTACAGTGGAACCAAGCTACCCATGAGCCAGGAAGGTAGAGTGACCATAAATGCCAGAGGATCAGGTGCCGGAGGAACGTGGCTTGTCTCTCAAGTGAAGCTGAGCTTAAAGGCAGTTTAAGAAGCACACAGGTAGGAACAAGCTCCACTCCCTCAACTAGCGTTTATTAATACTATTTTTATTTATTCTTTGAAAATTCCATGCATATAGACAATATTTATTGGTCTTACCCACTCCCAACTATCTCACTGTAGCTCCGCCCCCCACTGAGGATCCACCAATGTACCTACTAAGGCCAGCCTGGGATGGCCATGTACAAATGGGCCTGAGGCCATTCACTGGGGCACTGGCTACCTACCAGTGGCCACATTCTCCAAAGAAAACAAGACTCCTTCTCTCAGCAACCACCAACTGTCAGAGAGCTCCTCAGATAGGGGTGGAAACTCTCAAGAGTCCCTCCCCCATCCATGCTGGGGTTACCACTGGCTTGACCCAGTTACTGGCAGGTAACTGGGGCTTCTGCGAGCTGCTGAGTGCGCCAGCCTCATCACAGCCAGACTGCAGCATTCCACAGCTGTCTTCTCTATTCGCCTGCTCTTATATTCTTTTTATGGTGGGGGCAGGGTTTGAGACAGGGTTTCACTGTGTAGCCCTGGCCATCCTGGAACTCACTCTGTAGACCAGGCTGGCCTTGAACTCAGATCTGCCTGCCTCTGCATCCTGAGTGCAGAAATTAAAGGTGTGCGCCACCACTGCCTGGCTCCAGCTCTTACATTCTTTTTGTTTGTTTGTGTGTTTGTTTTGTTTTTTTGTTTTTGTTGTTGTTTTTTTATTTTTTCGAGACAGGGTTTCTCTGTGTAGCCCTGGCTGTTCTGGAACTTATTTTGTAGACCAGGCTGGCCTCGAACTCAGAAATCCACCTGCCTCTGCTTCCCAAGTGCTGGGATTAAAGTCGTGCACCACCACACCCAGCTTTCTTACATTCTTTCTGCTCATCCTTCCATGATGTTCTCTGAGCCTTGGATCCAGACACACTCAACCAGGTTCTCATGGGCACCTACTGTGAGCCAGATGCTGCATCAAAGACACAACAAGAAGGTTCAGAGAGGGAGCCTTGATGATTCTTAACCTCCATCATCTGGGGTGATTCTGACTCCGTCCAAGGCTCTTCCTCACATCATGGGGAGAATCCTACTTTATTAAAGAGAGGGGGCGGTGACCAAGTGAGAAGAATTTCCCTGGTCTTCTGAATTCTCCCAACTGGAGCTCTGTCTCCAACCTTGGGCTCTTCCTGATTGACCACAGAGATAGCATCGAGCTCTTTCCCATCTCAGGCCACCCAACAAGCCCTCCTATGTCTGTATTCATTGCATCTCTTGGAAGTTAATTTGTGAGGAGATAGTGGAAGTATGTTATTTAAACAGTGATTATTAAAATCATGCTGAGGGGTTGCTACATAATAGCTAATTATCTGCGACCTAATTGGTAAAACAATACGTTTGGTTGTGTTTAGCTTCTGAGTTAATCCTGAGGAGCCAGTGCTGCCTTTGCTGCACTTGAGGTATTTGTTCAATCACATTCTCATTATCTCCAAGGTGTTGTCCCTTCTCTGATTGGCTAATGCTCCTTTGGCAAGAAGCAGGGCTTCCTGCTCACACCCTCCTTTCCCTCACATCCTCTCAGGACACACCGTGCCATTTGTCCATTGGTTTGTACAGAAATCCACCTGCTTCCTGTGTGCTGTGGTTTGAGGGTGAAATGTCCCCCCAAAAGCTCACGCGCATGTGTCTGAACACTCTGGTCCTTTGCTGGTGGCCCTGTTTGGGAAGGTTGTGACACCTTCAGGAAGTGGAGCCTTGCTGGAGGAAGTGAGTTCCTGGGTGGGGACTACAGAGCTTAGTCCTACTTCCTGTTATTTCTCTGTTTCCTGTGAGTGGATGTGATGTGATTAGCCAGCCCCCTTGTTCCAGTTTGCTTTTCTATTGCTGTGATAAAAACAAACAAGCAAAGCTGAGGGCAGGTGCAAGCTTTGATTTTTCAAAACCCACTTTTACTTAAATGCTTTAACTTCCCTTGTAGCCCACCACCCACCAGAGGTAGTGGAAAAGAAAGGTTTTAGGATATGGGGGAAGTGAACCTGTTTAGAAATTATTCTTTGGAGCAAATCCCATCTGTGTTGTCAGGAAATCAGCAGTTCAGTTCACAGGAATCAGCAGCAGCAGCTCGATCCATTCACAAACACTTCACGAATAAACCGGAGTTTCAGTTAAGTAGTGTCAGGATAGCAAACAGGAATTAGCAGTGGTGGCGTGACCTAGCAGAAACAGCCAGGCCTCAGCCAAATCGGCATGAGTCAGCAGGACGCACCAAGACCACCAGGGACACCAGGAGAAAGAAGTTCTTAGCCATGCCTCTTTCAACAAAGGGAAGATCGGCGAAGATTCGAGACCAAGAAGCGTTGCAAAGCTAGCTACGCAAGCCTGCTCCCGTCACTGTCCTTTGAATCCTATTTATACTCCCTCCAAACATCATGTGTCCTCCACAGGTCTTTGTAGGAGGAATAGAAAGGCCCTGTTGCCAGGGCAGTGGCCCTTCCACATAAACATTGGTAAACAGTGGGGCCCGCACAACTTCTGCATGAGGGCCAAACTGAAGCCTGCCTGAGAGCCTAGAGATTGGTGATGCAGCCAATGACAGCCAATGGGGAACTGCCACTTGGAGGGTACGCTTGCTTAGGACCAATGGGACGTGGGTGGAGGTTATAAAAGGCTCCCCAAGAATCAATAAATGAGCTTGCTACCACATTCTCACCTGCTCCCAGAGTTTGAGCCCCTGATTCTGTGCCTTCTCACCCACTGCCTTCAAAGGGAACTCTGGACAGGAAGGAAGACTCAAGACAATAAATAGATCATGCCTTGGCACATGAGTTGTCTTAACAAAACTCTGCACGAGTCTGTATCAGCTGACATCATTCTGCCAAGAAGCCAAGTCTGTGGAAGCATTTAGAAGCCACCAGCACACCACCAGAAGGTTTTTGGTGCATTTCTCTATATCCAGTCATGATAAATGGAACTCAGCTATGCAATGTAAAGTGAACCAATTCATATGTATTGGTAAGGAAGAATCCATCACGCATCCTCTCAAGTGTCTGCTTTAGCAAAACATCCTTTCATCTGTGTCCACTTCAGGAAAACACTCCTTCACGTGTTTGCTCTAGCAAACCACCATCCAACACAACTGGCTTTCCAAAGAAACCATAAGTTTTCACTTAGGCAGGAAAGGGTTTATTTCATCTGACATGTCCAGATCACAGGCCATTGTTGAGGGAAGTCTAGGCAGAAACTCAAACAGAGTTTGGACTTGAAGCAGACAGGAGGAATTCTGCTTGTTGGCCCTCTCATTGGTTCATGCTTGGCTAGCTTGCTGATGCACCCCAGACACGGCTGCCTGGGAATGGTGCTGCCCACAGTGGGCAAGGACCTCCCACCTCAATCATCAACATGATGAACGGCAACAGAAATGGCCAGGGGCAATCTGACCTAAGCAATTCCTCAGATGAGGTTCCCACTTCCCAGATCACCCCAGATTGCATTGCATTGACAATAAGAACTGACAAGCACGCTCTGGCTCCTTCTAGCATGAATTCTCATGCTGCTGCCATGTCATCCTCTCCAAGTCTCTGAGCCAAAAGAAACTCTTTCTCCCTCCAGTTGCCTTTGCCAGGGTATTTATTACGGCAACAGGAAAGCAGTGAGACATGGTGTCTCACACCCTACCTCCATCCGCTTGTTTTTTGGGCAGTTTGGTTTGCTTTCTCACGCTCCTTGTTAGCCGATTCACTATTCCACACCTTGGCCTGGTCATTCCCTCTTCCGTGTACCATGGCTCCCTTCTTCCTGTGCTCCTTAACATTCCTGGTTCTTCAATGGACCAGTGGCTTCTTCATCCCTGCATCCTTTCAGCCATTGGCTCACTCATGCTTCAGTATGCTTTCATTCATCTTTTCATCTTTTCCTTTACTCATTCTTTATTCCTTGGCTCATTCATTTGCTCTGTGTCTCAGTCCCTTGTCAGTTTGTCCGGTGCTAGGTTATACAGTGTGCTGTGTGAGTCTGTCTGCTGTGACTACAAGTCAGCCTCATGACATGTTCTGGGAGTTTCAGTTACTTAAATTTGCTCTCTTCTCTTCTCTTCTCTTCTCTTCTCTTCTCTTCTCTTCTCTTCTCTTCTCTTCTCTTCTCTTCTCT
>NC_034595.1:82456414-82503810 GCF_900095145.1 Mus pahari | reverse complement strand
GAACTCAGAAATCTGCCTGCCTCTGCCTCCGGAGTACTGGGATTAAAGACGTGCACCACCACGCCCAGCTGTGTGTTTTTTTTGTTGTTTTTCTTTTTAAGCCAACACTTTGTGGCACCATAGTTAACAGAGGGCTTATCCAGAAGAAAGTACGTAAGTCTTTGTGGGGAACTTAGAATTTTCTGGAAGTGAACATATCTGCAGGGCTAAGCACACAGGTCAATAATGAGACTGTCTCTAGTCCCCTAGAAGTGCCTTCATCTCCTGAGTGTCAGGAATTCTGCTCTCAAGTCAGGGCAGTAATCAGCTTCCTGGCCTTTTAGCACTGTGTGATACATGAGTGTCATACAAACACACTGGCTTGGGTTCCTATGTGTCCCATTTCCTGTGGCTCCAGCATTACACCTAGCAATGTTCATAGGCGGCCATGCAGAACACGACTTTGTTTATTCCTGTGCAAATCATTTGCCATCCTGTGCATTGCAGTGCTGGATTGGTGTAAGCACAGGCATGGGCATTGATGTGGAATCGCTACATTGTATCCCTGTCATATACAAGATCATCCACCTGTGGAATTGCTACATTGTGTCCAGGACACATACAGGATCATCAGCAGATGCTGCCAAATGGTCTATAGAGTTGCCTTTGCCATTTATATTCTCACCAGCAGTGCTCAGAGCCACACTTTGCCCCCAGATTGCCTACTCCACATCCTCATCTGCCTGTTGGGCTGTATCAGCTCCTTTTGGTCCAGATGTTCAGCTCTTTGAGTCTTCACCCCTGGAACACTGATGTAGGATGCCTTGCTCCCGTGTGCTGCTGACTTTGGCTACTTTTAGGTCCTGGCCTCAGACGATGCATGCTCAAGCTGCCCTGTGATGTCATCAGGGCCTAGCATCAAATTGTTGCCCACATGGGGCCTTCCTTGCCAGAAGAGTCGCTCATGCATGTGACCTACTTACTGTAGACCTTATCCCTCTGTCAGGCACTCTGCAGAGAGCTGCAGTCTTTGATGAATCAGGGTACTACCCTCGAGGTGTTCACAGACTAATGTTGGAGACAGAGTGTGGGGCTCTTTATTCTGAGGTATGAAATAAGGGCAGTTGGACTTGGGAGGAAAGATAGATGGAGGACATGCAGAGGAGAAAACAGAGATGAACATTTAGGGGGTGATATGGCAGCAGACAATTTTGAGCTCGAACCCCAAACCTAGTGACTGGAAGATACTAGTCCAGTCTCCATGATTAGGACACATCAAGACACTGAACATGTATATCCGCATGTCTGGCAAACCATGGCCACTGGGAAAGACCGTAGAGGTAGAGTGGACGCTTGGGAGAAGCCTCAGGTCTATGTCCCTTTGTGGTGTGCAGCTACCGGAGTCCATTTAAACACGTTTTCTTTCTCTGACTCACAGTGTGACCTCGGGCAGGCTCTGTCACCTGGGAGTCTCAGGTACTACATCCAAGAGACAGGCACAATGGTTCTCATGTCCTGCTACTCCAGGGTAGATGGAGCTGGTGGAGGTGAAGGTCTCAGGCTCCCAGCCTCTGCCACTAGGGCTGAACATGACACCTTCATGGAGGGGGGTGGGTGGTCCTTACTTCTGTTCCCTGTGTTCTCCTGGGCTCTCCATCCTCATCTGCCTTTTTACTTCCTGGTTTCGTTTTCATTTACTGTCTTCGATCCAGGGAGACTGATCGCTTTGCACATTGAGGACACTGAGTTACAGAGCAGGACAGCAGTGGGATCAGAGACGTGCGGGAACTTCGGTTCCAGAATGATGACTTGGCTTGGACGGGGCTCCCACCTTGTGCTTGGTTGAGAGGACCCACCGTGTCTGGGCCCTTCTTCCTGATGTTCTCAGTGAGAGCAAACGTCAACAGGTATCAACTCTGCCACAGAAAGCTGCACGCTAACTCACCTCAGGCCGAGGTGCCCCGAAAGCTGCGTGCGACTCTCACCTCATGTTGACCTTTCTCTTTGGATTCCAGCAAAGCTAGTTTTCTAGATTTAAACTGATTTTCAGTTTCACTCAGAATAAAGCCTGCTGGTCTATTGCACAGGTAAACATAACTACCTCCAGCTTACAAATTCCACTGGAAATGTTTACTGAAGGAGGGGTTTGATTTGGTAAATCTCAAGTCTCAGTCTCTCTCTCTCTCTCTCTCTCTCTCTCTCTCTCTCTCTCTCTCTCCTTCCTCCCTCCCTTCCTTCCTTCCTTCCTTCCTTCCTTCCTTCCTTCCTTCCCCTTTTCTTCCTCCTCCTCCTCCTCTTCCTCCTCCTCTTGTTCTTCTTTCTCCTCTTCCTCCCTTTTCTTCCCCTATCTCTTTTTCCCAATTTTTTAAATGTCTTTTAAAAACTACAAACAGAAAATTCATTTAAAATGGTACTGTCTCCTTAACATTACTCAGACTCATCTCACTCAGTGAGTTTGGAGATGTGGTCTTCATCACATGTTTAAGCCTTGATCTCTCTCTGTGACAGCCTTAGCAGGAGATCAGGCCCAGAACTGTGCCACCAGCATTTTATTTTTTAGTCTATTTTCCCCCCTCCCTTTTTCTGGTTCTTCACCTTTAACACAGAGTTGATATGGTTTGTGTTTGTGTGTGTGTGTGTGTGTGTGTGTAAAATGTTCTTTTTTTTTAAAAAAAAAGATTTTTTTTACTTATTTTATGTATATGGGCACACTGTAGCTGAACAGATGGTTGTGAGCATTTATGTGGTTGTTGGGAATTGAATTTTTAGGACCTCTGCTTGCTCCAGTCAACTCCACTCGCTCCCATCAACTCTGCTCGCTCAGTCCCTGCTAGCTCCAGCCCAAAGATTTATTTATTATTATGCATAAGTACACTGTAGCCATCTTCAGAAGTGCCAGAAGAGGGCATCTGATCTTATTACGGGTGGTTATGAGCCACCATGTTGTTGCTGGGATTTGAACTCAGGACCTTCGGAACAGCAGTCAATGCTCTTACCCACTGGGCCATCTCACTAGGCCTCATGTATAACATTTTTGTAGAATGTTCTCTAAGTCTGGGAGTTAGGTTTTTAACCTAACGCCATCCCAGGGTTTCCTGGTTTTGACTAGCTTCTGGAGAAGTTTTAATTAGTTTACTGCTGATAAATCTGGCCACAGTGACTAGCTACTCATCAAGAGTCTTCTACCTGGGAAGGAAGAAATGACAGAATACTTGAAGAGCAGAAATTGGTGGACAGTGAGGAGCCTCCCAAGCTTGTGCGTTTCTCCCCCATAAATGGGGGTGGAACTGGGGAATGAAGTCCAAAGGCAGCGCCCAAGCGTCATTTCTCAGAAGGCACCCTGAAGACGGGGGCCACGCAGTTCTGTGGCTCACAGAGAGGTGGGAGGTCATTTTATCCAAAGGAACACACAGCTGAGCCAACATTCAAGGTTTCTCGTCCAGTGACATTTTTATTAGATGGTGTCACGATTTGGTTCAACTCTTCTGACATTTCCTGGCTTGTAAAATGAAGAGCACGGCCGTTAACATAGACGGATGCAGAGGCGCCTTTCCACTGCATTAAAGCACACACAGCTCCCAAGTACTAGAAACACAGAAGCTAGGATTTTATCTAAGGGGAGACCTTGTTGTCCAAGGTCCTGAAGAAGAGGGGCAAATGGTGGCCATATCTAGACCTTGTAGCCAAGTAAAGGAGGGCACACTGTTTCCAGGGCCACATTATATCCATCACAGAATCATCAGGGTGCCAGGTTCCTGGTGCCTCAACCCCCCACCTTGAAAACTACATATGACATGAACTTTGGGGAAAGGACAGTACAGGGAGGGTTTCATCTCTAAGGCATACCTGCTGTAGTCTTGAGCAACCTAACCAAGAGGATTTCTGAACCACACCATTTACCTAGCTGTCTCTGTGTCTAATAAGTTCCAGGGTGGACTAATACTCACTCTAATGTTGAGGATGACCTTGAACTTCTGACCCTCTACTTCCATCCACCTTCCAAGTGCTGAGATTACAGGCACACAGCATCATACTTCCTTAAAATGTTGTTTATGGCATGTGTGTATGTGTGTTTGTGTGCATGCATGTGTGTATTGTGTGGGTATGTGTGTGAATGTATGTATGTGTGTGAACGTGTGTATGTATGTATTGTGTATTTTGTGTGTGTATGCTTGTATATGTGTGTGTATGTGTATGCATGTATGTATATGTGTGCTTGTGTACATGCATACATGTGTGTCACAGTGTTCATGAAGAGATCAGAGAGCAAGTTGTAGGATTTCATGCTCTCCTACATGTGGATTTCAGGGACTGAACTCAGGTCATCAGACTTTGAGGCAAGTACCTTTACATACTGAGACATCTCACCACCCTCTCTTTTTATTGTGGTGCTGGGGATTGAACTCGGGACTTCGGAATGCAGGGCAAGCATTCTGCTAACAGAGCCACATCTCCAGGCCTCCATACAACCACTGACAGAATGGAGACAGCATTTGCCAGTGGTGGCCCAGGTTCTCCTCCAAGCCAGATCACTGTCATAACACCATGCATGCACAGGGTGGGAGGGGCTGGATGAGGGAGGACAGACGAGCCTTGAGGCTCAGATGTGTCTCGAGCGGAACGAGTTGGTCTGGAAACAGGATGAGCATTGGGGAAGATAGAGCTGAGGAAGCTAGAGGGTAAAACCCCCACACAGACCTGAGTAGGGCATCTTGCAGATCCTTCTGCGAGTCACTGCACACTCACCGGGAACGATCCTGCACACGTGCCCAGTCCTCAGTTTACCAAAGTAGGTTTAATTTAACTCATTCTGTAAAGACAGCCAGCTAGCCTCACGCTGGTCATGCAGCACAGGCTGGGTTTAAACTTGTAATCCTTCCTCCCATGTACTGCGATGGCAGCAAGCACCACCACATCCAGCTTTATTTGATTCGTTCTAACGTCTTTGTAAAGAATGTGACATCGTTGTCATTTATTTTACAACTGAGTAAATGTTGTCCCAGGGTAGTGGAGGGACTTCTGCAAATGCTGGCAGCTGGCAAAGGAGAAGAATAAGGTTTGAAGCTGTCCGCCTGTAAGACGCTCGCTCACCCACTCAACAGAAGCTGCCTCCCTGGACTGGGAGGGCAGCATGAACCCAGCTTGTGTGGAGTGAGCTTTGGTCACCAGCAAGCAGAGCTGGTGGAGAGGGGGAGGAGTCTCTTCCACTGCCTGGCTTCCCTGAAGGGAGCCAGCCTACAGGATGTTCCTGGAGGACACAGGGTGTGCTGGCCAGACTCCTAGCCGGCAGTGGCTCTAAGTGCTTGTGGGAAGACTGATTTGTGAGGATCCATAGGCTAAGTCACTAGAGGGAATTGGCTCATGGGACATCTTGTTCTTTGGACCAGAAATCAGGGACCACAGTTTACTCCCAGATGTGCCCAGGATATCAAGTATCATCTGCCTTTGTACCCCACGGGACTCCTTGGGTGACAGTGGCAGACCCCACACCTTCACACCTTCTTCACACCGTCAGAAAACATCCTTAAGCACCCACGGGGTGCTGAGCATGAGAGCTCTGACTTCGAACCCCATAGAGCTGGTCATATCAGACTGACCATGAACTTCCTGCTCTCATATGGGAGCTTCCAGCTCACAGTCTGGTCCCTTGCCACTCAGTTCATTTCCTCCCAATTACACACATTTTTTTTTTTTTTCATAACTGAGAATCAGAAGGAGGAGGCTGACAAGCCAGCATGGAGAAGTCACTTGGTCGACCCATTCCTTCCTCCGAGAAATGAATGAAAGTAAGCCCAACCTTAGCCCACACCTGAAATAGAAAAAGGGACCAGTTAGCTTCATTTTTCCTGGTTGCCTTTTCAAGCCTCGTGTTAATCTATTCACGGGCTCAGCCCTTCAGGAGCAAAACATGCTTCTTCAGGAGTTTTCTAACTGAGAACAAATGCCTCATTAAGTTAAACAGATTAACCTGAGAGCACTATTGATGTCAGACAGCATAATGAATGTCGTTATAGAGAAGGCACAATAGTCCTTAGAGGGACCCGGCCCACCATCAGAGGCTCTGAAAGTGCCTTGGCTGTTATAGGATAGAGGTGGTATTTCTTTTGGGGGAGGGGGTGGTGGAGAGGGAGATGGGAAGAGTCCTTGTCTAGAGCCAAGGTCACAGTCTTTCCTGTGGTGAGCACCCCGGTCAACGCCAGAGTCTTGGAATGTTTGTGAAGAGTATGTTGCCAAGGGAGGAGCTGTGGGTGATGCACTCCCTATTGGGTAAAGGAGAAAAAGTTGGGTTGAGCCTAGCCTTAGAAGTTGAGGTCCAGATCTAGGTCTCTCCATGTCCCAGTAGATTGTGTCTAGCCCAGGCCCTCTGACCACACTGAGACTCACACCTGCCACTCTTGAGAACATGGAGCTCATCAACCCATGGAAACCCGGGCGGGTGGGTGTTTCCAGCCCAGGCGTTACAGGTGAGGTAACTGAGGTTTAGGGGGAGGTAAATGACTTCTCTGAGACCATCAGCTTATGGGAATAGGGGAGACAAGAGAAGCTGCTGACCCCGGTGGGGGCTCCTCAGTTCCACACACTGTAGGAAGAGGTGTTGATATTAAAATCTGGCTCCCTAATTGGTTCTTGATCTGGTCAATAAAGGAGGCTGGGAGTCAATTACTGGGTGGAAGGGATAGGTGGGACTTCCGGGTCCCGGGAAGAAAAGGAGACAGAGGAAATGAGAAGGGCTTTTCTGCCATGCCCTGGAATGAGAAGCACTAAACAATCATGTAAGATCTCGGGGAAGCTAGAACCAGCGGCCTCTGCCACCAGAGGATAGCCCAGGAGGTCATTGAAGGCTAACTGATACAGGCTTGCTGATAAGTTTAGGGCTGGAGATTCTGTGCTCAGCAGTTGTGTTAGCTGGCTGGTTCTGAAGTAATAAAACTGTCTCTGTGTTTTTCATTCACAGAGCAAAGGTGCATGGAGAGAGAGAGAAGAGGTACTAAGGAGAGTGAGCCAGTGGAGCACAGTGGCTCCCAGGTCTGCTGGGGCAGGGCTGGTGGCAGCCGATCAGAACTAAGCCGGGGAGCAAAGGCCGGAGCGTGCTTTTGTTTATTTGTTTGTTTGTTTTTTAAATTACACACTACAGCACACCTCTGGTGCCTGATGCTCTGTCCTCAGAGTCCAAGAAGCCCCTCCTCCAGGATCCCTGGAATCATAATTGCCTTGCAGGGAGAGCTTCGTCCATTTCCAGGAGCAACACGGTAACAAGGCAGCCACAGGCTTGGTTGTGTTCATCAGTTTTCTGTTCGATGACAAAGTGATGGAGAAAAGAGCTTACAGGGAGAAGAAGTGCGTTCTTGCTTCGGGTTTAAGATCATGGCCAGCCCCGATGGATCTATTGTTTCTGTGGTGTGACAGAGCATTGCGACTGTGGGAGGCCATGATGGAGTGAAGCCGCTCACCTTGTGGCTGTCGGGAAGCTGAGAGAGTATAGAGACTAGGAATGAGGAATCCCTTCCTCAGCTCCACCTTCCCTCTACTGATCATTTTCTTCACTTTGCTCCAAGCAATGTGTCTGATCCATGGGGCTCTCGTGTCCTTTATGATCTGCCCCTCCCCCCAGCTCAGCAGCCTGTCTGTGGACTTGTGGCCACAATGGGTGACTGCCTTCTTCATTTCACCCAGAGAAATACTTCCTCAAATGAGGCCCCAGCGGATGAACTGGGTGATGGAGTTAGACCGCGCCCCCCCTCACCCCCACACACAGTCAGTTGCCTTCTAAAAGCCCATCAGCTGGCTGCTGAGCCTTTAACAATGAACCCTTGGGGGACATTTTAAGATTCAAACTGTATCAGGAACCACAGAGCAATTTAAGCAGTGGGACTCAGGACACACTGGCCAGGAGCCCTGGCTGTCACTGCCAGATTTCACTTTTTCCTCAGCACAGCAGGGTGAGCTGTGCACTTGCAGACTTGGACTGTTTAAAAGAGATGATAATGTCTCCACAGCAGGGGTCCAGGAGGCCCTGGGGCTTCTGCTCTGTTCAGCAGGACTTAGCCTGGAGGCCCTGCTGGAACTGGTCCTGGTGGGATGAGGTGTATAGGTAGATCACTCTTCTCAAGTTCAGCCCAGCAGGTAGGTGAACTTCCAGACTCATGGCTGCTCATTTTCACCCAGGGCCATACAGAATCAAAAGGACAGCAAATGGGGTCTCTTTCTGTCTGTCTGTCCATTTGTTCCTCCCTCCCTCCCTCCCTCCCTCCCTCCCTCTTTCTTTTCTTCCCTCCCTCTCTGTGTAGCTTGAACCCAGGACCTCCATCAGCTAGGTGAGTGCTGTACCTTGCCACTCTTTCTCCATCCCTCATACCCAGTGTTAGCATTTTGTCTAGGCTCCACCCTACACTTACCTGGCAACAGCCAGGTGTGCCTGACTATAAAAGGGGCTGCTTGCCCCCCTCCTCTCTCTCTTGCCTTCTTGCTCTCTGTCCTCTCACCCTTCCCCCCTCTCCTCATTCCTCTCCTTTCTCCCCTCTCTCTCCATGGCCAGCCTCTACCCCCCTCTCCCCACCCCCGCCTTTCTCTATCTTTACTACCCTCCATGGCTGGTCCCTCAGAGGGAAGGGATGCCTCAGCATGGGCCCGGGGAGGCCCCCTTCCTCCACACCTGACTCCACCTCCACCAGACATATTCCTTCTCTCTTTAATCTTTTTATAAAACACAACACCCAGTTTGAAATGATACCACAGCACTGAAGTCAGGGATGGGGAGGGTACAGAGAAGACTGCAAAGGACCTGTGACAGAGGCAGGGATCCCTAGAAAGATCCCAGGGGGGAACCTGAGTCCAGCATGGAGGGAGTGCCAGCCTCCTCCTAGGGACCGAAGAGGAGGACTGTGCCAACAAGTCCAAAGTCCAGCATTCTAAGGGGTTGTCCCAAGTTGAAGTAAGAAAATTTATGCAAACGTCCCCCCTGGTGTCTGCTACTCTAAGAGGTGTACTACTGTGTGTGTGATTTGTCGGGTGACCAAACTGAGACCCAGGAGAGTTGAGTGATCAGCTAGGGTCACCCAGCTCCTAAAAGTCAGGATTCATATCAGGATTGGACCAGGATGACCCATTGTTGTGTTTAGCAAGGCAACAGGCAGGGCAATGTTTGCTTCCCTGCACACTGCAGGCATCTGGAAGCTATCTGCCACCAGCCACTGTCCCACCTTGTCTCTCAGGCAAGAAGCCTGTAGTGGCTGAAAGACCTAGGACCTGTGGCTTCCCCCTGAGCCTAGACTGCAGAAAGTCAGGTCCTGCCACTGCATGCTAGCATAAGCCCCCTGAGGACCTGGCATAGCTCTGTGACAGTTTCTGCAGCTCAGAGGTGATGTCCCTACCTCATGGCATGAACCTGGCTGTTCACTCCTGGCTGAGAAGCACCTGTTCTTTCATAGAGTGGGCTCTGTGCACTCTGGCTGTGTGTGGAGGCTGTAGCCCAATTGCAGGCTGGGTAGTTCATCTGCTGAATGGTGCAACACCGTATTTCATTCCATTGTGGCCATCAAGAAATCAACCAACCAATCAATCAGCCAATCAAATAATTCTCACAGGATCTGTAAGTTCTCTGATGGCAGGTCCTGTGCTTGCTTCATTTGTGGTGTGGTGCATCCCTCTGTCCTTGGAGAACAGAATAAACTTTTAGCATGGAAGAAACAGCTGTGGAATTTTAGGATCAAAGGTGGGAGTAAAGAGAGACTTGGGAGAGCTGAGGTACTCTATGAACACTGCAGAGCTACCAGTCCAGTTTTGGACACACACACACACACACACACACACACACACACACACACACACACACACACACCATGATGGAAAATAACTCTGGATCCCCAGGCTGCCCACTCACTACTTAAAACCATATGCCTTTATTTAGCTTGGGAGTCTGTAGGTAAGCCTAGCGCCGTTCGTCTGTGGTGGGTTTGTTTGGACTTGGCTGGGTCTACACAGGGATCTGCAGTCAGTTTATGGATCAGCTGGAGCTGGCTGGCTGAGCATGGGCCCCACTGAGTTGGTTCCCTTCTGTTTCATGTGCACTCAGTAGACAGCCGCCAGCCCTGTCTTCCTGGGCAAAGATGAAGGCCCTGTGATGGTTAGCTTTGTCAATTTGGTACAACCTAGAATCACTTGGGAGGAGAATCACTGAGAGATTGTTTATTCTGGGTTGGCCTGTGGGCATATCAATGGGAAATTACCTTTCTGTTAAATCAAATATTTATCTTTAATTATGTATATGTGTGTGTGTGTGTGTGTGTGTGTATACATAGAGTCTGTACATGCTATGTGCTCATGGTTGCAGTTGCCAGTAGATGCCAGGAGAAGGCGCAGCATCCCCTAGAGCTGGAGTTATGCGTGGTTTTGAGTTGCCCCGCCTTGTGGTGGAAACTGAACTCAGGTTGTTTACAGGAGCAGTATGTACTTGTGACTGTTGAGCTATTATCATTCCAGCCATGCGTTGATTATCTTAATGAGGTTATTCGATGTGAAAAGTCCCTGGTTACTGTGGGCAGCACCATTTCCTAGGCAATGGGTCCTGAGCTGTGTGGAAACACAGAAATTAGGCTGAGCACCTGAGAGCAAACAGACGGGCATGCAAGCATCCACGCTCTGCTCGTGGCTGGTACGTGATGGGACCAGCCATCACGTTTGTCCCTGTGACGTCCCCCAGGCACAGACTGTGACTTGGAACTGTGAGCCCAAACATACCCACTCTCCTCCTGAGTTTGCTTTTGTCAGGGTGTGTTATCACGGCAACAGCAATGGATCCTGGACATGTCCCAGAGATTGTGATGAATAAATTCAAAGCATCTTCAGGGGGAGCAGATATGGGGGCAGGTACGGAAAGGAAGAAGAAAATATATTTACATATTTACTTACCCACAGGTATAAGGCATATTTTAGATAAGAGGAGAAAAGAGATTCTGTTTAAGGCTGAAAATGGTTGAATGAGTGTGGAAGGAGGGTGTGGTGTGGTGTGTGTGTGTGTGTGTGTGTGTGTGTGTGTGTGTGTGTGTGTGTGTGTTTATGTGTGGTATGTGGTATGTGTGTAGTTTTGTGTGTGTGTGTATATTTGTGTGTGAGTGGTGTGTGTGTGGTGTGGTGTGTGTCTATGTGGTGTGTGTTTGTGTGGTGTGTATGTGTTGTGTGTGTGGTGTGTCTGTAGTTTTGTGTGTGTGTGTGTGTTTGTNTGTGNGTGGTGTGTGTGTGGTGTGGTGTGTGTGTGGTGTGGTGTGTATATAAGTAGTGTGTGGTGTGTACGGTGTGTGTGGTATATGTAGTGTGTGTGGTTTGTGTAGTCTGTGTGTGATGTGTATATGTAGTATGTGGTGTGTGTATGTAGTAAGTGGTATGTGTGTGTGGTATGTAGTGTGTGTGTATGTGGTGTGTAGTGTTTGTGATGGGTGGGATGAGGATGTATGAGGTGGAGTGTGTGTGGGATGCAGGATGCGCATGCTCATCTTGCTGAGCATAGGGACTTCTCATGGAGCCAGTGCTGGCCCAAAGGAGCCAGAAAGTCTTTCATCTTCATTCATTTCCCTCAGCTTAGTCAGTGGTAGAAACTAACATAGCTAAAGACTAAAACTTGAAGGAAATAGGAAAGAAATAATATCAACACAGGGAGAGAAAGAACTAAGATGCATGTGTAAAATTAGAACCAGAGTTGTGGTTTTGGGAAAGGAGAGGTTATGAAATAACCCTTCAGGGTAAGCTTTACCCAGGAAAGAGAGCCTCGTGATGACCATTCGGGGGCACATGATTGGGCCTTGAGATAAGAGAACCTTAAAAGGAGGCACGCATCACGTAAAAGGCCTTAAAGGGACACAGAGAGACTTCCCTTTAAGCCTGGAGAGAAAGTTCATTAGGAGAGACAGCTTGAGGTTAAAAAGAGATGCACCCAGGATGGACAGGATAACAGGGACTTCACAGAGGAGCCCCCAGGAAATCCCTCAGACAAAGACATAGCCTGGGTTTTGTTAGTGGCGGGGAACTGGCAGTTCCACATCATGTGACTTAGTCGGCATCGCTCTACTCATAGAAAAAGGTACAATGTAGGGCCCAGAAGCCCAGCTATTCAGGTAGCAGAGGCAGGAGGATTGAAAGTTGCAAACCTCTTGGGCTATGGAGTAAGTCTGAGGCCAGCCCAGGCATTACTGTAAAACACTGTCTCAAAATAACATGTAGAAGTCTGGGGATAGGGCTTCATGGTACGGTGCATGCCTTAAGTGTGTGAGGCCCTCGGTCCAATCCTCAGTATGGTAAACAAGAAAAAAATAGAAAAGAAAAATAAATAAGGGAAAGTAAATAAGGCTTTGTATTTACAGGCTGACGATATAAATAGATTCCACAAACCCCACTCGCCCAATTAAAATAGTTAATGTGGCCCAAGGTAGAGGTCCTTTCATGATTACAACATCCGTACAAATCCTAATTTATAAGTTAAGGACTGTTTCCAGTGGTCCCCCACCTCAGTTAATTTTGCCTATTTTTAGACATGGAAAAAATAAAGAGCTCCTCACAGAGGGTTGTTACAATCTGGAGGTTTTGTCCACCCATTAGGGGTGCCAGCCAATAGCTGTCATTGTCAAAGTCAATGCCTCACACTGTCATTCAGAGCAAACTCTGGGTCCCTGCTGCTGGGCTCTGCCAGGTTCTGATGGTAACAGCCATGTGGCTGTGGCCTTCACCTCTGAAGTGACATGGCACGCCTCTTCCAGGATGCCCATGGAGGTCTCAGCATCTCTCTTACTTCTCCCTTTAAGGAGATTAATTTAAATGGCACAGCACCAACCTCCCAGTGGTGTGGAGGTGACTCTTATTACAAGCATGGCTTCCAAGTTCAAGTCAACAGACTCTCATGGCACTATGAGAGCCTGCCTCATTAGAGACTTGGGCCACCTCTTTTTCTGCTGCCGGAGTTCCTGGTCCCTCTTGGCCTTCTTGTATAACAACTGGTTGACTGGGTGGAGTCTTCATGAAACAGGAGTTCAAGAGGATTTGACCATGGGGACAGCACTCACAGCTGTTCATAGCTACTGAGGTCTTCATCAGACAGGGCATCACATCTGGGTTCTACCGTCAATGGTAGGGGGAAGTCCAGTGTCAGTCCATCCTCAGTCTCTTGTCAGATGTCAGGTACCTCCCCAGACACCTAAGCTCCCTGTGGGTTCCTTGGGACTACCCAGTGAACAGTCATGGGAGGATTCAGATGGCGTGACAGTCACTGTCCTGACTGAGGGAGCCCTGCAGAATGTTCTAGTTTCCCTCTGCCTTAGCCAGGTCTTCCCCGATGCAGGACAACACTGAACGAACCACACATGTGACCTAATATCAGACAGCCACCTCGGCACCACATGCCAAGGTCAAGGAACGGTCCCATCGTTAATGTATTTTAAACCACTCAGTCATTGTCTAAAAATTGTCTCCTTCAAGGAAAAAACAATCTGGGAATTAATTACCCCGTAGGTTTTCAAAATATAGGCCAAAATCACTTACATTTTGTTTGGTGTTTGCTGACATCGCCATGCCAGATCTTAAAATAATGTTCCTAACTTCTTAAGAAGCAGAGAGATACCGCTAGTGGGATCCAAGATATACATCCAGGGGTCACTCCACAGTCGCTGGGGCTGCCAAGCTTCCACAAAAACAAGAATGTCAAGTGTAGTGCATGCCTTCCATCAACTGTTGGTCTGAGTAGTGTCATTGTTTTATTTACTTATGAAATTATTTCACTGCAGTGTTTGAGACAGTCTCACTGCCTAGCCTAAGCTAGGAAGCCCAAGGAGCTCATCCTGGAACTCAGACTGGCCTCCAACACATGGTAGTCCTCCTGCCTCAGTCTCTCAGAGACGTGAGCAACCACATCTGGCTTTCGTGTTAGTTTATATAAGCGGTAGGCTCAAATCCTCCACGTAAGTCATTGTTTTAACCAAATATGACAAGAACTGAGACCTACAGTAACCTGAATGGGTATCCATTCAAAAAGGATTCTCTGAAGCTGGTACGGTGGTGTTTGCCTTTAATCCCAGCAGCACTCAAGCAGAGGCAGGAGGTTGTCTGTGAGTTCTAGGCTAGCTAAGACTACACAGTAAGACCCTGTCTCAAAACAGACAAATAAACAAACACCCCCCCCCAAACAAACCCAAAACAAACTCAAAACCAACCAACCAAGCAATAAGAAAGAATTTCTTAACTTGTGTATTTCAGATAACTCTGCTCCAGCTCAGGAGCTCATGATGTCATCCCAACTTCACCATCTGCGATGTCTTTATCCACTCCCCACCCCCCACCCTCTGCCAGCCAAGCCCACAGCCCGTTTCTCCAGACGCTCTAACAGGACTGGGGCAATTTTGTTTTTCTTTCTTTCCTATTAGAGATTGGAATCGGTTTCTCTGCTTGCCATCTGCTTGGTCCAGGATTCTGGTGTATTGCTTCCTCTCTGCCCAGAAGTCCATCCCTACACTCCCACACTCAAGGGACAGTCTGTTAGAGGTTACTGCAATCAGTAACAACCCCCCGAAAGGCAGGCGAAGATTCTTGCTCCCTCTGAGATGTCTGCTGCATCGCAGTGAACTCTGTCCACCCACGTCTCTTGCTCACCCGCCTCTCTCCCCGGGCTCCTCCCCAGGAGCTCCTACCTCAAATCTCCAATAATACCTACTATAGTTATGCCTTCTCTCCATTAGAGACAAGTGTCCCTAACCCTCAGGTAGACTTCACCAAATCAGCAGCGCATTCCCCGTCCAGCCCACTGCGGAGTCTGCCACCTCGACCAGACAAACACAACACCGTGTTTCTGTAAAACTCCCATTGGCGCTGAGCTATTGTTAGGAGATCTCCACCATTTTATCTATTTTCTTGGCTAATGCTGTATAAATGGAAAACCTAGGGGTGGGCTGACCTCCAAGAACTCCTTATATTTCTATTTGTGCTATTCTTTTCAAACATAATAAGTTTTCTACAATGCTTGAGGCAATTTTTGCCCTCATCTCTAAAAGTCTTGGCTGCCATCTTCCCAAAGTTCCTTCAGATGGAGAAATAGGAACACAGAAGCCAAGGGAATAACTATAATGTGTGTCTGTGTGTGTTGGCATGTGAGTGTGTTCTGTGTGTGTCTGTGTGTATGTGTCTGAGTCTGTTTTTCTGTATGTGTCTCTCTGTGTACGTGTGTTTGTGGGTATATGTGTGTGTGTTGGTATGTGTGTGTCTATATGTTCGGTGTATGTATGTGTATGCATCTGTCTATGTCTCTGTGTGTCTCTCTGTGTGTATCTGTGTCTGGATGTGTGTATCTGTGTGTATGTATGCATGCACGTGTGTATGTGTGTGTGCATGTTGGGGTTAGATAACCTTCCACCTTGTTTGAGGCAGAGTCACTACGTCAGCTGCTGCTGTGTGCTCCAGGCTAAGCCAGGAGCTTCCAGGGCGTCTCTTGTCTCCATCTCCTGTCTTGTTATAGGAGCGCTGAGATTAGAGACTCTTAGAATTTTTAACCAGGCCCTCCTGCATGCATGAGCCTTACCACTGAGTCGGCTCTCCCATCTGTGCTTGTTTGTTTGTTTGTTTGTTTGTTTATTGCCGCAGTGCTGGGGATTGAACCTGGGGCCCCACATATGCAAGGTGAGTGCTGTGCCACAGAGCCAAGTGTTTTCTATGTTCTTGGTGCTCTAGAATTCAGGAACTCTATTCTGGGAAAACAGCTCCTCCCAGGGTTAGCTAATTCAGAAAGAGCACATAGCTCTCCCATGAGCCCATCTTTGATACATAAAACAGCCAGCTGAGAGCCCAGACTCCAGTGGCCTCCTTCATCTGACTCTGATATACCAAGCTGACATCTCTTTTGTCCTAACCCCTCTCATCGGGTCTGGGTACTCGGTGTCTAGAGACCAGCCCTCTGAGGCAAAGGTATTAAACTTTCTCTACGTGATTCTAAGCTTACTTATCATAGCTACCCACTTTGTCCTGTCCTCCCCATGAAAGCTTTAATAAGGGCTCAGGGCCAATTCCTCCCCACCACATTGCCACCCCTACCCCTACCTCCATGCTTCACCTGTGGGCCTGTGGGGTGTACCACGCTGTTCCCTGAGATCTGTGCTTGTGTACACTTCCTACTCCGTGCCAATCATTTCTATCAATTACCATATTTCAACTATGGAGCATATTTAAAAGTGACTAAGAATTGGCACATTGCTTCTGCTTTATGGGCCAAAGCAAACCACAGAGCTACGCCAGGCTTAAGAATTGTGGAATGAGGACCTTTTGCCTCCTAGAAGAAAAGCAGGAAGGCCCTCTTCCAAAGGGTAGGGCACAGATAGAAGCAGGAAGGGCTATAGTGTTAAAGTGGTGATTCACCATTTAGATCACTCATAAAACCTCTCAACAAACCAGGCAGGGGAGGGAGAGGTTCTGCCAACTGATAAAGGACACCACAGAATGAATTAGTGGCTATATAACACTTAATAGTCCAGAAAAGTCAGAGCAAGTGGCTGAAGAGATGGCTCCCTGGTTCCCACTGTTTCAGAGAGACCGAGTTCAGGTTTCAGTGCCCACACTGAGTAGGAAGCTCACAACTGCCTGTAACTCTACCTCCAAAGGGAATTGTTGATTTCTTCTGGCATTGGCAGGCACCTGAGCTCACATACACATCACTCCCTCCCCCCCCTATAAATATAAAAATAAAAAATAAGGAACAAGATAAGTATACATGCTTTATTTTCCCTACAATGGGCTCTAAGGATCAAAACCAGAGCCTTGTGCATGTTCCATCACTGAGCTACACCCCAGCCTTTGCTACATCCCAGCCTTTGCTACATCCATCCCAGCCTTTGCTACATCCATCTCAGCCTTTGCTACATCCATCCCAGCCTTTGCTACATCCATCCCAGCCTTTGCTACATCCATCTCAGCCTTTGCTACATCCATCTCAGTCTTTGCTACATCCCAGCCTTTGATGTATCTACTTCTCTTCAACCTTGTGCTTAAGGCTCTAGCTTGTGTTTTAAGAACTGAAAATTAGGAACTCAGTGGTTAAGAATATTGGTTGTTCTTTCAGAGGTCCCAGGACCAATTCCCAGCATCCACATGGCAGCTAACCACCATCTGTAACTCTAGTTCCCGGGGGTCCTGATGCCTGATGCTCTCTTCTGGCCTCCACAGGCATCAGGCATGTAGGCAAAACATCTATGCATAGAAAATAAGTATAAAGAGGTGTTTTTAAAGAAGAAGCAAAAACATAACCAAACATTTCCAGGAAAGTGATTGGCTGTGTTGAAAACCCAACGCAATCTGTGAGTTCCTAGAATTAAGGTAGCTTAGAAAGGTTGGAGGCTACAGTGTCAACAGAAGGAAGGGGTGTTTTCTACATGACTAAAGAACAGTTGGCATTGCAGGAAAATATTTACAACTGTGTCCAAAGGAAAGACTTTAGAGGTGAACCTAGGAATACATTGTAGTTATTTTCCTATTGCTGTGGTGAAACTTTCTGAGCAAGGAAGCTTATAGAAGAAAGGGTTTATTTAGCCTTCCTGTTTCAGACAGTTAGAGCCCATGATGGCATAGCCAAGGCAGCAGGCAGTGGGAGCAGCAAGCTGAGGGCTCCCATCTTGAACTGCAAGTAGGAAACAGAAGAGAGCACATTGGAAACGCCTTGAGGCTTTAAAAGCTCAAAGCCACACCTCCTAAACCTTGCCAAAAACAGTGCAATTACCTGGAGACTAAGTATTCAAATATCTAAGCTTCTGGTGTACTTTCTCATGCAAACCACCACAGAGGGATGGACATCATTCACAAGCCAGTGGTGTAATACTGAAAAGAGACCAGCCCTTCCTCAATCAGTATGCAACCTCAGCTCATTCAAACTCTAAATCTCGATAGGTTTTTGATTTTTCCAGTGAAAAGCACAGATTCTTTTTTAAGTAGGTATCTCTACCATGGCTTATGAAAGGAGGGCTTTCCAATGGTCAAAGCTGCCTGGGATGGGCAGTGGTTCTCAGGTGACCTGAGAGGTATTGGGCTCTCCATCCTGGGAGGTGTTCAAGACCAGACAGAGGGAGTCACAATCATGCTGTCAGCAAAGGTACTTGGATTTGAATTGCAAGTTGGGTATTGCAGGGTAAAGGATTTCTCTTTTTAGAGTCTCAGTTTACCCATCTGTGAAATGGCTGTAGTTCCATTGTTCTAGTTTGCTTTAAGTTGCTGTGATAAGCACCATGACCATGATCTTACACTTCCAGATAACTGTCTACCTTCCAGGAAAGATAGAACAGGAACTGAAGCAGAGACAGAAGTAGGAACCATGAAGAGAAGCTGGCTTTCTCTGGCTTGCTCAGCTACTTTTCTTATATAGCCCAGGCCAACTTGCCTAGGAATGGTACCACTCACAGCGGTCTGGGTCCTCCTATATCAATCAGCAATCAAGACCCTTCCCCAATACATGGCCTAGGACAATCAGATCTGCGCAGTTCTTCAGTCGGAGTTCCATCTTCACAGATAAACCTAGGTTTGTGTCAAGTTGACAGCTGAAGCTGACCACGACACCTACTCACTGAGATTATAGAGCTTAAATGAAGTAATACACACAGAGCACTAGTGTAGGGCGAGGCACTGATGACACCCTGGGGGAAGGGGCTGGTGTCACTATTTTTATTGAGGACATTGCTATAAGATGGGGCCTTGGCAGTCACACTCTGCCAACCCTTTCAAGTCTTGGAATCCTCTCTCCACTATTCATCTCAGAGTGAGTGACTCAGCCCTTCCCCTGGCTATCTCCTGGGGCTCTTCCTCCAGAAACGGTCTCTGCCACATCACAGTCCCCTCCTGACTTGCCTTTACCAGAGACCTGTGGCATGCAGTGACATCCCAGGCTTCCTTACTTGTGCTTGTGAGGACAACTGAGTCACACCATAGGAGGATCTAGGGTTCTCGGTGCCCCAGCACAATCATGCTTTAAGGAGAAGGCACCTTTTTCCAGTGGGTAATCTATGGGCAGTGTGTCTTCTGTTGAGTGCACCCGAGGTGACCTTCCATCCTTGACCCTTTAGACTCTAAAATGAACTTGAATTTCAAACAGAGAAACACCTGTAAAGGGCTCAGGCTTCTTGCTGTGCGTGTGGCTGTAGGGATCCCCACAAGGCGGCCAGGCAGAATCATGTCATTTCTGGGTCACAGGTAAAGGCCTCTCTGTGAACGATGGGCCACTTAGTTCTGGTTAATGGCTCTGTGCTGCACAGACTTTAAGTACTTTCTTGGAATTGATCTTCCTGTGAAAAGCACTCTTTGGAGACAAGAAGCAACCACCAGAGAGTCTTAACTGAAATGCATGTTATCAAGTAGAGAAACAACACAGGTGGTACACAGGCCATGAAGGAAACAGTCTCACCAAGCTTGAGTAAGTTGCCTGTGCCCTGTGCCCCTGACTGCCATCTTACCAATTTCTGCCTCTGCATTCTCCAGGGCAGTGTGACATCCTGGACCTCTGTCCTCACTGTGCGATGCTCATGTGGTACGTCTTGTTCAGCTCCCTTCTTGAAGAAAGGGGTAGCCTCCCACTATGTGTTCATTCTTCCCTTCGTGCATCTGCCGAGAAACTGGCCCAGAGAGGAGACACTGAGTTCAAAAGGGTGCAGGGGCCCTGCTCGGCAGGAAAGGTGACTATTTCATATGCCTCATGAGACACGGCTATGGAACTGAGTTGACTCCTCCCAAATTCACATCCAGTTTCCCACAAACCCAAGGAAGGCTCCACGGACCCAGAGCCCTGTCTGCCTATGTTTGACAGTGCCAACTGCGCTCCCTCTGTGGAGGGCTGGACGTTTGACAAGGATGATATCTGGACCCCACTTTCATCCCATGACTAGTGAGGCTGTGTTGTGATGTCACTTCTGTGGCATCACTGCATAAGCCTGGGTATCAATTTCTATTTCCCCAGAGTCAGCTCCCGAGGAACGGGCTTGTCCTGCCCCTCCCAGCTATGTCCTGGATCTTAATGGGGTCCTGAGACTCAGTTCTGCTCTGACAGAGGCAGATATGTTTTCCCAGCATAAGGAGCCACAAGGACCCAGCATGGTCACTGTCCATCAAAGCCCTCATCTGTGGGTGGAGAGTGAGCTGGCCAGGGGCTTCTGTCACCCTGTCACCATCATGACTAGGCATTGTCTTGGTAAACTATCAGATTGTCAGATGGGATGTGGGTGAATGGAAGATGGATGAATACCTCAAGCTGAAGATTGAGGGCAGCCACAGAAGACCATCACAGATCCCAGAGCATTAGCACTGCCTGCCTCACAGTTCGGTAGATAGACTGATAGGCCTGGATCACAGAGAAGCCCAAGACCGAGGAGGGTTCTAGGGAGACAGTATGGGCTCAATGTCAAGAGCTGGTGGCAGTAGGGGCAGAGTCAGGTATTCCAACTTGACAGCAAGGAGTAGAAGATCTTTCTCATGGGCAATGGACAGAAGGGTGTGCACAGGGATCTCTGGGGAGTCCTCTGGAAAGGGACATGGTATAGGTAAGGTCAGCTGCTCTAGCACACCATTTAGTGGCTGGGTTCTGGAGGTGCAGGAGGTAGAGACCTGTGCATAGAGCATCTCAAGGGAGTATGTGTGGCAAACCGCAATGCCACTTTGGTACTGATGTATCTGGGAAGGTGGAGGCCTAGGGAGGCCACTCAATAGACAAATGTGGAGGGAGTGGAGTAGGGAGGGAGGTCCAGACTCCAGAGTATGTGGGACCTGGTGGTGTGGCCAGAGTCTCAGGCAGGTGCTGAGGGTAATATGAATGATCTAGCAGCTTCAGATCCAGGCCTCGAACAAGTTCCCTGATGCTGCCATTGTTGCCTGTCCATTGTCCACATTGAGCCTTTGGCAGGACAAAATTCACATCCCAAACATAACAAGCTATCAGAAGTCACACTGGTATGCAGAGATAAGCCACCTCCATCTGGGTAGCTGGGGCATGGACCAGATTCTCTCCACACTCCGCACCTGGAGCAGCGTCCTTCAGCTTCCTTTCCTAGACAGTCCAGGAAGCCTGCCCACTTGAATTCCATGCACAATTACTAACCCAAGTAAGTGTTTAATTAAATTCTCACAACAGTCATGGTATTTTACCCAAATTGCTAACCGATGGTCTTGTGTTTTTTGCCTGCACCCAGCAACCCTCGTGTGGAGATCTTCATTCAAGGCCTGCCAGCCTCTTTAAAGGATTCTTCATAATGAGTCATATTTGATAGCTGGAGTGCTCCAAGTAGACAGAGCTCTCTGCAGACGGCTTGTGTCCAGACAAGCCCCTTGGAGAACAGGGCTGGGCTACCACAGAATGTCTGCATATGGCCACCATGGCCTCTGGTTCCAGGAGATCATCTCTGACGTTTGTGTGGTAGGACCAATGGGATGGGGTAGGTAGATGTGGACTAGGAGGGGCTGATGAGGATTGAAGGGGGTGTGGCTGGAGGCCATAGAAATCCATCGCTGTCTCTGTAGATAGGATGGAGGGTTTGGTACATTGTGTCTTCTGCTCTTTAGTGGCTGGGATCTGGGCTGGGGATGGAGGGGGTAGAAGCCTTTTTATAGAGCATCTCTAGGGAGATGCTTAGGTTTCCTAGGGAGATGGGGACACCTGCATCTGTTAGTTATTCTACTCCCAACTGGAAGACAGAGATGATGACCCAAGGGTTCAGGATGCCTCGAGGGGACTGGCAGCCCATGTCTGTCTTGTTACAGATACTTGTATCAGTCAACTGTTGGTGACTTCAGCCGGGGGCTCAGAAGTTGGGGTGAGCAGAGGTGAGTAATGATTTGGTACCCTAAACTTCCAGCCTCCCTGTTGCTGTTCATTTCTGAAGATGCCTTGGGCCCATGAGCCAGCATCTTGGTGGGTAGACCAGACGGCTGTGGTGCTAACTCTGCTGGAGATGAGAGGAAACTCGACTCTACAGACACTGGAAACGGGTGGGTGACGGACAGATTAGTCCATGGTTCCATCAACCGAACAGAGGGAGTAAGGCGTGTCTGGCAGGCTGGTGGGGGAGGGACAGATCTTAAGTGGGTTGAAGATGGGTCTCCCTCAGTCCCGAGGAGAGGAACAGGATCCACTGCAGGGCTCAAAGGACCCTGGGCATTAGAGTGCAGTGGTGGATGCCTTAATGCCCAACTACATGTCCCCTGTGCCTGCAGCAGAGGGACAGGCTAATGGTGGAAAAGTGACAGGTACTGGCTGGCTGGTAACTCGGACCTTGGCGTGATCAGATTGGAGACAGCAGAGAGTCTGTGGGAGGGTCTGCCCCTGACTGACTAAGAACTACTGGGAAGGCAGAGAGAAAGTCAAAAGCTCTCTGAGAAAAAGCCTGCAGAACAGACTGACAAGAGAAAAGGAGCCACTGAACTCAGCCTCTGGAGATACTGAGTCTAACACTCTCAAAACGGCTATATAATCCTGGCTGAGTCACCTACTCTCTTAATCTGTACATCATCAGAACAGGGTCAACTTTAAAAAAAAAACAAAAAACAAAAAACAAAAAAACCTCTCTACATTTGGCTTGGACTCTAAAGCATTCTGTGTGACGCTTGCTGCTTCATTGCCTGGTCTCCTTTGACGGGAGCCAGTGGCCTTGCAGTTCCAGCTGCCTTCTGCCTGAGAAAGGCAAGCCAGCAGCAGGAGCTCCAGAGCTGACTCAGCAGCCTTCCAGAGCCCTCGTTATTCTGGGTCTCGTGGTGACAGAGCTGCTTGGTCCATTAGAGTCTGGCACTAATGTGCCCTTGCCCTGGGAGGTGTCATTACGGGTGGTTCCAGCAGCTTCTCCTGTGGGAAGAAAACGGGTAACAGGATGTGACCCTGACCCATGGATGAGAGGAGAGGCTGAGACAGCAAAGTTTTGTGCTGGCCTCAGCTCGTGACCAAGGACCAGAGAGAGATCAGCACAGTTTTAAGGCTCTGGCTGCCTCAACAGGCCAGACTCCCACACCTATCCCTAGTGTGTGTCCCTGAAAGAGACAGTGAAAAGCAGAAAGAGTTTCCTCAGGGTGGCTTCAGTCGGAAGAGGGACAGATGAAGGGTCCTGAGGTGGTCTTCAGGGTGTATGTTTAAATAGGGGCAAGAGGTATGAATGCCTGAGCGGACCTGGTTCAGATGCGGTTCCATCAACGAGGCCCCATTATGGTATCATCTCAGGTTTGTCCTACAAGGTGGTCTGATACGTTGCTAAGTTAATCAACGAACAGACTCAGCTTCAGGGGAGTTGTCTTCATCCTGGGAGGCGGATGGGGGATGAGTAGAGGGACCAAATGTCCTACACTGATTCCCACTGGCCATGCCCTATCCCCCAGACAACACGGGTGGCTAAAGAGAGACTGCTAAATGAGGCAATCCTGGGGACTCGGGTTCACCACGCCTGAGCAGAGCAGGCTGAGAATAGGAGAGAGAAAGTTCTAGGTGAAGGTTCTGGGAAACAAAAGCCACGGATAGCTTCTTCTGGGCTAAAAGTGGAAATTAAAAATGGGAATAAGGAATAAGGGAAGAAAAGTGCGCTAATGAGTTTCCAAAAATAAAATGTGTGAGGAACTCTTATGGATATCTACTATTTTATAAGCTAATTTTTAGAAGCATATGTTATGTTAAATATATATTTATTTTACATATTCATTAGGTATATAATAGATTCACTAGGTATATAATATATTCATTAGGTGTATAATATATTCATTAGGTGTATAATATATTCATTAGATACATAATATATTTTTATATATGCCATATATTAAATATATGTTAAAAAGGAGTTTGAACACAGACGTATAGAAGTTAGACCCCATTCTTCCTCCTAGCCCCATGCTCCCAGAAATAAGACTCAGCCTCAAATATATTTACAAATACCTTGGCCATATATCTAGGCTCTACTCTGATCAGATATAACTTAAAATATCCCATTTATTTTAGCCTATATTCTGCCACATGGCTGGTCACCTGTTCTCAAGTCTTCCTGGGCCATTCTTTCATGCCTTTCTCTGTCCTAGAAAATTTTCTCCTCCTGAACATTCCACCTTCTATTAACTGCCCAAGCCATAGGCCATAGGCTTCTTAATTGACAGGTGATGCATCCATACAGTACACAAGATATTCTCCCTACACAGGTGCTCTGCATGGGCAGACAACGCCTCTCTCAGAAGCCATGTGTTATTAAATGAAAATCTCAGTGGCAGATGTGTAATACCTCCATCACAGTTATTGGCCCACTAAGCCCCAGAAGCCCCCAACTAACAGCATAGGGTACAGCCAATGCTCTATAACTAGATGGGCAAACCCTACTGTGAAGATACAAGAGACTTTGACTCTAGGACATAGAGAAATTAAGCTAGAACTGATCTGAAAACTTCGTTTTTGCTGGACAGCTAGCAAAGAGCTGGAAGGTTCTCTGAAGGCTGGTGGCTCAGAAAAGCCATCAATGGTCTTCCCCAGTGGCTCGCCACGACGCTGACCTGCCGGGCAGGATTGCCCATGGTTACAATAGTGGCATGAAGGTTGTGCAAACACCCAACTGCTTTTGAGATTAGATTTGAGACCTGCTCCACAGGGGGTCATTAATGCCTGGTACCATACCCTTGGCCAAAAGCCCAAGGCTCACAAGGCCATAGGCTCTAGAGGGGAACCCATTATGGTTGTTTTGCTAAATGAGGTGTTGCCAAATTACCTTATAAATATTCATGTTCATCCTTACAGATCATGATGCCCTCAATTTTGGTCAGAGAGGCTTGCTTTTGCAGTAGGCAGGAGTTAAGTCAGAGATTCACAACTGGTCCAAGTTCTAGGAATAAATGATAGCCCTGTATCCAACCCCTAAGCTCCAGTGTTGAGTGGTATTACCAGAAGAGGCATTGGGAAGAAGGTAAGTGTATGTATGTGTGTGTATATGTGTGTGTGTGTGTGTGTGTGTGTGTGTGTGTTGTGAAATACTGAAACACTGTCTTCTGGATATAGCATGGCTGTTTGCACTCATGAACTCACTGCAAATGAAATTACCTGTACACATGATCAAGCCAACAAGATCAGCCAACATTCCAGCAGGCAGCAGTGATGGAGTCAGAGGGTTAAGAAAAAAGGGAAGGAAGGAAGGGAGGGAGGGAGGGAGGAAGGAAGGAAGGAAAAAAGAAAGAGTTTGTAAGGTGGGTAGAGGGGGAATGTGTTGAGGGTCCCTGAGGGGAGTGGGAGGGAGAAGTTGGGGGTGGATATGATTGAGATAAATTGTTTGCAGGTGTGAAATTCTCAAAAGATTAAATAAAAGATCATCATCATTTTTTTAAAAGGAGGAAGAAAAACAAGCCATTGAAATGAAACCAAGATCTAAAGTGCCTGGCTGCTGCATTTTATATCCCCAGTCATTCGATGAGATGCTAGCAGCCACTCTCTTAGTTCCAGAATCCTGCACTGCTGAGCTGGAGGGACCTTCACAGGCATGTGGCTCAATGCCTTCACGATTATAGACAAAGCCACAGACACCCAGAGGGGTTAAGCAACTACCTTGTGGTCACAAAGCTCATTACTGAAAGACACGGGTCTTCTCAAAGTCCATCCCAGCGGATGCCTGTCTGCCCAGAGCTTTTGCAAACTTAGAAAAAAAAATGCAAGGAGCAACTGTCTATTGATGGATTCAGGCAGGACAACCAGCATGACTAGAGTCCACCTTGTCATGAGTCACCTGGTCCCCCTTCCTGGGCTTTTCCACTGACTTCCCTGTGTAGGCAGATGTTACCTAAGGAGCTGTGACTAGCAGAGCTGGAGATGTCTCCTGGAGGGTATTATAGCTCTTTGATCTTCCATATCACTGATTGTATAGGTGGTCCCAACCTCTGCTTCTTCTAGCTACATGCCTTCCTCCTAGTCTCTGAAGTCAGGAATGCAAGCCCTAGGAATATGAAGATGGAGCCATGCATTGTATAACTAGAGAGCAAGGCCCAGCAGGGGCCTCCCAGGGCAAGCACAGACAGCAGGGTGAGAGGGTGGCTGACACCCAGTCTAAGTTTCCCAACCACACTATGGGCCTTGCTGGCTGTAGATCCCTGAGTAGCCATCCTGTGGGACATCCTGGGTGAGACCATTAACATCCAGAGACCCAATCATCACACAGTAAGAGCTCCTCCCTTGAATAGAGTTGTCCTGCACATGGTGAATTTGCTCTCTCCTACTTAAACACAAGGCACGGGCATTTGTCAGAGAATGGTCTAGGCTCCTCCAAGGTCATGTTGCTGACTCATGGGAGATGAGGACCTGCCTCCCGCCACCCCATACACAGGACAGAGGCTTTCATTTCAAATGGTTAGGGTCACATCGTCCTTCCTCCGTCCCTCTGTCCCTTCAGTGTGTGTGGACTATTCTGGGGTCCCACAGCCATTCCTGCACTGAGCATTCTGTCCAGGACAGTATGACAGTAGCTTACCCATCATCCAGTCCTGTAAGCTCCAGTCTACCCGGGCTTTCCCAGAATAGCCTGCTCCTGCTTCCGTGGTTGGAGGCATAGGGTTGGGCTATCTAGTGTTCTCACATCTCATTGGCTACACTGTATCATGTGACTGCCTCTAGCCCCGGGGGTGGGGGGTGGGCAAGGGATGGAACATTTTAAGGCAGAAAAAAAAGTGTTATCCTCAACAAAATAGGGGTTCGTTGATTATAAAACTGGTAGGTAACTGTCTGCAGGCCACCACCAGCCTCGGTCCACTATTTCCATGTTTCCATTGTGCCTTCAGATCCGCACAAGGACACATTTCCTGCTGTGACCAGGAAGTAACAAGATGAGCCCTTGCCCAGGACCCCGAAGCATATGGTTTACCTCACCTCTCCGGTACCTGAATGCCGGGCCCCTCACACACCCTGCATCCTCCCATATATGTCCTCCTGTCCCCCCTGCTTGCTTCTCTCCTCCATGTCCCCTGTCTGCCTCTCCAGTGCCCAGTCCAGCTGGATGAACACATCCTAGGACACCAGGAGGGAGGGCGGGATCATAATCTTTTCAGAGTGACCTGCTATGTCCAAACCTCCTGTCAGAAGTCCAGAGTCTAGCCACCCCTCCTCCAGCTTCTCTTTCCTCTCTGTCTTCTTGCTTATGGGATGTTCATTAGTGTAACCTTGGTGGAGGACATTCTATCCCAATACAAACTGAGCAACGTGTGCCCCAGCTTGTTGTAACAGTCGATCACTCAGAAATACTCAAGAGTATAAAATTCCGCAGGGATCTTTGCCGAGTGGTATTAGCAACTTGAAATCTGACCTGTCTACACGTCCATCATTTGGATTAGTTGCCTAAACGTTGGCACATACTAAGCAGCCATGGCCCCTAGGCTTAGTCTTGGGAGCATGCCCATGATGTGTTTTTAAATAACGGAAGCTGCTCTTGGGAGGATACAGACAGCACAGTAAAGATGCCCGTGGTATTGTCTGTGCAGAAATGAATCCTGGGAAGATGGACACTTGTACTTGGAGATGCTCAGGGACACATCTCAAGGGCTGAGTCCCTCTGTCCTCGTGGATTTCCCAGGGTCTTGTCCAAGGCCATGTGGATAAAGGGTCCTGTCCCTTTATGCCTTGTGATCAATGTTCCTTCCTCCATGAATTGTTTCTGTTGGTATCCAGACACACCATTAATGCTCTAATCATTTACTCCAAGCAAATCCCTAGCAAACGGCAAGGCTTCCGGTTTCCTTTGCCAACAAAACAAAAGCACCGTCCTGCTGCCCCCTCTAATGTCTCTCCCCTCCCTTTCTCCTCACTCCCTCCCCCTCCACAAGGTCACCAGCAACCTTGGCATTTGGTCAACATTTAGTGACATGTGGCCTACTGGCACTTGGCATGGTATCTCATGCCTCCTGTCTGAGGTCTGTTCCCCTCTAACCACCCAGTCCTTCCAGTGTCCTGTGTGCCCCAGGCCTCCCTCCTCCTCCCTCCTTCTGGCTCCTCCATCTGCAGGCCTGCCAGGCTCGGTTCCTCGGGAGACTTCCCCAGACCCAGGGCTTCTCTTCTTTTACTTGTTTGGAAATCTCAAATTTAGAACTCAAGCTGGGCTTGGTGGTGCTGGCCTGCGATTCCAGGGAGTGGGAAGGCCGAGGAAGAACGACAGGGAGATTTGGGGAGAACTCATGTCAGAAAGAGAGGTTGGGGGAGAGACAGAAAAGATAAAAGAGATGAGGGAGGTAAGGAGGAAAGAAAGGAAGGCCGGAAAAGGTCTGGAGCTGAGGGTGAAACTCACGGCAGGTCAACAGCACGGTGGGTGCCTTAGGTTTAATAACTGGTATCAGGAGGAGGGAGCAAGCTGCAAAATAAAACAAGCAAACCCCCAAATTACATCTCATCCAACCCCACCTTGATTCTGATTTCCAATTGCTACCCTCCCTCCTTCCCTCTCTCCCTCTGACCCTATCTCCCTCTCTCTCCCTCCCTCCCTCCTTCCCTCTCTCCTTCTCTCCCTCTTGCCCTCTCTCATTCCTCTCTCCCTCTTTCCCTCCCCTTCTCTCTTCCTCTCTCCCTCCTACCCTTTCCCCCTCCCCCTCCCTCTCTTGTTCCCTCCCTCCTTCCTTCCTCTTTACCCCTTCCCTTTTCTGAGCAATTGCTCGGTCTTCTTTTCTCTCTCACCTTCCCTTCCTCTTTCCCCTTCATTCTACCCAAATCATATCTGGCCCTTATAAGTGTTCACGAGTAGGGATGTGTGTGAAACAACCTGCAAATATGAACTATTTGTGATGGGAAAAGACGCCTAAAATCACAGAGTGCCTGCGGCCCCTTCCCTGAAGTGCAGTGCTCTCCAGGGCCTGGGCAGTTGATTTTGATTTATAAACACGTTTCTTTCATGCTCCAATGCAACTCTTCAAAACAGCCTCTGTTTTCTTTCCAGGCGCTACACAATCCCGCGTGCATTCCCCTAGTTTCTGCGAGAAGCTGTACGCAGTTCTGTGCTGTGGGGACAAACTCAGGTAAGCGCCATGCTCTGAAGGAAAGGAACCACCAACTCTCCCAGAGAGCATGTCTTCCAGAGCTTAGCTGGAGAGTGATGCCTTGGGCCCTGTGAGGAACATCTACACCTCCCGAGAGGATCTGACCAGGGCTCTGAAGCAAGGTGCCGCTCGTTCCCTTTAGGAGCCACAGAAATGGGGTGCTGAGTGATGGGAGTAGCCCAGCCATTCTGTCCACTTCACCTACCACTGGACATATAGCATAGAATGGAGCTTTGTGGGCGCTGTTGGATAACACATGGGTATATTGACCTTTGAAACTACAGTCCGTAAAATATATGAGTGAAAACAAGTTACAAGTGCACCCCGAGACTGCAGGTGAAGAGAAGGCAGTTTTCAGTAACCCCAACAGGCGCCCACACTGCCCCAACACACAGCACTGAAGGCCCACTGGGCAACGCTATTTCCTCCTAGCCAAAAGAATAAAACCTACCTGAGAATGGAGACCTGACATTCCTGTTGGGCTCAGCCCATCACCTGACCAAGGGCCCACCCCTCAGGACAGCCCTGCTAAAGGGATGAGAGAAGTGGTTATTGCTTGATCGCTTTAGTGAGATGCATTCTCTTCCCAGGCATCTGTCTTCGGGGCATTTGTTTGGAGCCCGGGTGTGTAGCTGTGTTAAGTCTGCCCACGGTTGTTTCTCAGCCCTTATTCAGAAAACCAGAGCGTTTCCTTTCTCTTTGTCTATCTCTTTCCTAATCATGTCTTCCCAGACATGCTGGGCATCCTTACGCTTCTCTTTGAACCCCCTCTGCTTTTCCATGTCTACCACCTGGCTGATGTCCATGACAGAAACATCCCGACTTAACTCAAAGGGCATGGCTTTCTCTCTTCCCCTTCTCCATCTTCCTCTCCAGCAGCTACTGAGATGATGGCTTGCCTGCTCTATGGCTTTTCTTTAATACTCTGCTAAATTGTCCTTGAGCTTCCTTCAGAGCCCATTCTTAAATTCTCTTGTTAACAAGTCCAATAACCCAAAGAGAGAGGACACCGATTTTCCTCATAACTTTTATTTCACCCAAGGTTTTTCTCTCTAATTAATCAATTAATTCATATTTTGAGATAGGATCTTCCGTATCCTTGGCTGACCTTAAAGCCACCATGAAGCAGGGATCAGAATTGTGAAGTTTTGCATCTCCTGGCTCCATATCCCAAGTATAGGATTACAGATGTGTGGCACCTTGCCTGGTTTTTCTGTGGGGCTAGAAAGCTCTTGAACCCAGGGCTTTCTGTATGCTAGACAAGCACTCTACCAACAGAGCTAGGCCCTAGCCCTGTTCTCCTTGTTTTGGAAGCTGTTTCTGTGTCTAGTGTGGAGTAGGGTCCTTGGGGGAAGAACTGCAATGTTCCAGCTGCTGGGTTCTTTTATTTTTCTGAACACAAGCTGTGTTTGGTGGGGACTTAGGGACAGCTAGCCATGGAAGAGGGAACTCCAGACACAAAGGCTATGGGGTGATAAAAAAACACAGCATGGTCAAGTAACAGAAGGTAGGCCATTGGGGCTAGTGAGGACCTAGACGGTTGGTTCTGGGCTGGGCACTGTGAGGTTCCAGATGTCAGGAGCTCTATTTCCAGCACAGGGGACATGAGATGCGGTTATTGGGGATGTCATGATTAGAGAAGATTTCTTACCTTCATGACAGCCAGGAAACAGAAACAAACTGGAGGGGGTGGGCAGAGAGACCACACAGTCCCTGTTATGACAGTACAGGAGATTATGGAGCTTTCTGTCAAGTGAACACCAAAGTACAGCAGGGGACAGGTTTAGAGACACGTAGGGACTGCTACTGTATTGGCATGCTTTGTTAACAAGGCCAAGTGTTCTGGGTAAATAGGAGAGAAGTGTCAAGGTGAAGACATCCTGTTTCTGGTCTGGGTCACTGAATGGAGACCTGCAGAGCCATCCAAGGACACGGTGCCAACAGAAAAACAGGTGTGAAGTTGGGCCACCAAACCCTCGACTGGGTGAGTCTGACATGCCTTTGAGATGCACAGGTGTGTCTGATCAGGAAGCCGAGCTGTTTACCATCTCTATGGTCTCCTATGTTCCAGAACGTCTCAAAAACAGAATTAGAGGGTAGTCCACTGTTCCTCTTCCTCTTAGCAATGCTGTTAAGGTAGCAAACCTGGGACAATGGCTGAGGTGCCATTGGTACTTAACATACCAAAGCAGATCTGGCCACCAAGTTCTGACATCCCTCAGTCCCTACCTGTTACAGAACACTTCTGTCTGGTGTACCCTGCCCCTCTTCTTGAATTCTCCAGCCCCGGAGGCTGGGCTGCTCTTCCCTATATAATTCAACCATTTCTGGTACCCGCCCTCTTTGTAACCTTGCCTTCCCAGGCTGCTGTACCTGGTTCCCTGCTCTCCCCTCTTCCTAACTCCAAACCTTCCCCCGCTCTTCTCATAGGGCACAGCTCAGTCGGCTCATATCCACTCTGAACTCTCCCAGATGTCCCTGCCTCTGGCTGTGCTCTCCCATATTCTATAATAAACTTTCTCCTCCACCATACCTAGGAACAGTCATGTCTCCTCTCCTCTCCTCTCCTCTCCTCTCTTTTCTTTTCCTTTCCTTATTTTATTTGCTGACAAAACCTGGGACCAGTGATGCCCTTGACTTTCCTTTTTATTTCTTCAAGCATTTATTTAAAATGCACCATTGTTCTTGTAGAGCTTTATACCATACCCACACATATATGTTTATTATTGAGTAATACTCCATTGTGTAGGCACCCACTATCCCATCTTAAGGGCTTGCCATTTCAGAAATTATGAATAAAGTGGCTACCGCCATCTGCATAAACGGTTTTGTGCAGACATCTGTTTTGAGGTCAGTCAGGTAAACACCCCTGAGTATGTACTGTGTGACTCTTTCCTTGGGAGATGTGAACAAATGCCTACTCACCTCAGGTAGGCATAGATCAAAGTATTCATACCACCAATGAAGTTTATTGGGATTACTTATAAGACTATGGTAGGGGGGTCACTCACAGGAGCAGAAATGACTCAGAGACAACTGTGTCACCAAAGCCTGCCCCAGCATGGCTGACAGCTCACAAAGCTGGCAACCCTGCAGTTCTCTGCACAACTTTTAAGCAGCTTAAAAGGTTAGAGTGCTCCACTGGTTTGAGAGTGATTCTTAGCACTCCTTAATTACTAACTTTGGGGAAGCAGAAAGCTTGTGTAAGTGATCAGTTCTAGGGACTTCCTGAAACTTCTGAGTTGTTTACTTCCCGAATCCTAAGGTATCTCCTTTTAGAACCTCCTGAGTCTTTTTTTTTTTTTTAAATACATGTTCTCTATTATGTACCTCTAGCTGTTCTGGAACTCACTCTGTAGACCAGGGTGGTGCAGAACACATAGAGATTCACCTTCTTCTGCCTCCTGAGTGCTGGGATTAAAGGCTTGTATCACCAGATCCAGCTCATATCCTGAATTTTATGAGAATCCCTTTAGAGATTCCTGACTCTTCAGGATCCTTGAGCCTTAAAGAATTTGCTTCATAACAGCTTGACTACCTAGTCCTATTGTAATGTTCTATGTTAGCTCTGGGGGAAAAAAAAAAAGCTTGCTGGCCATCACCATCAACTCTGGTGAAGAGTCTGTTCAGATCTTTTCAATTCCTTTTTGGAGCAGGGTCAGGGCAGGCAAAACAGCTCAGAAGGGAGATTTACTTGAACACAGCCCTGGTGACATGAGTTTGATTCTCAGATCCAACCAGGTAGCAGGAGAGAACCGACTCCTGAGAGTTGACCTCTGACATCCACACAAGTGTGGTGGTGTGCATGCAGCAATGATCAAACATGCAAAGTCAACTGAATAAGTTAATTAAACAAACTTCAACTAAGTTGTTTTTTTTTTTTTTAAGATTTATTTATTTATTATATGTGAGTACACTGTAGCTGTCTTCAGACACTCCAGAAGAGGGCGTCAGATCTTGTTACTGATGGTTATTAGCCACCATGTGGTTGCTGGGATTTGAACTCCGGACCTTTGGAAGAGCAGTTGGGTGCTCTTACCCACTGAGCCATCTCACCAGCCCCACTAAGTTGTTTTCTTACCATTGAATTTGAAGGATTCTTTGTATATTTTGGCTATGGATGCCTTATACTGGATCTATATTTTGCAAATATCTTTACAATATTTATCCTGTTACTCCAGATTTTGGTTTTTCCTTTTTCTGCTTTTGAGTCAGGGTCTTACTATGTACCCCTAACTGGCCTGGAACTCACAGAGATCCTCCTGTCTCTGCCTTCCGATTGCTGAGATTAAAGGCAAGCACCAGCATGCCCAACTGATATTTATTTTTTAACTCTTTTTGCACAGCAGTTTTGTTTATTAGTTCCTGCTGCTGAGGATGGGACTGGGGCCATGGACATGTGCTCCCAGCCAATCGCCCTGTCCTGAGCTGTGCTCCCAGCCAATCACCCTGCCCCGAGCCGTGCTCCCAGCCAATCGCCCTGCCCCAAGCTGTGCTCCCAGCCAATCGTCCTGCCCCGAGCTGTGCTCCCAGTCTGAAGCTTTTCAGTTAGATAGGTTCCAACCTGCCCAGCCCCTGGTCATGCCCTTTTTTGAGTGTAGTGTCTATAAACATTCTACTAGATCCAAGATCACCTTGACCTCTCTTGCACATTTCCTTTTAAAACTCTTGTAGTTTTGCATTTTGCACTTAAGATGTTACGTTCTGTGCTCAGTTTTGATTAATTTCTGTGAAAGATCCAAACCTTGAACTGAGGCTCTTCTGTTTGGTTTACACCAGGGTCCGGCTATCTCTGCAGTCGGTGGAGAAGACCATTTTTCCTCTGTTAAATTGCCTCGTTCCTCTGTTTAAAAAAAAAAAAAAAAACCCACAACGTGCCAACTATATTTGTGTGTCTATTTCTGGGTTCTCTGTCCTGGCTCATCGATCTGTGTGTCTAACTTTGCTGTCTTGATTACTGTAGCTTTATAGTCAGCCTTGAAATTGGCTCAGCCCCATCCTCTATTTAATTTTTCTTTTCTGGCTTTTTTGTCTCTGTGCTGGCCACTCTACGTCCTCTGTCCTTGCACATAAATTTTAAAATCAGTTGGTCGATAGCTGCACAGTGTTTTACAGAGACTTTGGGGTGGCATGAAATCTATATCTCAAGTTGGAAGAAAATAGTGCCTAACCATATTGAATCTTTCAATCTACAAATGTGAAGTGTCTTTTCTATTTTGATAATCAAGAATTTCCTTCATGTTTTGTAATTTTCTACATGTGGTTGCTATAGATGGTTTGTTAGAGTTATATCTAAATATTTCATTTTTGTTGCTATTATGATATTTAAATATACATATGTGTGTGTGTGTGTGTGTTTAAAATTCCAACTATTCATTGCTGGCATACAGAAAATAATTGTCTTTTTATGTGAACCTCGTATCCTGTGACTTCACTGTATTCACATCCTAGTTTTAGAAGAACTTTTGTTTGTTTTGTTCTTTTGCTTTGCATAACTTCTTAGGACCTTCTAGGCCATGATGTCTGTATTGGCTAGTTTTGTGTCAACTTGACACAGCTGGAGTTATCACAGAGAAAGGAGCTTTAGTTGGGGAAATGCCCCCATGAGATCCAGCTGTGAGGCATTTCCTCAATTAGTGATCAAGGGGGACAGGTCCCTTGTGGGTGGGACCATCTCTGGGCTGGTAGTCTTGGATTCTATAAGAGAGCAGGCTGAGCAAGCCAGGGGAAGCAAGCCAGTAAAGAACATCCCCCCATGGCTTCTGCATCAGCTCCTGCTCCCTGACCTGCTTTAGTTTCAGTCCTGACTCCTTTCAGTGATGAACAGCAATGTGGAAAGTGTAAGCTGAATAAACCCTTTCCTCCCCAACTTGCTTCTTGGTCATGATGTTTGTGCAGGAATAGAAACCCTGACTAAGACAAATTGGTACCAGCANAGTGGGGTATTCCTGTGACAACCTGACCATGTTTTGGGCAGGACCATGGAAGGACTTTGGAACTTTGGGCCAGAAGATCCATCTGGTGTTAAGAGCTCTCTGAGATGTTGTATAGGAGCTCGGAAGATAATGTTTGAGAACAGTGCAGAAGATGGAGGCCTGGCTTGTGAAATTGCAGAGGGAAAATTAAAGACTTTTCAGGGCCATTGTTACTTTGTGAAGATTCTGTGGTTCTGGTTAGCTGGGACTGAAGAATCAGCTGTGATTAATAAGATTCCAGAACTACTAAAGCAAAACCTTTGCATTACTAGGACTATTGATGCTGGTTAGCTGGAGCTAAGAAATTAGCGGTGATTAAGAAGAGACTAGCATCATTGAGGTGACATCTTCTGAGAAGTGTTTTCTGAGAGCACAGAGGCTGTATTCCAGAGATAGCCAAGATTTTACCTCGTGCTGCAGTGGGACTTGGTAATGTGTAAGAGTTACTCAGGTGGTACTGGTTTTGAAGGCATGATGGGGTCATGCAGAGCAGCTGAGGCCATGGAAGCACTGTGAGAGGCCATGGAAGGCCATTGGTGAAGGTGCAGCCTCAGTTGCAATTGATGGCCAAGGACTGAAGGGGTCATGCAAAGGAGTTGAGGCTTGGCACCATGAAGAACTTATGAGAGGCTAGTGTTGAAGCCTAGTTACAGTGGAAGACAGCAGCATTTTGGAGATGCCAGTATCATGAGATGACCACCAAGAACAGCAGCAACAGTGGAGTACAGGCAGCTGGAGCCTAGAAGACAAGCTGTGTGTTACAAAGGGCATGGCTGGAGAAGTGATCCAAGCCCTTGGAGGAGCCCAGAAGATCGTGAGTTGGATCCCAGACATTGGATGGTTGGAGATTGATTTTTGCTTTTGATTGTGACTGTGCCCTGATATTTTTCCCTCTGAAGGAAGTTTTTTTAGTGAAGCCCACAGTTAGGAGACTTTGAATTTTAAAGTACTTTGTATTTTAAAAGATACTGGATATTTGAAAGGGGTTGAACTTTTAATATGTAAAGACTGTGGGACTTTTAAAGTTGTTTAGATCTTGGGGATGAATAAGAAACTAAGGGTTGAGGCTTACTAGTGATGTGTTTGTGTGTCAAGTTGACAAGGGGTCAATTGTANTGGCTAGNTTTGTGTCAACTTGACACAGCTGGAGTTATCACAGAGAAAGGAGCTTTAGTTGGGGAAATGCCCCCATGAGATCCAGCTGTGAGGCATTTCCTCAATTAGTGATCAAGGGGGANAGGNCCCTTGTGGGTGGGACCATCTCTGGGCTGGTAGTCTTGGATTCTATAAGANAGCAGGCTGAGCAAGCCAGGGGAAGCAAGCCAGTAAAGAACATCCCCCCATGGCTTCTGCATCAGCTCCTGCTCCCTGACCTGCTTTAGTTTCAGTCCTGACTCCTTTCAGTGATGAACAGCAATGTGGAAAGTGTAAGCTGAATAAACCCTTTCCTCCCCAACTTGCTTCTTGGTCATGATGTTTGTGCAGGAATAGAAACCCTGACTAAGACAATCTCACTTCTGGTAAGGACAGCTTCCTTCTTTTTTCTGAGGACACACAAACTGCGTGTCTTTGTCTCACTGTCCCAGTAAGGACTTCCTGTGTGGAGTAAAACATTCATGGTTACCGAGGCTGTACTTGGCTTATTCTTCATCTCAGTCTCACGATGGTAGCTGTGGGTTCTCTTCCTTTTGTAAACCATTCTGATTAAGTGGTGGTGGTGGGGAAATTTCTCCTGATTTCTGGATTTCTGGGTGCTGGGTCCATTTTCCCCTAATTTCTGGGGATTGGACTTTTGTTAAATGCACTTTCTACACCAATGGGTTTTATCTTCAGTCTCTTGTTGTAATGTCAAGAGGCAGCACTGCCATGAGAATTTACTCAAAGCACTTAGGGGATAGTACAATAAAAACCTCTTGAAAAATAGTGACTGTCCAGTTCTGGCTAAGTGCCCCAAAGGAGACCGGACCTGAACAAAGACTTTCCGCAGGTTGCACAGGTTTGAGACATAACGTCTTATTTCTGCATACGCTTCCATCTGCAAATCTCCTCCTGGTCCCGCATACCTTGAGCAATTAAAGACACTCCACATAGACAGAAACTGCAGGCTTGGTTGTTTTTGGACTAACAGAGATTTACGCTGCAAAGCTATTGACACAGTTATCCATTTCTAAACCCCCAGAACTCATTGGTTTGATGTCTGCCCCACACATTTGCTTTTTGGAGGACAGATCACATAAAGGAGGTTCTTTATGGTTGTCTTTAGTGTCTGGCCTCCTGGTGTAATTTTCTGCAGATGTTCCCATGTGAGATTCATAGCAGTGGTCCACTCCTTTCTATGGCTGAGGCATCTTTGATGGACAGACCTTGGTGGTTTCAATAGGAATGTCACCCGTAGGTCCATAAGCCTGAGCGCTTGGTCATTAGGGAGTGTTGATACTTGACAAATGGGACCTTGCTGGAGTAAGAGTGTACTTTTTAAGAGGAAATGCGTCACTGGAGGTGGGTATTAGGCTTTCAGAAGCCCAAACTAGGCCCATTGGCTCTTTCTCTGCCTGCCACACCCAAATCCAGATGTAGACATCTCAGCTACTCTCCAGCACCATGCGTGCCACCATGCTCCCCCACCATGACAATAATGGCCTAAACCTCTGAAACTGTAAGTCAGCCCCAATTAATGTTTCCTTTTGTAAGAGGTGCTGTGGTCATGGTGTCTCTTCACAGCAACAGACTGCTGGCTAAGACACTAGTCAGGTGTATTCTTACACAGACAGACACTGGGGTCGTTTCAGGGTTTGAACCATGCTGCTGCAGTGTTGGGTGATGACTCTTTCTGTTCGCATAGTTTTCTAGTTCTCTCGGGCAGAACTGGCTATGCAGTTGCTGAGTCTTAAATTAAGAACATGTTTGGCTTTTGGAGAAACCGCCATACCAAGGCTGGAGGTGTAGCTCAGTGAGCAGACTGCTTGCCTAGCATGCATGACAAGGCCTGGGCTTTTATTCCCAGTACGTGTGTGGTGGTGCACGCCTGCAATCCCAGGCATGGCGGAGGTGGGAAGGTTGGAAGTTCAAGGTCTACTCTAGAGATCAAGGACAGCTTGGACCACAGTGGACCTTGTCTCAAAAGCAAACAAATATCAACACAAAGGTAGTTGGCATGCCATTGTGCCATGGCTACTGTGTGATTTCCATCCCTTGGATGGCAGGTCCTGCTTTTCCACAACTCTTCACAGCACTGTGGCTTTAAGCTTATCCAGCTGTCTCACTGTGGTGTAGTGACATTACTAATGTCACTCTTAAGCATGTTTCTGCAGCTACTTAGCTACTGCATGTTTGCTTCTGTGTAGTACCTCCCAAGTTTCAGGAACTTTTCTTTTGTTTCAAGTTAATGTTCATTTTTGTAATTAAAATGTAATTACATCATCTCTCCCTTTCTGGCTCCTCCCATCATCCTCCTGGTCCCTCTCTCATTCATGGCCTCTTTTTCTTTTATTGTCACCCCACTCAGTCCACTTAGTGTTGGCATGATTTGAGGGCCAACCACTTGGTATTAGATAACTTGTTAGGGAGTTCATTCCTGGGGAAGCCTTTTTCTCCCGCTTGCAGAGTCCCTTAGTTGCCTGCAATTCTTTGTTTGAGGATGTCCCAAGTTTGTGACTTTGTCTTTTTATTTTCTTAACGTTCCCTGTGGAACAAAAGAAGATTCTTTTTTCCCCTCTGGAGGGAGGTTTTGTTAGTGGCTTTTCAAGCTGTGACAAAATGCCAGGCAAAAGCAACTTAAGAAATTAAGGTATTCCAGTTTCATTTCTGTTGTAGAATTACCTCCAATTCCCAAACAAAGCAACTCCTAATTCCAGGTCACAGTCTATTACTTTGGGGAGTCCCAGTGGCAGGAACTTGAGACAGCTGGTCACATGGCATTTGCAGTCAAGAGAAGAGAGAAATATATACAAGTGAGCTGCTTGCTTGCACTCAGCTTGATTTCTATATTCTTATACAGTTGAGGAACCTCTGCCTAGGGAATGGTGCTGCCCACAGTAGGCTGGGTTTTCCATTATCAATTGCCTTAAGGCAATGCTCACAGGCCAAACCAAATGTAGGAAATTCCTCATTAAGCCTCTCTTCTTGGTCATTCTAGGCTATGTTAAGATGTGTTAATTAAAGGTAACCATCACAGAAGGGTTTATTCTGCCTCCATAATTTAAGGGTATGGTTCATCATGATGGAAGGAACTGAAGGCAGTTGGTTATCTTGCGTCCAAAGTCAGTAGGCAGAGAGATGAGTAGTGCTTCTCTCTCTTAATCTATCTGGGGCCCTAGCCCATAGAACGGTGCCACTCACATTCAGGGTAGATCATTTTACTCTTTTTAACCTAATCTAGAAACTTCCTCATGGATATGTGTTAATTTCACCAAACGATAGTAAAGACCATTACCCAAACTCTTTGGTCAAATTAAGCAAGCTTTATTTTCTGTCAGACAGGACTATCTGTCCTAAAGTGGGGGTTAAGAAACTAGCATTGAACTTGGGAAAAAATGGGGCTTATATAGCTTCCCCTCAAACTGTAAGACTAGGGGGGTTTTCAAGGGTTGGGGGATTTCTGGAGGAATTATGGGTGCATAGGAACTTGGCTGAACATTTCAAAGTTATTCAGAGAATATCTTTTCTTATTAGAGTATATTCAAGGAGTGTCAGACTCTGTAGGGAGCATGTCAAATTCTAGAAAGAGGTTAAAGTATGGTCAGCTTGGAATTTTTCAGCAAATAGAAATGAACTTGTTCTGACCTTCTAACAAAATGGCTTCCATCCTTAAACTGGAGTCAGACTGGTCCATCATATGCCCACAGGCCTGTCTCCAAGATGATATTAGATCCTGTCAAGGTAACAACATTAACCATCAGTTTGTATGCTGGGTATTAACCATGGCCTTGAACATATGAGGCAAGCACTGTACTGCTGAGCTACACACAGCTCCAGGCCAGGGACAAAAGGTTTTCATTTCAACAGGGTTATAGGTCCTTTCTTCGTGGTCATGAGTCACACTTTTGATGACATTTATAAGAACTCTGCCTGGTACAAGATCATGAAAATTGACTCCTTTATTTTGTTCTAGACGTGTCATGGCTTCTGCTCTTATATGCAAATCCTCCATTCATTTGCATACAACCTTCATGCCTTACCACTGTATTGCCCTGGCTGTGTGCTTGCTGAGAACCAATTGACCATAAGCACACAGCTTCCCTGGCCTGGAGCACTTTCATTTGATCCCCACTTGTCTTTCTACCAACACTGAGCTGTCTTGATTAGTGGGCTTTTATGAAGCATTTTAAAATCGAGTATTATTACTCCTCTGACTCCATTCTTTTTTCAAAATTGCTTGCATTTTCACACAAATTTTAGGGTCACTTTGTCAATTTCTAAAGAAAACAAAACCAACCTTTCTGGGCTATTGTTGGTGTTGCATTTACACATGTAGTCAATTGAAGAGAGCAGAGTAATGAGGACTCTATAGCATGAAGTGACTATGAAGTGACTCTCTCTGTGTATGTTTAGGTCTCCTTTAAATGAGTTCACCAAGACTGGAGTTTTCAGCTTCCAAATCTTGTCCCTTTTTGTCAGTTTATTGCTGAGTGTTTTCGTGTTCATATTGCAGCTGTGTGTCAGTGTTTTGCTTTAGATTAGTGAAGTTTGTGGCTATTCTCTTCTCTAGACTTCTGGTCCCTTGAAACAACTTCAGAAGAACTAGTATCCGGAGGGCCAAGCACTGGCACTGGCCTTGAGCCTGTTTCTCTTCTCATCCTTTGTCTTCTCTTTGGAGAAAGGAACCTGGGGCAGGGGCAGTGGGAGGCAAACAGGACAGATGGGAGACTGGGCTGCTGGGTAGAGCCCGGATGGATGTTGAGCCCTGTGGCCGGTTATCCTGGAGGTTCCAAATGAATAGACAAGGCTGTTGGGACAGGGGCTTCACATAGAGGTGGGATTCTGATTCTCATTGTGTCTAGGTGGCAGTCAACAACACAGCATGGGAGTCTGCTGGATGCAGAGGACTAAGACATAGTCAGAGGTTCAGGGTCAGAAGGTGACCTCGGCCCTCTGGGCTGTGAAGGAACTGGCTGTGAAGCAGGGTGTTGTTTGAGACACAGCAGTCTGAGCAGCATCAGGGAAGGCATTGCTCCAACAAGTTCCCCATTAGTGTCCACCATGTGCTAGGGCCCTCTGGGCAGTGAAAGAATTGGCTGTGAAGCAGGGTGGTGTTTGAGACACAGCAGTCTGAGCAGCATCAGGGAAGGCATTGCTCCAACAAGTTCCCCATCAGTGTCCACCATGTGCTAGGTACAGAGGCTGTTCTGGAGCCGCGTCAGCCAGATGGAGAACAGTAAGGAGCTCAGATGGGAGTAAATACCAGGTAGGCTAACTTCAGTGACCACTTACTGAGTGCCTGTCTACTTGCTCGGTGCTATGCCTATGTCAGTACAGTGAAGAGGAGATTAGTTTGGCTTTACAGTTGAGGAAGTGGAGGCTTTAAAGAGGCATGAAGAGGTTGACAGGTGGCTTTTCTGTTTTCCTAGTGTGACACCAACGGCTAGGCTGACTTTGGGACATGAATAGAGGGTGTCATGGAAGGCTCTGGAAGTCGGAAACCAGATGATTCACCTGGGGGAATTTCTCTTCTAGTTTTTGCTTCCCCGTCTTGTTCTCCTTCTTATGGCCCTAGCCCATAAGAAGAATAGTGCCACTCACATTCAGGGTAGATCTTTTTACTCTTGCTAACCTAATTAGAAATTTCCTCATGGATATGTGTTAATTCCACCAAATGATAGTAAAGACCATTCCCCAAATTCTTTGTTCAAATTAAGTACACTTTATTTTCTGTCAGATAGGGCTATCTCCCTAAAGTGGGGGGCCTGCAAGAACTGTCTTAAATCAATTGATAACAGAAGACACAATGCTATTCAGATGCACTTCACGGCATGGAACCCACCTCCCCACTCAGGGTGACAGAGAAGCACTCTAATCTAGACATAATCAAAATAGCGTTATATTGAGTGACTGCAGAGGGGTGGTTAGTACAAAGGCTTCTGAATTAGGCCATCAATGTGGCTGACAGTTCGCCTGCATGGGGACTTGCACATCCTGTCGGGACAGCGTAATCAGGCCTTGTGCTGTGGTTATCAGGAACCAGCTGGTCTTTTCTTCTTTTATAATCACCGAATCTCAGGGAAGCGTATTGACTTCTACCACATAGAAGTTGCATGGATTTGATCTGTCCATGAGACTTGGTGATGAAGCAGGAGAATGTCCTGCCATAAGAGAGAAGAGGTTCCTTGTCACCTGCCCTGGACTCTCATGATGCGCACTGTAGCTCCTCCTAGCTGTTATCCCATCCGTGTTCTCAGAACGGTCCATCCTTCTCCTTGCCTGCGCTGGAGACTCATGCAACCACACCCCTAAGACCAGAGGGGACTGCTTGCCAAAGAGCATCTCGCAGGGCTGTTGCCTGTTGACATTCCCTCATAGAAAGAGGAGGTAGAGGAATCCTTCCCTAGTATCCAGTCACTGATACCAGCCACGGGTATGTAATTCTACCCTAACTGCACGGGTCTCAGGAAGTGGTAAAATATATGTTCTAGGGAAAGAAGAGGCTCCATCCCCGTAGCTGTGGGAAGACTTCCCCATGCTAGATGCTAACCTTCCAGTGTAGAGGCTTCAGAGGCAGCCACATTCCTGTTTGTAAACCCTTACCTACTTGTGCTATGTAGGGGAGCCTAATGAGCCCATTGGCTCTCCAGAGTTAATTTTGGGGGAAGTGGACTTCGGTTTGCAGTTGGGACCTTGTGAGGAAGAGGTCGATGTCTCTCAGACCTCCCTCACCCCGGGTTGAGATTTCTCACGATAGGAAGCCACAGGAATTCTCTATGATCCCCATGGAAGATGCACCTGTTATCTCTGGTGAGCCTGGTTGGTCTTCACAGCCTGTTGTATTTTCCTGGGTCTCACAAATCTGGGTTTGGGTGAGCATCTGATTCACAGCAGCACAAGAATTAAGATGACACAGAGCTAGGTGCTGGCTGTGGTGGCCTTCAGCCTTTGGTGTCAGAGCCTGAGAACCAAAACCCTTGATGTCCCCAGCCCTTCCCTCAGGAGCTGCTGGAACCCCATTTGTAGATGGAAGTAGTCACCATTAACCTTGCGGAGTTCACTCCTGCCTAAGGACAGCGAGTCTCTATGGATGATGCAGTTTGGCATTTTGTGTCTTGGCAAGAAGAGGAAGATGAATCCTTTCAAGGGCACAAAGACATGAAGAGCTTCTCCTTTTGGGAATCTACTCTACTCTGGGATGGTCTAGGGTGTGCCCTTCCAGGACCCTGGCAGACACTCTGTCAGTCTCCTGTTCTGTCTCCTCTTTTATGGCTGTAGGATATGCCTTCCTCACTGGCTGCACACTCGCAGCCAGTGGCCACTCCATCTTAGCATAGCCCACTGGCCGTCACCACATTCTTCTTTATGTCTCACTAGCAGCTAGTGGCTAGCCCTTGGAGGAGGAGATGCCAGTGTTTTGGCAGTGTGATCCGGAAGCTTGTGTCTTAGCTAGAAACCAATCATTGGTTCTTCAAGGGATGAGACTATTGAGTCTAGAGCGGACACTGTCATTCTGAAATCCTTGTGTTGGGAGAACAAATGTTCTTTCCAACTCTCAGGGAATCTTGGGTTCTCACACAGCAGTCTCGGCAGGGGCTGGACAGAGCTGAGGTCATTGTGTCTTCTTAGACACTTGGGAGAAGCTGTCACATACCACAGGTTGTGAAGTTATTGTCACCGTCTCCTGCCTCTGTGAAAGGCCCCTTTGCACCAGGGCACTTTCTGGGTGGCCATTTATCACCATCTGCCTCTCGAGAAGACTTGATCATGCGTGACCCCACTGCGTAACGCCCATGAGCAGCATCCCACTTCCTGTTACACAGGACTCCTTGCTAGGCTCCAGTCCAAGGCTGTGATGGATCAATGTCAAGGCTCTGTCCCCTGGGGTTGCCCTGGGGTCAACTCTGTACACTCAGGAGATGTAAACCCGCTTTGGAAGTTTAAACGTGGAAGTTTTCATTTGAAGTGGTTAATGTCAAGCTCATGAAGGGCCTGAACAATGAAGGGTTCACAGGGAGAAAATATAGCTTCCTCGTGACCACTGAGGCACAGAGGCTGCGCAGGGAAGCAAAACCTGCCAGAGATAATGCCTACCCAGGGCTGAATTCTAGGGTCTCCTTGGGAGGGCGTGGCCATCCCACCAGCGGCCAGGAAGCTGCTGCAGGGGTCTTGTGGGGTGGCTCAGGAGACAGTGCCCCCCAAGTGGAAAAGCCTCCGCTGAAGACCAGGCCTGAACCCTAAGCCTGCTTCTGAGTTCTTGCCCTCTCCTTCCTGCCCCCACCATTGACAACGTCTGCCACCAAGCTGCTGGCAAAGGGAGCGTGGTGACAAAGCCAGGTTTTCGTAACCCATATGGAAGCTCAATGGTGACAGACTGATCCCTGCAGTGTGGAGGAGGACCCTGGTGCTGGAAGACGCTCTCAGAGCGCTGGGTCTCCGGAAACCCCGGAGGCTTCTGGGTCCTGCTCTTCCCCGCTGCTTAAATCTTCTCAGCTCAGGGGCTTCTGCTCGCCCGCTCTGAACATCGGTTTCTCCGTGTGCTAAGGGTTGGACTGATCCCTAGCGTGAGGGGTCCGGGTGGGTGTGAGGAGAGAGTCACGCCTTTTTTGAGCGGTGACTGGATGTGGGCAGGGGGTGGCCATTAGATGAGTGGGGGAGTCATTCGGCGCTCCTGTCACCTCCTGGCTTTGTGTCTCCATCATTGATGCTCTCTCCGCCCACATCAGCGCCCTTAGCGACTGCAACCTTTGTATTTATCAGGGTGCTCAGGATCCAAATTAAAGCCACAACTCAAAGGGACTTGCACAGTGACGACATTCATCACTGCACGTGAGGCGAATCCAGGGTGGATGAAGCTTCAGGGTTGGTCGACTGTGCACCCGAAGGACCTTAGGAGAATTAAGAAAGGATCTCAGCAAATCGTCAGCAGATCTGACGGGGGGGGGGGGGAGGGGAGAGTAAGAAGAAGAAGAAGAAATACATTCATGCTATGAACACTTTAAGTGGCATGATCTCAGGGGAATCCTTTGGCTTCTATGAGACTCAGTTTCCTTGACTGTAGAGCTGGAGGCTGGGTGTGTGTGTGTGTGGGGATGGGCACAGAGTCCTGTATGTGGTGCCTGATTGGCAACAAGCAATCAGTAACCCCTTGTGGCTGTTGGTGACATGTGGAAGCTGTGGTAGGTGATCTCATCTCAGCTTGGGGACCTCGGGCTTTATGGTCCAGTGAGCTGAGCAGTGTGGGATAATAGTTAGTGCTCTGACCCCAGAAACGTACCTAAGAGAGGCACCACTGCCGGGAACTGATCTACCTTCGAGGGGATGCGTCCCTGGCTGGGGGACATTGGAGGACGAGTTAATGATGGGAGCAAACTCTATGGATGCTAAGCCACAGGGGAGACTGGTGCTCTGGGCCTTGTACAGTCACAGGGAGAAGGACTGGGGAGATGGCTCAGCCAGCAAAGTGCTTGACATGTGAGAAAGAGGAACTGAGTTTGATCCCCTGAACCCACATTAAAAAGCCAGGTGTGGCGGCATGTGCTTGTTGGGGTAGAGGAGATGCAAACCAGAGAGGCTCACTGGCCAGCCAGAGTTGAGTTCAGGAGACACTCTTTCAAATGACAAGGAATATGGAACCGGAAGAATAACAGCTGAGGTTCGCCTCTAGCCTCCATGTGCAACCCCCCCCATTCATACCAAGAACATGCTTCCCCCCCACACACACCCTCCACGTGTGCTCATACTCAAGAACAAACACACCCCCCTTCTGCGCCCTCCTAAACACAAGTAGCTTTTCTATATCAGGATTTTTGTCTGTTAGCTAGTGGCTCCTGCCTCAAATCTCGCATGGCCACTGGGCATGGTTGGTCAGAAAGCTCTGAAACATAAGGTCCTTTCTCTCTGGGTTTAGCCAGCCCCTGGTGGCCTTCTCTGGGTAGAAGTTGGGCAATGTCCTGCAAATCAGCCAGCTCTGGTTCTGTTGAGGCTTAGGCCTGCCTTCCCCGGGCTATTTAATCTCTCTTTCTTTCTACAAAGTGTAAGCACTCTTGGCTTGTCTTAGTGAGTTTCCAGTAAATGTCACTTGCCTTAAAACCGAGTCACTGGTCTCCACAGCTGGAAAAGAGGAGAGAATAGTGGAGCTGTGGTGGGAAGGCCCTGGGTTCAAATTTCGACTGCACTTGACATCCTGAAACTTAAGCATACCGCACGCAAACAAATGACGAACGCCTGCCTCCAGAGCAAGTGAGAGTCAGGGAGGCTGCAAGGCGAGACTGACTTGAACCAGGGGGTCTCAGGTCAAGTCCTGACTCTGCCACCCTCCTTCTGTGTGACCTGGGCATGGTCCATGTCCCTCAGGTTCAAGTTCCCACATCTGCATGGGGACTGTGACACATGAGCACAGATTCCAGAAGAGCTGGGTGACTCTACTCTCTCAAACCCCAGCAGAGGTAGGAAGGGAGAGTTGTCACGGTGCTGAGGCCACCTGTGTGGTGGCCATGTTGAGGTGGCTGTATCTGCAGCGCAGATGCAGGTCAGGGTAAGTAGCCAGTGCGAGAAGATACCTGGCTACTTACCAAGTCTGCCTACTGTCCATCCGTCCTGTGAGTCCCTTCCTCTCCTCTCTAGGCCTCCGTTTTTCCTGTCCGAAACTATCAGGGAGACCGATGACAGAGACTGTGGAGGAGGGAGGAGGAAACAGAAGCTCCGAGTTCTTCAGTGAAGTCCCCAGGGTCAACCTGCAAGTTGGTGGCCAGCGGGGCCTCTGACTTTTCCAAGGACCCCCATTTTCAGTGTGAGGCCTTCTTCTTCTGGGCCAGGCTTCCGAGTGGTAGGTAGCACGGCTCCTGGTAGCGTCCCTCCTGGGGGCTCGATGCTCTAGTCCCTGCCTTTCAATTAGCACCGGGGCTGTTTTCATTAAGAGAGGGCCTTTCAGAAGTGACATGAAACGGAGGCTTGAAAGGAAACGCAGGTTCCATTTCCACAGCTTGCTTTCATTACACATTTCCATTTCAACGGCTTCTCTTTTCTTTTCCTGCTCTCACATTTTAAGCTCAAAGCATGAAAGAGCCCCGGGAACGCCCTTTGGAGCCATTCTAGATCAGCGCCTTCCTGCTCATCCCCCCCCCCCCCCCACCCACAGGTCTGGTCTCAGGAGACAAGGGTACAGGTGCCCATACACACAGATGCGCACCCTGTCCTAAGGTGTGGCCAAGTTTGGGCACTAGGGTGTTCTGACTCCCACAGTGGGGCTGGACTGGAGATAGAGACATCAGGGTGGAGGCTAGCTCAAAAGGCAAGGAAGGAGGA
>NC_034595.1:82434137-82456386 GCF_900095145.1 Mus pahari | reverse complement strand
CCCTTTGGAGCCATTCTAGATCAGCGCCTTCCTGCTCCCCCCCCCCCCCCACACACACACAGGTCTGGTCTCAGGAGACAAGGGTAAAGGTGACCATACACAAAGGTGAGCATCTTGTGCTCAGGTGTGGCCACGTTTGGGCACTAGGGTGTTCTGACTCCCACAGTGGGGCTGGACTGGAGATAGAGACATCAGGGTGGAGGCTAGCTCAAAAGGCAAGGAAGGAGGAAGGCACAGAGCAGAAGAGAGGGACTTCAAACGGCCAGGGCTTGCCATTCAGTGGCAGAGTGCTTGACTAGCAGATGTAAAGACACGAGTTCAATCTTCAGTACTGCAAAGGCAGGAAAAGGAGAAAGAGGAGGAAGAGGACGGAGAGGAGGGGGGATGAGGAGGAGGAGGGAGAGGAGGGGGAGGAGGGAGAGGCCAAAGAGGAGGAGGAAGAGGAGGTAGAGGGAAGGGAGAGGAGGAGGAGAAGGAGGGAGAGGAGGAGGGGGAGGAGAAGAGGGGGAGGAGGGGAGGGAGATAAGAGGAGGAGGAGGAAGAAGGGAGGAGGGAGAGGAGAACAAGGGGGAGGAGGAGGAAGAAGAAGAGGAGGAGGAAGAAGGGGAAGGGGAGGAGAAAGAGGAGGAGGAAGGAAAGGTGGCTGGCACTAGCTTTAGAGTCACTCAGGATTTTCAGTCCCCATTACTAACTGACTGTTTCAAGGGAAGGTGAAGGATGGGAGATTTGGCCCGGGGTGACGGAGACATTGTTGAGATGAGGCATATGAGCACAGAGACCCGCAGAGAGCAGTGACTCTGTCAGCCCTCTGCCTCAGTTCCCCTAGTTACAGCCATGCGAGCAGATTTACAGATATAGGCAATCGTGATGGATACTTTTATGGCAATTAACCCCAAATTAAAGTCATCCGTGAGGGGGGAACCTCAATTAAGAAAATGCCTCCATGAGGTCAGGCTGTAGACAAGCCTGCCGAGCTTTTCTTCTTTAGTAATTAATAGGGGAGGGCCTGGCCCATAGTGAGGGGTACCAGCCCTGTCTGGGCTCCTAGGTTTTGTAAGAAAGCAGGTTGAGCAAGCCATAAGAAACAAGGCAGTCAGCAGCACCCCTCCATGGCCTCTGCATCAGCTCCTGCCTCCAGGTTCCTTCCCTGAGTGAGTTCCTGTCCTGATTTCTTCTGATGATCAGTGATGTGGAAGTGTGAGCCGAATAAACCCTCTCCTCCCCACCTGGCTTTGGTCGTGGTTTCCTCATAGCAATGGTAAGCCTAGGAATGACAGTAATAGATAATCAATAGTGATTAGTCAAAGGGAATAGCTGGAGCAGGCAGTCCAGCAGGCGGGGGCAGGGGTGAGGGGTGGGTATCATGGTGGTACTGGCTGCCGTCTGCCTCTTTCACTGGACTGTGATGGGATCTTTCGTATCTACTGTTGTGCCCTTAGACCCCACAGGAAGCCTGGCGCTTAATGGCCATTCAGTTCAATTGTGTGAGCCAGTGGGCAGACCAAGGAAGGCCAGTGGAGAAAAGCTACACCCCATGTTCCTGAATCCAGTAAGATCCAGTAGGATCCAGGTGCCTTTGGCCAAGTATGCAGTCCAGAATGCACAGGAGGCAGGTTGTATCCCTGACAACTGCCAGATCCCACTCCCACTCCCACCCCCACGTCACTATCCTTCCTGTTTGGAGACAACTGTTGTGTGGCGGGGCCTCAGGCAGCTGGGTTGTTCAAGAAAGCTGCTGGGGGCTGTCCCTGTGGACATGAGTTCCTGAGCCAGGTGAGTGTGTGGGGCTCATGCTGATGTTTGTCTCTGAGGGCAAGAAGGCCAGGGAAAGGATACCAACCCAGGTGCACAGCATAAACAGGCTGCCATGTCACCACTTGTCCAAACAGTTCAGGATAGATGAACAAATATTTCTCCACCTCCATCTCCATCCCGGCCCTGTCCTGCCCTGCCCAATCAAGCATTTACTGGCTTCCGATCTGGACATGACCTGGCCCTGCTCTTCCCATGTGCTCAGTTCTGACCCTGCCAGGTCTGTTTAGAAATAGTTTGGGTGCTTCTGCAGAAGGAAGGAAGCCACTGAGCTTGAGGAAGGAGACTGGTCTTCACCTTGGTCAGGTCTGTGACAGTCCTGCAAAGGCCCGGGCAGTCGGCTGGGAAATGGAATGGCTCAGCCATGGCTCTGAAGGAGAGTACTTCTGAGAGAAGCAGCTGGATCAGCCAGGGACTACACTGATACATGAGCCAACCCATCTCCATTCCAGTGTAGCTAGTCTGTCATTTGTACCCACCAGGGCCATGTTAGCCCTGTGTCTGATCGTCCTTCTCTGTTCCTTGGCTCCAGCCACACTCGTCTGCCTCCAGACAGTGGCCCTTCATAGGCAAGTGTGGCTCACACCTCATCCCTATGCTCATTCACTCTCCCCTGCTTGTTCTTGCTCTGCCCAGATGTGGCAGAGCCTTCAGTGCACCCCAGATCTCAGGAACCTTCAAGGGCGCATAGGGGTAAAAGGGGGATCTCAAGTCAGAGCTGTATGGGTCATCCCTGAGTGGACAGGGTTGGAGCATGTCTCTCTGAGCCTTACTCTAACTAGTGCAGATGTGACGTCACCCCACGGGACTCTCACATGGCGCGATTCTGGTAATTTCCCCCTATTGCATGGTGGGTGTCTAATAATCGCCGGTGGCATAGTCAGTGCTATACTGATACTCAAGACCTTCCCCTGACATGTCACCTCCAGTGGGTTAAGGCATAACCCCCAGGGAAATCTTACCCATCAGCCTGGCTTTTGGAAAGAGAATTGGACAATACTCTAATTCCAAAGAGTAAATGTCACAGGCTTGGGAAAGATTTGGAAGCTCTGAAAATAAATACCAGCTTGGAAGGAGGGAGGGAGGGAGAAAGAGGAAGGGGAAGAGGAGGAAAGAAGGGGAGGAGGGAGAGAAGAAGGAGGATGGTGGGGAGGAGGAAGAGGGAGGCCTTTTTCTTCATGGATTTCATTAATGGGACAAAGGAAGAGAATGGGATGCACTCCCCTGTGTATATTATGGGATGGGAGCTGGGCAGGGCAGGGTTGCAAAGGGGTAGCCTGTATCAGTGAGCCGGCCAGCTGTGGGTTTTGTTTTCCCTTCAAATTGTTGCTTGAAAATATCCTGTAACTATCTCCACTTAGCCGTCATCTCCGCAAAGGCTTCTCTTGGCCCTCAGGACAGAATGGTTCTCACTCTCCTTCCTCTTCTCTCCTTTCTCATTGGGCAACATCAGTAGCAAATGGCCAGCACTCTAATGGAGAGTTACACTCCAAGCAGCCCAGCACCCACCCAAGGACACCCAGCCTCCGATGTGTGTGTGTGTGTGTGTGTGTATGTGTGTCTGTGTATATGCATATGTATATGTGAGTATGTGTGTGTATGTGTATACACATTTATTACAGTAAACCTATAATTAAAATATTCATAAGGAATTCTTTGAGCAATGAGGTTAGAGGAATCTCCATTTTAGTTGCAGTCTAAAGCTGTGGTTCTCAACCTGTGAGTCGTGACTGCTTTGGAGGCTCGGATGACCCTCATACAGGGGTCGCCTATCAGATATTTACATTACAATTCGTAACAGCAGCAAAATTACAGTTATGAAGTACAACAAAAATAATTTTATAGTTTGGGATTGCCACAGCACGAGGAACTGTATTAAAGGGTTGCAGCATTTGGAAGGTTGAAACACACTGGCATAAAGTGTTTTCAGAGGGAGTGGGTTACAGCGATTCCTACCATGTAATGATCCTCCTGTATGCTTCCAAGTAACGTGTTGAATTTAAAAATTCAGTATGTTGTGTTTCAGCTTGTACCTCAAATTCTGGATGAGGTAGAAAAAAAGGTTTTGATGAGGAGGGGAGAGCTTAGGGTTCCAATCCTGACCGTCTTCTTAGAAGCCCACCTTGATCGCCCTCTCCTGCCTGGCCTGCATGGAGTGCATCGCTTCCCTTCATCAGTTCTGTGTTGTGTCTGTTTCTTGTCGAGTGATAACTCATCACTCATACGAAGAGTTCTGCCTCCTCTCTGCTGGGTGGGGCTGGGCACGGTGGCTCATGCCTAGAACCCTGGTATAGTGGAGGCTGAGGCAGGAGGACCATGAGTATGAGATCACTCTGTGAGTGCTACAAGCCAAGCTCTAGGCCCATCTAGCTACAAAATGAGATCTGGTCACAGCCAATCGGTGGGGAAATAAGGGAACAGGAAACTGTGGTCCATCAGAATGAAAGAAAGCTAAGAAATGAGTAAGTAGTTGGGGCAGGACTTGAACCCAGTGCTGTGGGCTCAGCCCCTGGAGACCCTCACATGGAAGCAGAATATGATATCAGACAGGAAGGCGGATGGACAGTTAGGGAGACTTAGCAGGGTCTGGTCAATGTCCGGTGACTTATGAACACATCTGCCCTCTCCAGCAGAATCTCGGCGCCGGATCTTTCCTTGGCATAGCAGGTGCCGGCTCATCTTAGCTTTAACGACACAACCTAGCATCACATGAGAGGGAAGTCACAATTAAGGGATTGCCCAGATGAGACGGGTCGTGGGCACGTTTATGAGGGATTGTCCTGGATGTTGACTGAGGTAGGAGGACCCAGTCCACTATGGGTTGCACCATTCCCTGGGCAGGTAGTTCTGGGATCTCTCAAAAAGCTGATTGAGCAGGAGCCTGTGAGTCAGAGAATGAGCCAGCAAGCAGCATCCCACCGTAGTTTCTGCTTCAATTTCCTGCTTGGATTCTTGCTCTGACATCTTTCAGTGATGGAGAGTGACCTGGAAGAGATGGACTGTGACCTGGAAGTATAAGCCAAATAAACCCTTTCTTCCCCCAAGTTGCTTTTGCTCATGGTGTTTGTCACTGCGCCAGGAGCACAAACACAAAGCGAAGCATATGGGTCGCTGCTGAGACAGGCAGGGCCACACTGGCTGGGATGTCACTATGTTAGGTGGCTCTGTCCTGCAACAGATGGTGGCACAGACATACAATGGCAGTGACATCAGCAGCTATTTGTGGAGCAGTCACCAAGTCGGCCTTTAGGGACAAGAGTACCCATTCCATGGCTTGGAGGTGAACTTAAATGCATTGAGCAGATAGGGAGGCGGCTCACTGAATAAAGCACTTGGCATGCAAGCGTGAGGTTGTGAGTTCAGATTCCCAGCACATGTATGAAAGCTGGCCTGGCCTGGCAGCCCACCTGTAATCCCAGTGTTTTGGAGGCTGAAAGGGAATCCCTGGGGCAAGCTGGCTAGACAAGCTGATGGTGCAAGTTCCAGTGCAACAATAGACCTGACTTTGATCGTAGAGATTGAGGACACCTGACATTAAGCTGTGCTATCTGTCCACATGCACACGCACACGCACACGCACACGCACACACACACATACGTATACACATACACACATGCACACACACATGTCTAAGCCCCCACACGTGTTCACAAACTCACACATGCACGCACACACATATACACACATGCACACCCACACGTACACAGACATGCATGCATACATATGTATTCATGTGCATACACACATGTACACATACACCTCTATGTGTACCCATACACAGGCACACACACATATGTACACACACATGCATACATGCACATATACACAAGCACACACACATACACACTTGTACACACATACACTCACATGCACACACATGTCCAAGTTCCCACATATGTGTACTCACACACATTCAGACATACATATACATACCCTCACACACACACACACAAACACACACATAACACTTACAGAAAGGCAGAATTAAAACCACAATGCTTTCTTTATAAATCATGCTCGTTTCCCTCCTCCTGGCTCTACAACATTTTCTTTCCTTTCAGAACCCTTCCCAGCCCTCTTGAGAGGTGATTAGCAGGTTCCCTTTAAATAAAAACGAGTGGGGACTCCTCCGTGAATGCACAGGGCTGATAGACTAGGAAGGCAGCGTGGGTTTTATCTTCTGCACTTACTGCTCTGGGTTGGAATTGGGAAGTTCTCAGACGCTCCTTTTTGGGAATCCTGGCCTCAGAGCCTGTGAGCTCTGGCTCTGGTTAGAACACGCGCTGCCTGGCAGGAGCCCCCTCAATGCCCGCCTTTGCTGCTGTGTCTCATGTGCTGATTACACAGCTCTAGTACATTTATAAACATTTGGGGATCTTCTCAGTTATTAATTTTCATTTACGTTTAGGAAAAAATAAATCGTCTCTGCACTCTAATAAAATCGCTGTTCCGTATCCTCGCGCTCACTAAGTGGATGCGGGCAGGAGCCCGGAGCTGCCGTGCTGAAAGTTGATGCCAGGGACCTTGCTTTGCAGCTTGGGGACAGTTGCTTTCCTTCTCTGAGCCTCAGGGGTGTCCAACCTGCAGCTCACAATCTGCAGTCAAGGATCGCTATGGATGCTACCCTTGAATCCATAAACTTACTTAAAACGTTATGGGGGAGGGGTTGTGTGCAATATTTGTGTGTGTGTGTGTGTGTGTGTGTCCTGATGTCAAAGGTTAGACATGTCTGCAAGTGTCTCGTGTTCACTGTCTCAGTTCTCCAGGACAATGAGGTTCTGGGCAATAGGCCTAGAGGAGATCAGCTGTTAAGCACGCAAGCACCCACTGTGTGCCGGGCACATGCTGGAGGCCAGGGAAGCCGACTTATCTCTTATTGCAGAGTATACACTTTGGAGCAGACAAAGCCCCAAAGCTGTTGAGCTCTCCAGGTCAATATAAACAGGGGTTCCTGTTCACTTTGCTCTCTTGTTGTCTTCTCCGAGGTTGACCTGAACCGCCCCCCCCCCCGAAAACGGGGCACAGAGTACTTCCAATGAAGCACCATCTTTCTTTTGGTGTCCTTGGCCTGCCCGGGGGTCAGCCATGTTAAGAGAACTTGGCACATACCTGAGGCGTGTCGCCCATAGGCAGGCTCAAGACCTCAGGATGCATTGTACAGGCAGCATGTTCTGGTCCCAGGGACAGACGGATGGGGCAGCTGCTTCCTAGGGGCTCCCACCCCAGGCAAGGTGGCCACTGTTCTGTTTCTCCTTCCCTATGTCCTTTTTGAAACCACCTACCATCACTTTAGCTAATGCCAGCCTGGTACTTGTCCCGTAAGCATACGAGGCTGGTGGGCTCTGCTCTTGGGGTGGACCCTGTTGTTGGTTCTATCCCTGGACTGAACCCTGGGCTCAGAGAGGCTGAATCACAGGAATACATCAACCAGATGTGATGGTTTTCCTTTCAGCCTAGGACTGAGTGACTTTAGCAGCAGCTCTTGTAGCGATGAGAGATGGATGCGGCCGGCTGTGCTCTGCAGAGAGTCAGGAAACTTATGCTACATGGGCAGGACAGGAGGCTACTCAGTGAAATGACCACCTAGGGAAAGAACAGAGGCTCTATGTGTGGGGGGAGGGGTAACTATGAGTGAGTCCTTGAGTTATCGGGGGTGAAGGGCCCAGGTGGGGCCTGACCATGGGGCTTTGAATGCCACAGCTAGACAAGGTAGGACTCAGGAGTCAGGTAGTCCATGGAAGACCTCACACAGTTCTTCCCAGGATGGGCTGAACTCTGGCTTCTGTTAGCTTTTCCCCTACTTTTGGCTAGCTTGTTCCCTCCCTCCCTTGCATATCGTGGGACATAGTTGAGCATTCCCCGTGGCAGCCAGGGGCATTTGCCAACAAGCTTTGTGTCTAGCTACCACTCTTCCCTTCTTTAATGTCTAATTGTCCCCTGCAGCACTCCACAATACCTCACAGGGGATCCCGGGTGCTGGAAAACCGGCTCAGACTCAGTCACTCACTGTTTCACAAGACCACCGCATGATCTTGCTCTGTCCCAGGTCATTATTAGGAGCCCATGATCAAGGTTCTAATGTCACCCCCTTTTCACAGGTGGGTAAACTGAGGTACAGAGGGCCTTGCTCATTGATACATGCCAAGAAAACAAGACCCCTGGAACGCCAACCTTCAAGAGCTGTGTCCCTCCAAGTGGTATGCTGTTAAAGGGCCCCCTTCCCAATAATCTGCTCCTCTCTGTTCTCCACATTGCCATCCCAGTGTGTAAAAACAAAGTCAATATTTAAAGAGCTTGGCTCCAGTCTTCCCGGGCTTGGGGGATACTGTCTATTCAGCCGTGACTTCACATATTATCCCTTCTGCTAAAGGGAGCTAATTATCCGCTGTGATGTAGGCCTAGCACCTCTCCTATAACCCAACTGAAGACCTTTGAGAGGCAACACTAATTATCTCCATGTTACAACCCAGGATAATATCCCTCAGAGAGTCACGGGAACTTGTCTAAGGTCACACAGCTAGGCAAAGGCAGAACCAAGATATCTGACTGTTGTTCTGAGCCTCTCAGCCAGAGAGCTCTCTAATCTAGTCTACCTTTCATAGAGGGGCCATGAGCAGAGGGAACAAGTCTGCCTTGGCTTCTGGTGACCACTGCCCCACACTCTGGCATCCTCAGCTGGAGCCACCATGGCCTCCATTCCTTCCCCAACAGAATGGACTGAACTCTTGAACTGAGTCCAAGCAAACCTTTCCCCACGGTTAGCCCAGAAGGAATACTGACAGCCATTTTCATTAGGCGTTTTGTTGTAGCAATGAGAAAAGTGACTGATATAAGAAGCAAGCCTGTTTGGTCCTTTACGTGATCGGCTAGCAAAGCAACTCCTACAGTGCCCCGGGGGACGAGGACAAACCTCTGAGAAACTTCAGTCTCAGGACTAAGAGCACAGAGCCATAGTGTGCTGATGCCGTCCTTGGCCACAGCCTCATTGTCTTCCTCTGCCTGCCTATCTGGCCATGCCCTTCACTCCAGAGGCTCCTCGTGGCTTCTGTTGGTACCTCTGTGCTTTTGGTCTCTGTGTGCCCCCTGCCTGCACACATCCAGTTATGGGGTGACCAGTTACAAAGCCAGTGAATCTAAGTGTCTGCAGCAGAGACTCTGGGCTTGGGTTTCCTACAGAGCAGGAAGCTCACATGTGCAAGAGGCTATTGTGAAGTCATGGGTGAGTATTAGCCTCAGGTCAGAGTTCTCTCAAATACTTGTAGCTGAAGTGACATAAATTATTCTGGTCTGCCTTGAAGGACCAGACTTATGGGTGTGCTTTTTTAAAGAAATGATTTATTTATTTTAAATTCTTTTGTTTTAAAGATTTATTTATTTATTTCATGTATGTGAGTACACTGGCACTGTCTTCAGACACACCAGAAGAGGGCATTGGATCCCATTACAGATGGTTATGAGCCACCATGTGTTTGCTGGGAATTGAACTCAGGACCTCTGGAAGAGCAGTCAGTGCTCTTAACTGCCAAGCCATCTCTCCAGCCCATGGGTGTCCTTTTAAGCTTACCATTGTATTCCTGTTTCACGCTGGAGATCTCTGCACCATAGAAGAGTGGTTCTAAACTATGGGTTGGGGCCTCTTTCAGGAGGCAAACAATCCTTTCATAGTGGTTGCCTGAGACCATCTGCGTATCAGATGTTTATATTACGATTTACACCAGTAGCAAAGTTACAGTCATGAAGTAGCAACAAGATAATTTTTATGGTTGCATGTCACCACAACATATTGAAGGGTCGTAGCATTAGGAAGGTTGAGAACCACTGCTGTAGAAGATGGAAGAGGGAGAGGGTGTCAGGGTAGCCCAGAGTGAGCTCGGGCTCAGGGGAGGAGAAGCTCACAGACTCAGAGAACTGTTGGGGCAGAAGAACAGCAAAACCATGAGGGCACAGGGCAGGGCACAGCGGCGGAAGCCTGGACCAGCATGGCATGTGCAGTCACTCTGACTCTGCCTGCTCTAGCCTAGCTGTCACTAGTCATCGCTCCTCTCCTATGAGAGCTGAGACCTGTGAAAGATAGATCTGCACTGTCCCATGTCACTCCCCCAACTGTGCTCAGTGGATGAAAGCAATTGCTGGTCCTAGGGTGACTTCAGAGCCTCAGCCTGCAACTCAGGGACAGGTTTTTACGTAGTCCCCTTCCTGAGCCTTAAGGATTCTGGAATCCAGTGTCCTGTCCACTGCCCTGAAGGGCCCACGCACAGGTGAGCACACATTGGTCTCTACTGACGCTCTTCCTAGAGACCCACGTCACCTCAGGTGAGTGCCACAGAGCCCTGGGAAGCACAGAGTCTCCAAGATGCCACTGCGGAGAAGCTGTGGCCTCATAGACCAGGGCTGGAGAGTGTCCTTTTCCTTAGAGATTTCCCCTTTCTAAGCACAGTCTTCTGCTAGAACCCTGCCCTGGCCTGGCTCAGCTGGGCTTCTGGAGGCCTGGCAGGCCATGCTGGTGCTGGTCCTGTCTAGTCTCTGCTCTCTCACAGCCTTTACTTCAGGCAGATGGCAGGAGGGAGGTGGGAGGAGAAGGGGGAAGAGGTGGGCACCAAGGGGTCATCTACTCCTCTGTACTCTGGGCCATCTCTCAATGAGACAAAATGACCTGTCAATTGCTTTCATTTCCACACACAGTGCTCCCAGGAAGAGCCACGTGACATCTGAGGCAGTGCGAAAGCACAGAATGAGTGAGAGACACACAGTGTCTGGTGGAGCCTGTGGGGCTGAGAATTCCTGTGAGCTCAGCTCTGAGAGTGTCTTCATGTCTGGTTGTGGAACCAGGCGCTGCAGGAGGACAGGTCCAACATAGGGACCCTCGTACAGCCCTATCACAGGTTTGAGCTGCATACCTCCTCCCCATGACATATTTCCAGGCTGTTACCAGCCCAGCACAGAGCAGGCCCTAGTCCCTTTGTGACACACATCCCCCATTCAACCCCAAACAGGATTCCACCTGAGTTGTTGTTTTTCTTCTCTCTGGTCCCAGCCACACAAAGGTCTAGCCGTCCATATGAGCTAAGAGGCAAACTATGTTCCATCTGAGGTTTGCATGTGAGGAAGACAGTCTGGAGAATGGCAGGATCCTTCTGCTTGTTCATTGTTCCCTCAACCAGGGTCACGACCATAGGAGAAACCTGAGGTGTGGGTTTGTCACAGCAAATGCTGCGGATCCACTGCCAGGCCACCCTTCTTTCTCCTCTATCCACCCTTTGACCAGAGGTAAGTGCATGACACATACACATAGGTGTGCTCAGTCTCCTCGTCTGGAAAGTGACCATCATGAGCCTGCCTCTAGTTACTTATTTTTGCCAACTAGGACCCACTTCAGAGTCTCCACAGCCTTCAGAATCAAGCTGCAGGCTGGGGACTCAGTGTTCAGAGCATATGCCCTTGGCATGGTTCAGATTAAACCTTAACAGCAGGCTGGCCTCCAGGACCCTTATTTTGCTATTATTGTTCCAGCATGACCAGAAAAATGGTGCTGCTTTTCTGATGGACAGCGGCTCTGTGTGCACCTGCCAAGAGCGTCAGACACAAGCTAGCCAGATCAAGCCAGCTGGCTTCTCATCTTGAGTCTCCTGACACTCCCTATGATCTTGCAGAGTCCTTGTCCCTCTTTCCAAGTGTCAGGTTTTCATCTGTTAAATGAATTCATTGTCTTCTGGAAATGTCCAGGAAACAAAATATCCCTTTAAATAGATCCGCAGGCCTTGAGCAAGCTTTCAAACAACTTAGGACAACTAAGGATGGCTAAAGATAAACCTGCCAAGATGTTTTGGGCCCTCTGTGCTACATCCATTTGCTAATTTACTGAAACTACCACAGGCAAGGCCAGGGTTTGGGGGAAACATTCACTCAGTCTTTCATACATCCATCACCCATCTTCCTTCCATCCATCCATCATCCATCATCCATCCATCCATCCATCCATCCATCCATCCATCCATTCATCCATCCATCATCCATCCATCTATCCATCCACCCATCCATCATCCATCATTCACCCATGCATCATGCATCCATCCATCATCCACCCATCATCTATCCATCATTCATCATCCATATATCATCATCCATCATTCAACATAAATACATACATCATCTATCCATCATTTAACATACATCCATCAGCCATCCAACATCTACCCATCATCCATCCATCATCAACCCATCCATCCATCCTTCTATCCATCATCCATCCACCATCCACCCATCATCCATCCATCATTTTTCTTCCATCCATCATCCATCCATCCATCCATCCATCCATTCATCCATCCTTCCATCATCCATCATTCACCCATGCATCACCCATCCATCCATCACCCACCCATAATCTATTCATCATTTTTCATCCATCTATCATCATCCATCATTCAACATCCATCCATCCATCATCTATCCATCATTTAACATACATCTGTCAGCCATCCAACATCTACCCATCATCCATCCATCATCAATCCATCCATCCATCCTTCTATCCATCATCCATCCATCCATCATTCACCCATCATCCATCCATCATTAAACATCCATCCATCATCTATCCATCCATCCATCCATTCATCCATTCATCCATCCATCCATCCATCTGTCCATCCATCATTTATCCATCATCCATTCATCCATCCATCTTTAGTCCCTGCTCTGTCACAATCACTATTTGGGGGCCACTAGAAGCACAATTTTAAAAACACACACAAAAAACTATCCCCAAGAAGCTCACACTCTGGAGGCAAAGGCAAAAAGTGAGCAGTTTGTCAATGAGTAGACAGACAGATCGCAATGAGAGCTGTGAAGGTAGCAGAAGATACATTCTGGAACTCAGTGGGTGAATGACGAGAGAGAGAGAGAGAGAGAGAGAGAGAGAGAGAGAGAGAGAGAGAGAGAGTCCAAAGATGTAACTCTGGAGTTTATGTTGAACAATGGAAAGATTCCAGTCATGTGGAGATTGGGACGGGAAGAGGATGGGAGGCAGAAAGCTCTGGGCAGAGAGGACAGTGCATACTAAAGGCTGGAGGTAAACATTGGCTATGAGTCAGGATGGAGCAAGGCTTGATGTGTCTGGAACAGAGATCTGGAGGGAGAACAGCAGGAAGAGAGGCTGGAAGTAAAACCATGAGGACCAAAGGGTTTATACAAATTTTTGGCACACAGTAGGCTCTTTAGAGCTTCTATCTGGTCCTATATTTCGGATCCCAACTTCCAATTCGGGTAACTTAAGAGGGAGGTTTGAGAGTCATGTTAGGCTCACAAATTTGTGAACGACGGTGGGATAGGGGAGGGGGCTGAGAAACAAGGTCCTCTCATAGGTGAATCTTCTCATACCCAGACAACCTGGTGGTGCTAAGTGGTCTAGGAACCATTCTCCCTTTCCAGGTGACTCAGAGGTCTCCAGAATCATGACTTTTCCTTACTAGGATTTTGTTGCACTTCTAAAGACAGGTCTACATTTCCCGATGAAATGCAAAGATGAATTCAAGATTTCAAACAACTTCCATGAGTGTCAGAGAATCTGACAGTATTCTAAAATTAGACAGTTGGATATGTGGTAGAATTTCAGTTTGATATGCTTGGAAGTTCCTCTTGTCCCTCCTCTCCCCCCTATGCTGCCCAAGAAGCCTGTGCTCAAAATTCTGCTGTCAAGGGTTGTGCAAAAGTTTGTCAATTCTGACCCTTCTCTCTCGCCTTACAGGGCTGGACCCAGAGTGGGAAGCCAAGGGGCCTATTTCCTAGAAGAGAAGAGTGAAGTCAGAAGTCAGAGATTTCTCTAGGATACCTTGCAGGATAAACTTAGATCATAGGTATCTGCCTCAAGACCAGTGATGGCACAAGACATGGAAAGTAACTGACCACCCCAGGCACTGTGTGACGTTGTCTGAGGAGACATCAACAAACATCTGCTTATTCCAGAGAGTTGGCAACAACAGTAAATCAAAGAAATGATTGTGTCCACATCTGGTCTAGTGAACCAATGAGATTATCAGAACTTGGGTGATTCTCCCATGCTGTTATCACTCAAAAGTCCACCTCTGTGTAGAGCGCATGAAAGTTACATAACTGGAGTCCCTTGCTCAACTTGTAGGCAATTCTACGGAAGAGTCTCCTTCCTTGAGTAGCTCCTTACCTGTGTGGAACTATGAGAGGGCCTTTTGTGCATCTTATAACTTTTGCAACTTCCCAAGCCTGTAAGTTTCTTGGCCTTCCTGAGTCTGGTGGCTTTTCCTTCCTTCTGAGTTTTATGAGCCGCTCTCACTTCCTCCAGGAAGGCGTATTTCAATTCTGAGGAGATGGCTACCCAACATTAGGCATGTCCCAACTGTCCATGGCCAATAACTACAGTTAGTTAATTGAGTAATTCTAAGAATATTTGTTGATATGCCAAGGAACATTCAAGACACTAGGAAAACAGAGCAGACGAATATTAAATAATTGCTCTCAAGGGAGTGGGACTGTGAATTAACAGGGAGCCCAGTGTGCCAGGTGGGGGTGGGGGGACGGAGGTTTGGACAGGAAGTCATCGAAACAGAGGCAGCAGGAAAGTAAGTGAGGTAGAGAGGCAAGGGGGGGGCAGCATTCAAGGCCTTGCACATACAGGCAGGGGTGTGGCTTGGTTAGCTGCTTGCCCCACAGGCATGGGGGCCTGAATTTAATCCCTAGAACCCATGTTAAGCACAAGGTGGCAAAAGTGGAGTGTGTCAGCACACTCCTGTCCCAGGACTGTGAAGGTGGCGGAGACAGGAGGACCCCAGAGCTCCTGGTTTGGCCAGTCTACCTGTGCTGGTGAATTTCAGTTTTAGTGAGAGACCCTGTCTCAAAAAAATCTAGGCAGAGAATGATTGAGGGAGACATTCAGTGTCATCTTCTGTCCTTTGTAGGTACCTACGTGTATACATCCACATATATCTGAAAATATTCAGAGATCTCACACATTAGCTGTTGGAGATATGCTTTGGAGGCCCAGGCTAGACCATCAAGGTTGCCCAGCAGCACACTGTCAGATGAAGAGCCTCACTTCTCTTTTGTCTGCTTTTTCTTCACACTCTGGTTCTGGCCAGGGAGCCAAAGACGCCCCGAATCACACAGTAATCATGTGATCCAGAAGTATCCATTCATAGGGTCCCCTGGCCCCAGGCATTTACTCTGCTTGGTTGGGGATAATCACATGACTGTGCAGGCTAGCCAGAGTGTTTCTATGGATGTATGAATGGTTGGAGAAGTGGGTTAGCCTGGTCTCTCCCTGGGTCCATGGGCTGTAAATTGATGCTGTCTTCAGTCAGAACCTTTAGGGGTTGCGATGAGGAGAGCTGGGCCCTTGGCAGTCTTGTATTTCAGCATATAAAGGCCTCCTACTCAGGCCCAATTGCAGGCTTACACGAAGCTCGCCTTCCTCACAATCCCTGTCTTCCTGGGTCTGCTCGGTGAAGGCTGTTCTTCTACGGAAGCCCTGGCCTTGCTGGGTTGGAGGCAGGAACTGGTGGCTTCTTTTCTGTTTCCAGGAAGCCCTGGTGAATGGCCCGATTGTTTGCAGGTGGGGGTCCTCTTCAAAGAGTCAGACAGAGCAGGAAACTTTCCCCACAGCTGGAAGTCCCAGGGCCCTGCTGATTTAGTGGCATGGCCAGCCAGAGCCCTGTTTCCTGGAGGAGACAGTTGGATAGATGTAACATGGGTGTGTGTGTGGGGGGGGGGGACAGCAACTGACCTAGTTTGAGCAGGTTTTGTGGGGCTGGCACTTTGGAATTCCTCTGAAGGATGCAGAGAAATCTAGGTGCTGCCTGCATGTTCCAGACAGGCCGGCCTGAGGGAGGAGGCTGTTGAAGGAGCATGGTAATCCTGGCCTATGACTTTGTCCATCTGTGGGAGGTACCTACCCCTCAGGGGTTGCTTGGGTTACCAAGGTTCCATTCCTCACTTCTTCCTGAAGAAACTGTGATGGTTAATATTATATTTAAGCCTTTAATTACTCTGCTTAAGATATGTGTGTGTGTGTGTGTGTGTGTGTGTGTGTGTGTGTGTGTGTGTAGGAAAAATGCCTCTACCATGTAAGCTTCTAGCTTGTGCAGGCTGTACCCTAGCAACTCTCTGTTGTTTTTCCCCAGACGCTGAGGACTATTCTATAATTACTGATCCTGTAAAATTTGCTGTTCCTGCAAGATAGTAGATCATGAGACTAACTGCTTCTTCTGCTTTTGTAATTCAGCTTACTTACTCCGCTCAAAAGATGAAGAGGGCAACCGCAAGACAGATATGTGAAAGCGAGACTCAGTCTACAAGAAGAAAGAATACAGGTAATCATGTGGGGTTTGACTCTATAAGCTTTGGGCTCATTTGGCTAGCAGCTGCATTTTGAGAGTGCTCTCAGGTGTAGGCCTGGCTCCATACTGAACACCAGTGCCAAAAAGAAAGGCTCTTCTTATTACAATTTATTCATGGTCATGGCGAGTCTCTGAGAAAATCTCTGTAGTAGAACGTTTATTTCTTTGGCATAGCATGTATGTCTGTCATGCATAGACCCCCAGGACACTCTTATTGGCCACAGTAAACATGTCCTCCGCATGTTATGAACCTGCATGCTTGTGGGCCTTTGAGTCCTGTTATAACTAGTTTTGGGTCAAATTGATGCTGCCAAACACACACACACACACACACACACACACACACACACACACACACACACACAGCCCTCACCTTAAAGGGAGCAAGAGATTATTTATCCTGGAGCCAAATTTGAGTGACCATGGCCCTAGAATACAGATTTAGGCTATTCCCAGTTCCATGTTCTAATGTAGACAGAGTTTTATGACGTTTTATAAGTTTACAAAGAGCCATAAATCAAGGCAAGCTGAGAATGCATTAGCAGGTACACCAGAGAGGTGTTTACAGTAAGATAGGGAAGTTCTTCTGTAAGCCTCAGGTGACATATGACGTCATTCTTAGTTTTGGGTTGGTGGAAATAGTGGTCAGCTAAGTTAATAGATAGAAAAAAATTTTTTTTTATCTATTAGTCACAGGATGTCAATTCTGACACAGAGGTTGGCAGGGAGCCTCTGTTCAGATAAAGTAATTAACCTCTAGACCAACAACATCCCAACCCTCCACATCGCTGCTGTGATCAGTCAGTGCTGTAGATCCGGCTTCTTGACAGTGCAAACCCAGACGTACCTGGGCAGAGGGAATCTCAATGGATAAACTGCCTCCATCACACTGGCCTGTGGGCATGTCTATGGAGGCATTTTTCTTGGTTGTTAGTTGACATGGAAAGGCCTGGCACACTCGGGCAGGGCCATCCCTGGGCAGGTGGGCTTGGGCTGTTTAAGAAAAGTAGCTGAGCAAGCCAGTGAGCAGCACCTGCTATGGCTTCTACTTCAGCTCCTCTCTTGTCTTCTCATAAGGGTGGACTCTGGACGCCGAATAGCCTTTTCTTTCTCACAAGTTGCTTTTGGTCACGGTGTTTATCAGAACGACAGAAACCAAACTCCTCATCCTCCCTGTCTGGACTACTGTTGCTCCCTCTCGACTGCTGCCATTTTAACTCTGTGAAGCCACTCCATCCCATTGGCAAGGCTAACCGCTCTGTCCTCACCTCCCACTGAGGTCTCAGCTCAAGTGTTCCCGGATCAGGGAGGCTCTCTCTGTCCCCACGGCTCCAAGACTACTATGTCAGTTTGTAAGACTTCCTGTCTAGCACTGTCCTTCCACAGATATCTTCGGCTGCATTGATGACTGGTTCCCTCGTCCCGCCTCCCAGCCGATCACACTGGCTCCAGGGGACAGAGACCTCAACTTGACTGCCAGATCCTGCACACAGCACATAGGGCATGGTGAGCCTTGCTGGAGTGAATGAGGATGAAGTTCGTTGTTTCTGGAATCCCTTGATCTCTCCCTGGAATGGGCAGGAACTCTTGCTGCCCCAAGGCTCAGTGCCCTTCCTCTGGGCCTTCCTTCTATCTCATTTCCTGGCTCCTTCCTGAGACCCTACGAGCAGAATCATATTAGGGGCAGAGATAGCATTAAGACCAGACACCTTAAAAAAAATAAAAAGGTCAAACATGGATTTGCACTATAGCTTGTGAGGACCTTGCCTTAGGGTGTGAGCTGGCAGTAAACATTTTTTCCCAAAGGGTAGAAATAATGAGGGCTACTTTAGAATTCTGATCTTCCCCTTCACTCACAAGGAGACAAATAAATCCAGATATGGTGATATGCACTTGTAAACCCAGAACTGGGGACCAGCAGACCTCAGATCCTTGGGGCTATGTGGCCAACAGCCAAACCAGCTTGGAAAGCTCCAGCAAGTGAAAGGCCCTGCCTCAAAAACAAACAAACAAACAAGCAAGCAAACACCCAACAATAAACAACAACAACAAAACCCAAACCAAACAATCCCACAGAACAGACAGAAGCTCAGGGACAACACCCGGGTTATTCCCTGATTCCACCTGCAGGTACACATGTATCTCCCACACACACATTCACACTCACACACACACATAGACACAGACGCACACAGGGAAACAGACACATACATAGACACATACACATTCACACACACACATACACACACACACATATGGACACAGACACACACACACTCACTCATATATATTCACACACACACACACACACACACACGAACACAGACACAGATATACAAATCCTTTTGATAATGTCACTGTGACTGTCATGATGCAATGACCCTCTTTGTTTCTGATGGTGTCTGCACTGAAGTCTCCCATCATCGGGAGCATAAGCACTTTCTCTTCATTTGTGTGCGACAGGATCCATCTATCCTACTCCTTTAACCCATTTCCTTACGGTGGCTTTTCCATCAGCAGCAGTCCATAGCTGGGTCTTGCTGCTGGGTCTAGAGTGACGGTCTCTGCCTTTTAACTGGACATGCTTCTCTGGGACCCGCTTCTATTCTTTCCTTCTGTTCCTTGCTCCTTCTTTCAGATGTGTTTGCCAATGTCTACGACTGCACTTCATCCCCTCTGCTGAACATTCGCAGCGCTAATTCTTTGTTTAGATATTTTGGTCTTTGCCTGAGGGTGCGTAGTAAACATTTTTAACTTCTCACAGCTCACTTTCAACTGATATTCCAGCACTCTGGTTTGGTGTAGATCCATTCCTGTCTTCTTGCTAAAGTTGTCCTGTTTTCTTCCGCGTAACGAGTACCAGTCAATTATCTTTTTAAAGGCTTTAAATAATGACATCATCATTGATATTTACCCACAAGGCTCTCATTTCCAGAGCTGCTGGTCACTAGACGGCTATGCCCATTGTTCCCATCTGGAACTGCCATTTTCCTTTCACCTGCTCTGATTGGAGTTCTAAGTGTCCCTGAGCCTCTGTATTTGAACACCTGGTCCTTCGATGGCTGCACTGATCTGAGCGGCTATTCTGAGCGGTTGTGGAATCTTCCTGAAGATTCCTGCTGGAAGAAGTCAGTCTGTAGAGAGTGAGTCTTGAGCCATATACCTCAGCTTGCTTTTCTTGCAGAGGTGTGAGCCAGCAGCAGCCTCATGTTCCCACCAACACGAAGCCACCTGCTGACACCGCACTGCCACCACAGCTTCCCGGACTGAAACTCCTCGAATCATGAGCTAAAATAAACTTTTCCTCCCTTGAGTTATTTCTTGTCGGGGCACCGGGTCACAGCAATGAAAAGGGTAAGTGACTGATACGCCACCGTCAAGAGCCCCACATCTTTCTGGCTGTTTATCCCAGCCTTCATCTCCCCCTCATACTGTGTGGAACACTCAGCTCAAAGCTCCAGCAGTCTCCCATCAGCCCTTTCTTCGTTGCCACCCTGTGTTGACCACTCATCTCTAGGGCTCTGCTCTGGGAACTCAAGCTGCCTGGATCCCCATGTTCTGACTCTGCTAAGGATCGGCAGCTTCCACCCATTCACGATCTGCCCTCACCCCGCTCCCTCCCCACACCTGTACCCCCAAAGCCTGTAACTCTTGTCCAGACTACAAGCTGGGGCAACAGAGGCCTGACTTCAATTCCTCTGGAGATCCTTGCACTTCGTTACTTGGTTCCTGGTGATGCAGAAACAGTCATTTTATATACTCCGTTTATATGCTCAGTTGCTTTAGCCAATCAGGTAAGTTTGAGGCTTGCTGTCCCACTTTACCCAGAAGCAGAGCTCCTGATGACTTGCACACATGGTCATTTATCCCAGGCTCCACCTAAGTCCTTTCTTGTATTAAGTATTTTACCCTCACGTCAGTCTCTGATGTAGGGATCATTACCATCCTCCAGTTTACAGGTGATGAAACTGGGAGGCCAACGGAAGGACTACCTCTCCATCTTTCCTCTGTAGCCTGCCTTCCCCATCCTGACCATAGGGCCCCGAATGTTTTTCATGAGTAGGTCCCACCTGTTACACACAAGGAACATGGTTGGTTATTCTCTCAAATAAGAAACCAGGTCCCCAGAGATATGGGCAAACATTTTCCCTCTCTGTTACGGCTCGATGGGAGCCGTGAGCTCATCTGCAACATGGTGGCTGCTCAGGAAACAGTGGCCTCTGATCATCCATGTCACATTGTGCAGCTGAGGGTGACATATGAAGACTTTGGGGTTCTGATGCATCTCAGCTAAGCCAGATCCCAGGGGCATACAGGCACAGGAACAACCTCTAGTTCTGATATGCTTTGCTGGCAGGTCACCCCATGCATCTCATGCCATTCCAGCCCTCTCAGGCCTCTCCAGATGTGACCTGCCCACATACACATTGTCTTGTAGGAGCAGACTCTGTTCTCTCTGGCTCTAATCATCTCTAATAGCCAAGATCCACTTGATTTTAAAATACTCATGTGTCACACCCAGAGCTCCAGGAAGACCGTAATTCCACGTGCACAAAAGGCAGGAACCATTCTGGTAGGCTGTTTCTCTAAATAGCTGGAGGCCTCTGGGTAATGACTTCACTTTAATGGAGCATCAAGGAAATCAGAGGTGACACTGGTATTTCTGCAACAGGCTGGCTTTGTGAGGAGTTCGTCAAGCACTGGGCCAACTCCTGTTTACAGGATCTAGTCATCTGCTCTGGAGCCGGATGAAACCCATTGTCCCCTACCCAGAGCATGGGATGGGACCCTCAGAAAAGTGATTGGCAGATGTCAGCGGCCCAACGGGGGATGAGATGGGTGAGGTGAGTGACCTAGGGGTGGGATGCTACATCACCCATCTTTACGACCGAGCTGATAAGAACCTCATGCTATTTGCTTTCCAGGTGGAGAAAGGGAGGTTGTATGAGGTGAGGCAGTCTAGGCAAAGCCACAGGTAGCAAGGGATCAATACCAGGTCTCACCAGAGCAGCCTCCTCAGGCTGGGCTCGCCTCATCCCTGAGCTGGTGTGTGATGGATGATGTTGAGATCATCGTGATGGGAGACAATCCCCTGGGCACATCTCTGAGGGAGTTAAGGTGGAAGGAAACATTAACCCTGAATGTGGGCAGTGCTACTCCATGGGCTGGAGTCCTGGGGGAAGACGAAAAAGAAGAAAGTATACTGAGTCACAGCGTTCACCTCTCTCTGCTTCCTGACTGTGGATGCTGTGTGACCAACTGCTTCACAGCCCTGTCCCCATGGCTTCACGGCCGTGGCAAGCTGCATCCTTGAATTATGTGGTAAAATAAACCCTTCCTTTCTTCATACATGGAAAGGAAGGATGCAGGTACCACAAGGACAGAGGCTGGACACATCAGGGCATCCCTGGAAGAAGGATGTGCACTTTGGGCCAAGAATAGATTTGGAGGATGCTTGTGAGCACCCACAATATAGTTCTTGTTCTTTAGTCCATCAGCAGCCAGGGAAGACCAGACTCCTATAAGCTCTCATTATTTCTACCCTGTGGATAAATGGATTTCAGCTGTCAACTTGCCCCCTGCCCCTGAAGATGTGGTCCACACAGGCTACTGTGCAAATCCATGTTTGGTCTCCTCCACCTCCCAACTTCCTGAGGGGGGGAAAAAAAAGTCTGGTCTCAATGCTTTTGTCCAGACTCTAAAATGTGGCTGTTATTTTAGACTCATGGATGTGGTTAAAATGTGGCTCAGGAAGGAGCTAGAAAATGTCACCAGGGAACGGCCTACAGAGGGATGATTGTCCCTAGGGGCAGCAAAAGTCCCTGCACATTGCAGGGAGAGAGCCTGGGACCTTCCTTCTCATTCACTCTGGCAAGGTTCACCAAGCCCTACCATGTGCTATGTATAGGGCCTGGCAGTGTGCCTGGGGGCAGGCATGTCTCAGTCCCCAGGGGCTAGTGAGATGTGGAGGTTGAACTCATGTCCTCAGGCTATAGAGAAACTTGCTATAGTCTAGGCTACGGAGAGACTTGCTATAGTCTAGGCTACGGAGAGACTTGCTATAGTCTAG
>NC_034595.1:82375550-82433412 GCF_900095145.1 Mus pahari | reverse complement strand
AAGGAGAAGGAGAAGGAGAAGGAGAAGGAGAAGAAGAAGAAGAAGAAGAAGAAGAAGAAGAAGAAGAAGAAGAAGAAGAAGAAGAAGAAGAAGAAAGAAGAAGAAAGAAGAAGAAGAAGAAGAAGAAGAAGAAGAAGAAGAAGAAGAAGAAAAGAAGAGAAGGAGGAGGAGGGGGAGGAGGAGGGAACAAACCACAGCTACTCAACTACAATTCAGAGAAATCTCAAAATAATTCTGTCGGGTGAATCAAGCCAGACAAAAAGATTACATGTGTTACAGTTCCATTTATATATAATTTGAGAAAATGCCATCCATCTGCAGTGGTAAAGAGCAGACTGTGGACTGCGAGATGGTTTGGTAAAGTGCTTGCTATGTAAACATGAGGCCCTGCCTGAATTGAGATCCTCAGTATCCACTTCAAAGCTGGGTGTGGTGACGTGTTTGCATCTGCAAATCCACCTTCTGGGGAGGTGGAGAGTGGCAGGTCCCTAGAGCTCATGGGTCAGTCAGATGAGTCCCAGGTCCACTGAGAGACCCTGCCTCAAAAAGTAAAGTGGAGAGCAACTGAGGAAGACTCCTAATACTGACCACACACGGGCGCAAACATGTATATGCACACTTGAAAGTACTGCGTGCACACCCCCACCCCCACCCCACAAGCTCATCAGGGGATAGGGTGGACAAATGCCATCTGTTGTAGGTCTGGATCTTAAAGGGATTCAAGCAAGGTTTGGACACTGAATGCTCATTTTGATCATAGTGAGGGTTTTGTAGATGTGTCTGTTTGTCAAGTAACAAGCTCTACCTTTAAATATGCTTGGTTTATTGAATCACACGTGTACCCCAGGGAGGCTGTTAAAAACAAGTCTTAGTTGTTTTTTTTTTTCTTTCGGTTTTTTGAGACAGGGTTTCTCTGTGTAGCCCTGGCTGTCCTGGAACTCACTTTGTAGACCAGGCTGTCCTCGAATTCCGCCTGCCTCTGCCTCCTCCAGGCTGTCCTCTGTTGGGATTAAAGGCAGGCACCACCATGCCCGGTTGGCAGGTATTTTTAATACCTGGTCTTAGGCCCAGTGCTAAGGATCATCTTACTTTATTTTTATTTTCAAATAAAATATGAGGATGATTCCATTGTTGCCTTCACTTTGTGAACAATGACACATGCATAGTAAAGAGACCAGCACAAAGCCATGTGGTTGACCAGTAGGTGCTTCTGCTAGAATCCCATTCCAAGTCAATTTTACTCCAGATACCGTGCTTTCAATACCCAAGAAGCACGTCCCACATCTTTTCCGGATGGCCTTATATGACTCAGGTCCCAGTGATCTCTGCACTGACAGGATTTCCTGGAGAAGCTGGGGGAGGTGAGGATGGAACCTCAGGGTTCTTGGGAGTTGGGTGCCACCTCTGAATGGGAAGAAGGCAAGCAGCTGCTGCCCTCACATCCCTTGTCATTTAGTCATCCCATGGTCATCAAGAGGGCAGAGTCATACCACTTGCTAGGGTCACACGGGGTCATAGAAGTAGAACGTGCTGAACTGAGCTCATTACCCCTTCTTCCCCTCCAAAGTAGAGGTCCTTCCCCTCCTGCCAGCTCTCCCCTCTGTCACCCCATCTGCACCCAGAGTCTTCTGTGCAATGCCGAGCTTCTCTGACATCAGGGAAGGCCTACGAAGGAATCAGAGACTGACAAGAAGAACAGGGCCATGCTTGAAAGGATTCTTGGAAACTAAAAAGCCTTCCCAATCCTGGGTGTGGCTCAGTGCTGACAGACACTTTGACTTTTAGCACATTCTCTACTGTTCCTCACCTACAAAAGGGGGTTAATCATGTCAGTCTCAGCTGGCCCTTAAGGTACCAAAATGGGCACAACTAATACCCCAGGGATAGACCTCCTCCACAGAGCATCGAGCTTTAAGTGTTCCAGGCTTCTTCTACCTCTGCATACGACCTGAGATTCCTCAAAGAAAGGCAGAAGGAAGCTTGTTTATAGAGCTTTGGTGCTCAGAACACAAGGTGACCATGAACTAGCAACCTGGCAGGCACCCAAATCAAGGATCTCCTCCTTGGAGCCCAGGTTGGGGCAGATCTGGGACCTGCCTTCCCTAGTGGAAACCCCTTTTCTACCTTCCTGACCTGATAATTGCTCAGAGCTCAGAAAGGCTCTGGTAGGGAGATCAGGAGGCCCAGAATGATAGAGAGGGGAATTCCCATCACCCAAGGATAGAGGCAGAATGTCCCTGTTATACCCTCTTTGCAGTGTAGGGTTGCTTAGCAAGGGATGACATTTTTAGCCCTCTGGCATCGTAGTGCCCCTAGAGAACAGACCTGGCCAGTGGCATGTGGGTGGTAAGGGCGTAGACCCTTTGGATCTCCTGCCCTGGGCTCACTCCCTCTCCTCAAAACCCCTGAGACCACAGCGCAAATACCAACATTATGGTTGAAGGAGACTCGGTCCCTGCACCTCACCTGGAGAAGACCACCCTGAGGAAGTTAGGGGAGATGCCACAGCCAGAAGTGTCATGTTTGATACAGTTCCTCTTGTCCTGATAGATACCGTCACCTGCTGCCTTCATCCTCCTCTCCATCCAGTGGGCATGAAGCTGCCCAATCATCCTGCATCCATGGTGAAAGGAGAGAGAGAGAGAGAGAGAGAGAGAGAGAGAGAGAGAGAGAGAGAGAGAGAGAGGCTAGTGCTTTATCCATCTCCGGACACACCCTCACTGACATACCCAGTGGCATGTTCCCCAGGTTTCCCCAAATCCAGTCACACTGACAATGAAAGTGAACCATCATGACAGGACTGGGGAAGCCAAGCAAAAGGTTAGTAAACAACATGTATACTGTGTGACAAATGAAAAGGTGACACCACGAGCCAGGGCAGACTGTAGGTGGGCTGCCTCCAGCCCAGGCACCTCAGCTCTGCACTAGGTCTAGGGATCTGAGTACAGAGATGGGAGATGCAGGCAACAGCCCAGATGGGGGAAGAGAAAACAGGATGCTCACTGCTGTCAGTTCAGATCTTCCCCCCTGGAACATCAGCATCCCCCATGCCAGCCCATTAACACCTACACCACCACCACCCCGCTGCTGCCCTAAGGTGTCCCTAGCTGTGATGCAGCACATGAGAAACGCTCTACCCAGAAGCCCTCAGATCCACTCGGGGTGCCCGGCTATCTGTTCCTGATTAAGCAACATACCACAGGTCACTGTGTGGCCATCTTTAATGTTGGGTCCTTTCTGATGTTCTCATTTCCACAACCTGCTAATGGCCAATTTTCTTCAGTGCCTGAAGTTTTGATTCATGTCTCTGACACAGGGTCCCTGGGTCCCTGCCCTCTTGCTTTCCTTCTTCCACCAAGAGCTGATGTGGCCAAGGTCAGAAAGGTCTCCATGACTGTCTTTCTAAGGAGGGAGGCCAGGGACAGAAAAAGAGATGTCCCTCTATCAGGTTTCTATCAGGTGTGTGTGTGTGTGTGTGTGTGTGTGTGTGTAGTATATGTATGGATTGTGTGTCTGTGCACATGTGTGCATATGTGTGTGTCTATATGTGCACATGTGCATATCTGTATGTGTGTGCATAGGTGCACGAGTGTGTTTATTTGTATGTTGTACACATGTGCACATGTGTGTGTGTGTGTGTGTGTGTGTGTGTGTGTGTGTATTTGTATGTGTGGGCACATGAGGGGGACAGACCAGGGATGGGCATTGATAATACAGCCACTAATGCCATGCTGCAGGGTCTTTCTTTGTCAAGGCACCAATCAGGCCTCACCTAACATTACTCTTTCTTCCGACAGGCAGACACCCTATCTGATCCTCGCCTAACAGACATCGGAAAATGCTTGCCAGAGATAAGAAGGAGGGAGAAGGATGGAGGCTAGGATGTAAAGGGATTGCTGACTTGACAGCATCTGGGAACCAAGCTGTGGGATTCCACCCACGAGGGCATCTGGCTCCCAAAATATCCCTAGCTTCCCAGGCTAGCTCACGCCCTTGCAGAGCTGAGCCCTTGCAGCTGAGCTGATGTGCAGTTTCCTGCTAGATTGAGAGAGGCTGGATGCAGTAACCTCGTTGCTACACCATCAGTGTGGTGATCTACCCAGTAGTGGACACAGTGTTGGGGGGGGGGTGTCTTTCTTTTTAGAGCTGCTTGGCTCATATGTGTGCAGGGGATTCATGGGTCTCAGCCTTGCAGTTCATTCCCTATGAGGCATTGTGCAGGGTAGTGGGTGTGCTGGTAGGGTGATTGACAGGTAGAACATCTATGACTTCATTATAGATAGTGAAATGTTCATAGATGGGGCATAAAGGGCTAGCCATCTGGCCAGTGTGTACTCCACTCTCCTTCCAGGAGACACATACTTAGTGCTGTCTGCAGAACCTGGCGGTCATCTAAGCATTCTAGGACCTGCCTGAGTTCTCATTCAGGCATCCGGCTTCTGACAGAATGTGGGGCACCAGAGATCCCCCCGCTCTATCTGAATACTGATCAGAGAGCCCAACATGCTGCAAGGGGGCTGACAGCTCAGCGCATGACAGAGTGGATGATGGCACTGTGGACCATTTAGTGCATATTCATTCTCTGCTGAGCTGAATGCCTTCCTGCTCCCGTGCCAGCTGTGGAACTGGCCCGGATCCTGGCTGGAAAGAGGCAGAGCCAGGACTTCAGTCCTGCCTCTTCCTGCAGGCTCACCCTCTCTCTAGTCATGTTGGAGCACTTGCATTTAGAGCCCAGTGTGGACTAAGCCCCAACCAAGCCACCTGGTTATGGAGTGGGGAAGGTGGGCGTGGCACACGACAGAGGCAATTCCCATCTCTGCCCTGGGATTGCAATGTCCACGCTGGACTAATGCGGGCATTGACCAGAAGACAGCAGTCTTGCAGCATAGCATTCCTTTGGACTGGCTATGCTCTGGGTCAGGTGACCACACCTGTTCTCTGTCCAGCCCACAGGCCGGACACATCTCAGAGCGGCTATTCCTGTGCTGCTACAGAGGCAGGGTACACTTGGGGACTTGGCAGGCTTCCCCATCCTTGTGACTCTGACTACACTCTTCAACTTCCCCAGGCTTTATGTTTCCTCAGGGTTAATCTGAGAATGATGAGGGGAGAGCTGTCATGAGAGCTTGTGAGGTTACCTGGGAGTTACCTGGCTTGTCCCAGCACACCATAGCCACGGTGGGAGCAGAGTTGTATACAGTGTGTGCTTGTAGAATAACAACTGTCCTATGATCTCACACCGGGTGGTTGGTGGGTGTGTGGGTGGTTAGTGTTGCCTAGGAGTCTGCCTCCTCCATCTGACTGTGTTTGCAAGCACAGATTTTTTTTTTTTCTGTGCCCTGAACTGTATGTACGTAACTGACACACTGTGGTGACACCTGTCAAATTGCTGAAGACCAACATGCCAGAGAGCAAGTGGGGAGGAAGGATAGTCATTGTCCAGCAGTCACATGGCTTTGAGCCTCTCTGGAGTGGAGTGTCTGCTTACAATGCACCTGCCTCAGCAGGACAGAAAGTTTCTTGGCAGTGGAGGGAGTTATTTAAAGTCCCCATTAAAACAGCTGGATCCTGATGGAAATAGTGCAGCTGCCACAGCAGGGACCTGAGAGAAGCAGGAGAAGGACACATGCCGGGGACCTATTCCAGGCTCTGCAGAGTCCTGCCTTCTGGGTACAATCTAGATGTGAGTGTACCACGGTGACACAAAGGGGCAATCGTGTGCTCATGGTAGGCATCTGTCAATACCGAGTGACCGGGATCCAGGGAATCCTTACCTCTTTCTCTACCAATCTCATTTTTTAAGCATTTGCCGACAACTGGGCTGTAAGTGGCCATTCTGAGGGGAGGGGTCTCGAGCAGCACCACACAGGCCTCCAGGGGCCACCTTGAGACTAGTCAGAACAGCCAACATAGACACCTAGTGTATACCAGGCTTGGGTTTCGCTATCACAGTACCGAGGGGGCAGGTGCACAGTAGGACCACACACACTTGCCTGTCCACCCTCCATCCTTCTGCACTTTTTCCATAGTCAGACAGGCAGGGGCTTCATTTCTTCAGGTTACCTCTGGCGTCCCACTCCTCACCAGTTAGAGGAAGGCTTTCCCTTATTATGCAGGGCTGCCGCTTGCTTCAGTCATTCTGTGAACTAAATACCCTCTGCTAGATCAGTGGAACTGGCATCAGGTTGTGTCTTTTTCTTTCCGTTAAGTTCACAGTTGGCCGATGTGACAAGTGTCACCTCCCAAAGACAGATTGTCACCAGAGCACTTGCACCATTTATCTCCAAATACTCTGGCTGGACTTTGCTGTACAGACACACCAGGATGGGGGGTGGGGGGGGCGAGGTAGAGTGTTTGGTTAACTGAGGTAGAATTCTTGGAGAATTGTCTCTGAGAAGGGATGCAGCTCTGTCCAGGACATACAGTGGGCTGCTGACGTGCAGAGGCTCCCCCAGCTCTTGTGGAGTGCATGTGTATGTGTGGGCATGTTTGTGTAGGTGCACATGTGTATTGTACATATTTGGAGGCCAGGCATAACTTATGGGGTCCTTCGGGTATTGCCCATCTTCTTTGAGAAAGGGGCTCTTACTAACCTGATGGTCATTCACTCAAGTGGCCTGGCCAATCAGTGAGTCGCCAGGATCTACCTGTACCTATCTCTGCAGGGCTGGACTCACAGGAGTGTGTCACCATGCTCAGGTTTGTTTGTTTGTTTGTTTATTACTGTAATACAGACACACATGCTTGTGCATGTGTGTATGTATATTTATGTATATGTGTGTGTCTCTGTGTATGCATGTGTGTGTCTATGTGTGCATATGTGTGTCTGCATATGTGTGTGTCTGTGTGTGCATGTGTGTGTGTGTGTTTGTGTGTGNNTNTGTGTGTNTCTGTGTGTCTGTGTGTATGTGTGTGTGTATGTGTGTGTGTATGTGTGTGTGAGAGTGAGTGTATGTGTGAATATGCGAGTGTGCAGGTATCAGTGGAACCCAGAAGTGGGTCTTGGATCCCTTGGAGTTGGAGTTACAGGTCCTGTGTCCTTACAGTCTTGTAAGATTCCAGAATTCGGTGCTGGGAACCAAACTCAGGTCTTCTGGAGGAGCAGCTTGTGTTCTGTCAACTGATGTACGACCATCTCTCCGGGCACCATGCCTCCTGTTTTTTTTTTTTTGTTTTTTTTTTTTTTTTAATGTTGGTCTGGGAATTAAACTCAGGTCCCCACACTTGCCAGACAAGCACATCACTGACTCAGCTCTCTCCCTATCAAGCCCTTAGGTTTTGGTTTTGGTCTGAGACAGGTTTTCACCATGTAGCTCTGTCTGGCCTTAAACTCTCTATGTAGACCACATTGGCCTTAAACCCACAGAGATTCATCTGCTTCTGCCTCCTGAGTGCTGGGACCAGAGATGGGTGCCACCGCGCCTGGCTCTCTCCCTTAGTTCTTAATTCTGTGTGAATCCCAGGCCTGTGGAAGCTGGGTTGTAATCCAAAGCTGGACAGACGAGAGCAGAGCTGGAAGGAGCCATAGGCTTGGGCTGAATCTACCCCTTAGTGAACAAGGCTCCTGCTGGGATCCCGTGGGCTCAGGAGGGGTTAGAGAATGAGGATTCCCAGGTTTGATCAGCTGATGGCAGTCTAGAATGAACATGAGATCATGCCAGCCAGCGGGGAAATTGTCTTGGATGTTTGGTGAGACAAAGGGAGCCAGGCCCATCTTGGTTTTGGTGTGAGCTTGCCAGATGATGACGTCCCTCAAAGCCCACTCACTGTTCCCACTTTGGGAAGTATGTCTAAGACCTGACACAGTACAGCAGTGAACGCTCATGGCCCTGGGCGGGCCCCGAGTGTCAGCACAGGCTGCCAGGAGCTCAGGAGCCCAGGCCAGCTTTCTTCCTTGGCCATCTGGTAAACCTTCCTGAGTCAGAGGCACAGTGATGTCAGATCCCCACCTCTTAATGTAGGCACTACATGGAACCCACCAGGGACACACCAGCACCCACCAGGATGCCACTTCCTCTAGTTGACCAGTCAACCCATCCCTCTGTCTCCCTCCTGATGGTCCAGGAGTAGGTTACAATGGGGCCTGAAGGATCAGGAAAGTGTGAATCTCACTGGTGTGCCTGGAGTCCTATTGGTGTGATGGTCCTTGGCCAAACCAGTTTCTTCAATTGTACAAAATGGGACTGAAGGATGGAGGAAGTCTCCAGGCCTGCCAGTTTGGGGAATAAAGGATGGGAAAATGAGATGCTTGGAAGGACCACCTAGCTATTCCTTCCTTTGTTAGCATTTCCCTGCCTGCACATCTGGGCAGGGGCTCTGCTGCAGACCTGACCTCTCAGTGGCTATAGACAGGGATGCATAGATGCTTGTCTGGGCAATTCATTCCCACCGTCTCAGCCAGTGAGCCGTGTCATGCCCACCTCTTCTGTCTGTCTGTCTGTCTGTCTGTCTGTCTGTCTGTCTGTCTGTCTGCCTGCCTGCCTGCCTGCCTGTCTGTCTGTCTGTCTGTCTGTCTGTCTGATTTGTTTTTCCACTCTCCAGACAGCTGACACTGTTGTTAACTGTTTCTTGATCTTTTCCCCCCTTCAATTTCAAGAACAAAAAGGATGTCACGCACAAGTATGAGAACCCGAAGGGTAGGGATATGGTCCCGAAGGGGTCCATGGATCCAGGGAGTTCCTCCCCACATTCCAGATCTGAGGGTGCTGGGGCTTCTGAGCTGCTGGTGAGAGTCCCTGGGTCTTCTGGCACTAGGCTCTGCATCATTCTGAAGGAGGGAAGCTCAGGATCCCACACTCGTGCATGCAGGGCCTTGTGTCTTTCTTGACAGTTTAAAGGCTAGTAAGCTCTCAAGAAAAGGATGTGTTAATCTTATGTTTTCAGGCCCAAACACCTCTACAGGAAAAACACCTCTACAGGAAGCTGGGGCTCTCTGATCGCCCAGTTCACGAAGCACTTAATTGCTCTCTCAGTGGCTCCTTCTTCCTTTACATATACAGGCTGGGGATGACTGATTTGGGGGCTGCAGGGGCGCTCCCTGAATCAGGAAGGAAGCCTGGGAGGGGCTCACAGGAGAGCGCACAGTCCCACAGGGCAGGAAGGGGGAGGAGCGGGAGGAGCAGGAAAGGTCCTGACTATCCCTGCACTAGACCCCCCCCCCACCTCCCTCTTGTGGCTCTGCTCTGTGCTCAGCCCATGGGGGTTAAGCACTTAGTAAGTCTCAAGTCTGATTCTGAGTCTAAGATCCAAAGTGAGATCCCTGCCCTCTTGGTGGGCAGCAGAAGGCGCTTGTTAGAACGTGTGTTGCCTCAGAATATGCCTCGCCGATATCTGTAACCAGGCAGAAGATACTTAAGATTCGTGGAGCTTGGAGACAGACGTCTTCAACAAAAGACAGACGAACAAGAGAAAGACAGGCACGTTCATGGACACGTGAGGTGGGTGTCACACGAAAGCCTGGGTGAGAAGCGACTCAAAGCGACGGCTTCAGCTACAGTGTCTGTCTTAAGCAGCCTTCTTATAATGGGTGATCAACTCCAGAGAAAGGACAGGATGACACACAAGCTGACATGGAGGGTACACAGAAGGAAGGGGATAGGAAATGCAGCGACAGGATAGAACCCTAGTGGACTCCTCTGGGGGCATCCTCCAGCTCATGGGGGTGGAAAGACTCTGAATGTACATCCTGCACTGAGTCGGGGAAGCCAAGGAAACATGAGAAGAGCCGACCTTTTTTGCCTTTGTAACCTCTGATCTGCTTTTGGACATTGCAGCTGCATGGGACAGGTGCAAATCCAACTGGCTGCTCTAACCTTAAGCCTTCTGGATCGCTGGCCAGTGTGTATCTGGATTAGAACTCTGGGGTTCACGGACCTTAAGTCCCTCTGGGTCCTTCCAGGGCCCAGGACTCTAGGATGGCATAATGATGAGTATATGAATCCATGTGATTTCAAGGCAGTCACCCAGAGCTCTGTACTGCCTACATCCCAGGCTTTCTGTCATCTCAGAGCGAGCTGGCCCCTCTGCTCTGACCCCGAGCTGGCAGACCACATAGAACCACACAATTACAGGCGACCCATGGGATGAGCCGGGGAAGACCACCGAGGCTGAGCAGGTTGCTGAGCAGGTGGGGATCACTTTCAGGAAGGGCAACTGCCTATGAGAGAGACTCTGTGAGGGATCACCTCATTCTAACATCTTCTCTATTCCAGTCCTGCCTCCGTGGGGTCTCAGTCCATGGCTTGGGCCAAACTCACCCACTACTGTGTGATTATGTCCAGCCTTCACAGATCTTTAAGGGCCGCTAATCCACCACAGCCCGTGGTCACCAGGGAGTCTCACTGTCAAGGATGAGAATGTCTGTGGCTGCTACACTAGGTTCATGAATGTTACGTGGTGTGTGGGGTATTGGTCACCCGTAGCCCAAATGACACTAAGTCTCAAGTGCCTTTCTTAGCATCAAATTACATGGAACCAACACTGGTCCCCAGGAATGGGTCCTGATGGATTCTGTGAAGTAAGGAGGCAGAGAGAAAAGGCAATATGAGTAGGGGAGGTTTTACAGGGCATCTTAGGAATCTCCCTTGACTCTCCAAGGTCTTGGAGGCCTGTGGGGTCAATCCACAGGCTGCTTTATCTAGGGGTGCCTGAAGTCTAAGAACAAGGGAAATGTGGGAGCGATAGTCCCAGCACTGTGGGGCTGAGGTCTTCCCTCCGGGGGTGTGAACTACAGGAAGGAGCCCCACTTGGCAATCCTGGTGGCAGGGAGGGAACAATGACCAGAGAGGCTCAGACACACTGAAAAGCCATTCCTTTCCCCACCTGACTTGCTGCTGGCTGAGGGCTACAGTGGAGGACGGGTGGGCAGAACATGGAGTCTGCTGAAAACGGAAGCTGAGAGTTCCTTGGTTGGATAAGGCAGGGGCCTTGTCTGAGGCAGAAAGCACAGTGTGAGACCTAAAACATATTATATTGCTACATGGTCCTCCTTAGAGCATCAGGGACACAGAAGAACTGGGATCTAATGGGGAGGACCAGTGTTGAAAAGGCTGGCACCTGCAGGAGCACCCCTGGAGGGCATCCCTGGAGGGCATCCCTGGAGGGCATCCCTGGAGGGCACCCCTGGAGGGCACCCCTGGAGGGCACTGGGGGGCATCCCTGGAGGGCATCCCTGGGGGGCACCCCTGGGGGCATCTCTGGGGGGCACCCCTGGGGGGCATCCCTGGGGGGCATCCCTGGGGGGCACCCCTGGGGGGCATCCCTGGGGGGCACCCCTGGAGGGCATCCCTGGAGAGCATCCCTGGAGGGCACCACTGGAGGGATGCTAGAAGATTTAAATGTCAGGTTAGGGCTCACAGACTTTGGAATCAACTTTCCGAGTGCAAATCCTGCCTCACTTTTTTTTTTTTCTTTTGCTTGTTTGTTTTGTTTCCCATCTCTACCCAGGACGCTGGACAAGTCATTTCATTGGACTAAAGACTGAATCTGAGCCACACGCTTTCTGCAGAGCACAGGTCCCCAGTCAGTGTCAGGGGGGCAGTTTGGATTGGGCTCCTAGGGAGGTGGGCGGGACAGAGGGCCTTGGAGTTCTCCTCTGACCTCAGACGGACCTGGGGGGGCGGGTAGCATGGTCAAGATAGAGCATCTCATTAAAGAAAGCAAGTCTCTGGCAGGTGAAGTGGCTTCTTCAAGCTTGTATGGCTGAACTGCTGAGGAGAGACTGAGACCTGTCCCTGTCCATGTCACTGTGCGACTCTGGAGGCCAGGATAGTGTCTGAGCCTGATGGGGCTGCCCCAGGTCTCCTATGCCTCTAGGAGGTTCCTGTAGCTCAGCTTGAATAAGCCAGAAAGGGGGTCACACGTGATCCCAGATGCTGGGGGAGAAGCCAGCTGTCGTCCCCCCCCCCCCACCGAAAGCTGACAGGTGCTTCCTTCCCCACACTCTCCTCTCACCCTAGCACGGGGCTGCACTCCCCATGGGCTGCTCCTCCTGGATGGAACAGAGGCCCCAGTTTTCCTCATGGTAATGTAAGCATTGCATTTCCATTGAAATCCCTGCCTGGATGAGCTGCTGGCTAGAGGGTTTAACTCGTGTACACAGGGAGAGCTCACGGGCTTGTCCCTAATATTTATTCTGGTGACTGTAACATGCAGATAAGGTGAGTGCCTGGCGCCGGCACACAGAATAAATTTACATTCTGGAAGCCACAAAAAGCTGAGTATACAAGGCATTATGGGCCTGGCTGGGGGCCTCGGGAGGAGAAAGCCAGCTTTTACCGCAGCAGGTTCTGCCTGTGATGTTCCAAGCAGAGGCTAGCCTTGTACTTGAAGCACAGCCTCAGCCTGTCAGTCCCTGGGTCTGAGACAGCTGAAAGCTTGGCTTTGTGGTGGGGAACCTCCATCACCACCCAGCTAAGACACCCAGCTGCCGATCCCGCTCTACCCACACTGATCCACAGTGGACATTTGAGGCTTCTGGGTTTGCCTTTGTGAAACCCTTCCTGCCCCTCAGCTGGACCAGAGCTACCTCAACCACAATCCCTAAACCCACAGGAGCAGAGGGGATCTCCTACTGCTCACCGAGGAGTCTCAGGACAGGGGTGGTATAGACCACACGTGTCATGATTGTATCCTTTGTGCAGCCTGCTGCAGTGGCTCTGCCCCATGAAGCTGGATAAGGATCAGGGTGGGGCTAGGGTGGCAGGAACCTGGGTGACCTCACACGGTGGAAGGTTAGGGACTGACACATTCTGCATTCATTTTCACCTGTTGAGAAACTTTGGGTTGGAGGTGCCTTCTGGGAAGAGTAAGAGCAGGACCTATGTCAGAGCCTTGGTATCCTTAGCTGAGCAACCTTGGAAAACATACTTGACACCTCTGTGTTCAGCTTGCTCCACTGTGACCCAGGATGATGAGAATTCGTATCTCATATGAGGGTAACTAAGCACCTGGTACACAGAAGGCATTTAATAAGTGCTCCAATCTTTGTACCACATAGTCATGCTCACTATAGAGCATACCCAGGGCCAGAGACACTAAACAACAAGGGAGCTACAGTCATGAACATTGGGCCTACCACTGCCTACCCAGGGTGGGAAGATAGAGGGGGGTGGCTGTGTGAGGGTGCAACAGTGTGGGTCTCCACAGCCAGGGCTGCTCCATCCCATTGCCAGCAGCAGAGGCGACTGCCCAACCACTGCTGGGACGCCACTCATCCAGGAGACCAGCTGGCAGACTGACCATGTTGGTCCCCTTCCATGGAAAGGCCCAGCGGTTGTTTACTCAGGAATAGATGTGTGTTCCTGGTAGGCGGTTGTCTTTCCTGCCTGCAGGGCCCAGGCTGCTCCAAAACCCAGAGCTTTAGAAGTGTCTCATCCACTGGCCCTGCTCCCACCCAGCAGAGCACCAGGCCAGGGACTGAGTTACTGTGGGCAGGTGCAGCAGCAAGCTTGGGCAGTAAAGAGCGAGACATTTGCATAGCATTTGCACCTCCTGAAAACTGCCAGCTTCAAAGAGGGCTGTGCTGTCCTTCTGAGAGCCCAGTTTAGAGCTACATCCGAGTAAGATTTCTGAGGATGGTCCTCCAGCCTATAAAACATGCTGCACACACAGACTGCTGGCACTTCCTGGGGGGATCTGTTCCTAACAGGAATACAGAGATTTGGGTCTGGGGTGATGGCTCCTCAGTTGGTAAAGTGCTTATTGTATAAGCATGCAGACTTCAGTTCTACCCATTGAACCCACATTAAAAAAAACCAACCAACCAACCAACCAACTCAACCAACCAAACCAACTAACCAATCTAACCAACCCAACCAATCAACCAACCTACCCAGCCAACCAACCCAACCTACCCAACCAACCAATCAAATCAACCAACCAATCCAACCAACCAACCCAGCCAACCCAACCTTCAAAAAACCAAAATGAAAAACCCAAAAACAGGTACGGTGGGCTTTACTTGTCACCCCAGAGCTGGTGAAGTAGAAGCATGTGGACCCCGAAAGCCAACAGTCAGTCTAGCCACTTGGCCAGCTCTCTTCAAAAAGCAGGTCCTCCCTGGGAGGGCATGATGACCAAGGCTCAGATACCCTGTGGAACAGGAACTGGGTCATATTTCCAAGCTCCCAGATGAGTGGCCAAGGATGCATGGTCAGAGGAGGGGAGGGTTCAAATTGAGGAGGAGAGTTTGAGTCTTGGGGAAGTAGTGGGGCCTACTTCTGTTCAGGAATTCCACCTATCTCCACCTTCTGGAAGGTAGTGAGGCCACTGGAATGCTCTAGGAAAGAGCCTATCTCTCTCTCAAGATCCATTAACACAGAAAAGAGCTGAGGAGCCTGGATAGACTGAGACAGACTTAGGGACTTAGTGCCCTTTTGCCTTGACCCCTACAATAGCAGTGTGCTGTAAATGGAGACTCTCTGTGAGGAGAGCCTCTGTGAGGAGGCCCTCTGTGAGGAGAGCCTCTGTGAGGAGGCCCTCTGTGAGGAGGCCCTCTGTGAGGAGAGCCTCTGTGAGGAGAGCCTCTGTGAGGAGAACCTCTGTGAGGCCAGCCTCTGTGAGGAGACTCTGTGAGGAGAACCTCTGTGAGGAGGCCCTCTGTGAGGAGAGCCTCTGTGAGGAGGCCCTCTGTGAGGAGAGCCTCTGTGAGGAGACTCTGTGAGGAGAACCTCTGTGAGGACAGCCTCTGTGAGGAGAACCTCTGAGGCCAGCCTCTGTGAGGAGAACCTCTGTGAGGAGGACCTCTGTGAAGATGCTCTTTGTGAGGAGGACCTCTGTGAGGACAGCCTCTGTGAGGACAGCCTCTGTGAGGACAGCCTCTGTGAGGAGGCCCTCTGTGAGCCTCTTAGCTACTTCTTGGCCTCACTATAGGGAACAGCTCAGGCTCTGTTTGACCAGTTCTGCCTATTGCCCATCATTCCCTTCCCTGGAAGACCTACCAGGATATTTTCTGGGTCCTTCTTAGACCTTCCCTTTCTTGCATCTGTCTTAATTTCTGTCTTTTCCCCAAGCCTATCTCTGTCCCTGCCTCGTCATAGTCTATTTAGTGATACAGCAGAAGCCTGTATAATTTGGTACCATTCAAACCTGAGTGGGGCTCCAACATCCATTACTTAACTAGCTGGGTGATTTTGGATGGTAAACGACTCAGCTCTCTATGTCTCTGCTTCCCCTTTTCCAGTAGGGAGAGACAATAAATTCCCTAGGCTTACAGGATGCAGAACGCGGATAGGAAAATGCCTGATAAAGGAAAGCACACAACATTAACTGAGATTCTGTCTGCTCATACCTGTGCCTGAGGCGCAGCCTGAGAACCATGGGGAGGGGCAGGCTGAATCTGAGACCTGCAGGGAGCAAGTCTGGGGGGCGGGGGAGTGAGGGCTGGTGCCAGGATGTCCCAGTATGGAAGGGCTGTGTGGATGCTGGGCAGATAGGATGGCAGGCGCAGTGGGCTGAGCACGGGTGGGGTTTGTGGTGGAATGTTCCCAACTTCGACTCCCTCCTCCTCCTTCCAGGAAGCCTCACTCCCCTGCACAGCTGCCGCGCCACATTTCATATCAGAACATCTAGATCTATCCAAACAAGAGGTGGCTGTAGTCTGAGATGTCTACACATTCTGGGAGTTGGGGGACTTGTGGGCACACCCTCGCCTGTGTTGCCCAAAAGTCCTTGGGCTGGAGAGGGAAAGGAAGCCCTAGCTGCCCAGGCCAGACGATGGTACCAGAAAAAGATGGATTCAAAAGAATGTACCAAACCCAAACCAGGGATGGTAACTAACATCCCTGGTCCCGGCTCCCCATTCCCCAAGCCCTCGAGTAATGATCCCCCGAGTCCCTGGATGCAGACAAGCGATGTCTTCTTGTGCGTGCGCATGCACGGTGGGGGGGGGGGCTATTTGCAAACACATTTGTGTCAGTGTGTACACACATGTGAGCATGCAAGTGGAAACCAGAGGTAGACATTGGTGTCTTCTATCACCCTAGTTTGGAGACAGGGTCTCTCCTTGAACCTGGACCTCACCGATTCAGCCAGGCTGACTGGCCCTTGAGCCCTAGGCAATTGTCTGCCTCTCCTGGGGGATTATAGAGGCATGCCATCACAGATGGCTTTTTACAGGGGGGCTAGGGATTGAATTTGGGTCCCCTCCAAATCGAGCCCTCACCTGAGCCCCCTTGAGCAACTGGCCTTTCTGCAATGAGGGTCTTTCTACCAATAATTGCCTTCCACAGAGCTGTGCTAGAGAATGGCTGGCTCACACCACTGACCAGCAGCAATTATTCCCTTCCTGTTTAGTCTTTCTGCTAATTATACATCACCGAGAGGCACAGACTGACCCCGAAGCTCTGGATGATAATGGGATTAGAATCGATGGCTTCTAGCAATACTCTGAGGGCAGCCCTGTGGAAGAGGAGGGTAGGCAGGCAGCAGAGGGCCTGAGTCTCCAGCTATGCTCCCTGGCTGTGCGACGTGGGCGTGTTATATCTCCCTCTCTGAGCCTTTGGGTATTTATCAGTCTGTTTCAACTACTTCTGGGCTGGGTTCCCTGCCTCCACCACATCTCCCATCTTGAACAGGCAGCGGAACACATGTGCGGCACTGATATTTGCTACAGACCGAGCTGACAAAGTGACCTTTCGAGAGGGAGGATTCCGCCACCTCATTATACGGTCTCCAACCTTTGCTCAGGCTTCGAGCATCCTGTTTATTCTCCTGTCTTCTCATGAATTTCTCCTTCTGCTTAGGATAAGAAAAACACCTGAGACAGAAAGCGAGAAGAAAAAGAAGGATCCGTCAACTTATAAAAACCCCAATTCTTCCTGAGCCCATCGGTGGTCTGGCATGCTTAGGTAGTCATGGAAGGAGAGACGGGGTCTTTAGGCTCCATTTCGAATGTTTTAAAAACTATCTTACTACATTTTGTTTATTTAGTTATTTGTTTTGTGTGTGGGGTGTGGTATAAACACATCCCGGGACACACTGGAGATCAGGGGACAACTTTTGGAGTCCATTCTTTTCTTCCTTCATGCATGTTTGCTATCCCGCTGAGTAAAGACTCGGGGTACACTGGAGGGATACTCAGCATTCAGCACCCCTGATGCCCTGGGAGCAAACAAGGGTTCACATTTCCTCTTAGGGTATACAAGAAAAAAGCAGGAGACTGCCACCGCTCTGGACATGAGGCATGAGAGGTCTCTGAAGACAAAGGCTGTATGTCATTAGGTTCATAGGTGCTGTGCTGGCCAGTAGCATGTCAACTTGACACACAGAGTTATCTGAAAGGTGGGAAGCTCAATTGAGAAAACACCTCCATAAGATCCAGCTATAAGGAATTTTCTTAATTAGTGGTTGATGTTGGAGAGCCCAGTCCATTGTGGGTGTGGCTATCCCTGGACTGGTGGTCCTGGGTACTATAAGAAAGCAGGCTATGAAGAGCAAACCATGAGGAGCAAGCCACAGAGCAGCATCCCTCCATGGTCTCTGTACCAGTTCCTGTCCCAGGACCAGGTTCCTGCCCTGACTGGGTTCCTGCCCTATTTTAGTCAAAATTCTATTGCTGTGAAGAGATGCCATGACCAAGGCAATTCTTATGAAGGACAACATTTAATTGGGGCCGGCTTAGAGGTTCAGAGGTTCAGTCCATTATCATCATGTCGGGAAGCATGGTGACATGCAGACATGCTGCTAGAACAGCAGGCAGCTGGAAGAGAACATGACACTGGGCCTGGCTTGAGCATCTGAAACCCCAAAGCCCACCTCTAGTGACACACTTCCTCCAATAAAGCCACACCCACTCCAACTAGGCCACACCCACTAATAGTGCTACCTGCTATGAGCCTACGGGGACCATTTTTATGCCCTGACTTCCTTTGATGATGAACAGCAGTATGGAACTGCAGGCTAAATAACCCTTTCCTCTCCAACTTGCTTTTTGGTCGTGGTGTCTCACTGCGGCAATAGAAACCCCAGGACAGAAGGAGAGAGGGGCTCACCTGCCACCAAAGCAAAACTCTGCCTCTGCCTCTGGACCTAAGTGCCAGTCTCTCAGGGACAGTGCAGGAAACCCTCTGCCTGTTCCTGGTGGAGGCGCTGTTCATACAGAGATCTGGAAGGTATCCTCTCCCTGGCCTCTCATAAGAGGGTCTTAGTGGTCACACTGTCAGCTTCCAGACTCAAGGGCATAAGGCTGGTTCGTGGAGTTCCCTAAAAGACCATCAACAGGCATGGAGGAGGTTGCAGGTGAGGTCAGGCAAGGGGAGACCAGAGGAGGGGATGCCCAGTGGCTCTGGTCTGCACCAAGAAAGCACACATCAGGCAGTGGGTGGGACCGCCTCACCTCCCAGCACCCAGATAGGTGAGTCCCCTGAGAGGGCCTGGGATGGGCAGCTGGTGGCTACCTCTGTTCCCAGGTACTCCTTACTCAGAGGTGAGAACCTGGGGCTCCAGCACCAGCAGACCGCCACGCTTCAGGCCTCTGTACTCCTGCTCCTTCTGATCAGTCCCTGCTCAGCAGGTCGCCAAGCACAGCCCTTAACACACAGTGTACCGTCTTCCAGTACTCACCTGTTCCTGTTCCCTCCGCTGATGAGCACTACCATGGCAGGGGCAGGGGGCAGGAGATGTCCACTGGTCACAGCTAGAAAGATTTATTTCACCTTTGGGGGATGATGAGGAGTGTATCTCAGGGCTTCTCATTGTTGCTTTATCTGCACGGGGGAGGGATGGTTGGGTAGATTTCCCTGGGATGGGATCCTGGGAGTAAAGAAAGAAGGTGCCCGGAGCAGACGGACCCCTGAGCCACAGCAGCAGGAGTGAGCTGTGGATTTTGTGTCCCTGAGAGTCTCTGGCCACTCACCTGGGCTGGCATGAAGCCCCTCCTCTGCAATCCAATAGGCACTGTCAATGGAGTTCTTGCTCTTATTGGAGGCTGCAGGGAAGCTAAACCAAGCCACCAGGAGCCCTGGGAAGGAGGACCGAGCACGGGAGGAAGGGAATTCTCCATATCTGCAGCTAGGCTCAGAATCTTCAAATCTGAAACTTGGAGTTACATAATGATAGGCCTGGAGCTGGGCTGGTCTCCAGAGGAAGCTGGCTGCCTTCTCCTGTGGCTTTCCTGCTCTTCCTGGGCTCCTCACCCTCTCTTCTTATAGCTCACAGTCTGTGTGTATATGTATGTATGCATGTGTGTATATATACCTGTATGTACACATATATGTGTATATGCATTTGTGTGCATGTATACATGTGTATATACAAGTGTGCATGTGTATGTACATATATGTTTATATATGCCTGTATGTATGTATATATATATATATATATGTGTGTGTGTGTGTGTGTGTGTGTGTATGTATATATGTGTATGTATATGCGTGTGTGCATGTGTGTGTACAAGGGCACAATCTGTAAGTGCCAATGGAAACCTTGGTGTCTTCTTCAGTCACTCTGCACTCTTTTTTTTACTTATTCACTTTACATCCTGCTCACTGCCCCCTCCCAGGCACCCTCTCCCACAATCTTTCCCCTTCTCCCCCTCCCTTCTTCTCTGAGTGGGTGGGGGGCCCCCTGGGTATCTCCCTACCCTGACACTTCAAGTTTCTGCAAGGCTAGGTGCATCCTCTCCCATTGAGCCAGACAAGGCAGCCAAGCTGGAAGAATATATCCCATTTACAGGCAACAACTTTTGGGATAACCCTGGCTCCAATTGTCAAGGTCCCACATGGAGACCAAGCTGCACATCTGCTACATATGTGCAGGGAGGCCTAGGTCCAGCCCGTGTATGATCTTTGGTTGGTGGTAAGACTCTGAGAGTCCCAAGGATCCAGGTTAGTTGACTCTGATGGTCTTCCTGTGGAGTTCCTACCTCCGTTGGGACCCACAATCCTTCCTCTGATTCTTCCATAAGAGTCCCCAAGCTCCATCCACTGTTAGGCTGTGGGTGTCTGCATCTGTCTCAGTCAGCTGCTGGATGAAGCCTCTCAGAGGACGGCCATGGTCCTGTCTGCAAGCATAACAGAGCATCATTGTCAGGGATTGGTGCTTGCCCATGGGATGGGTCTGTGGTTGGGCCTGTTATCGCGTGGCTCAGTCTCTGCTCCATATCCCATGCCTGCATTTCTTGTAGACGTGATAGTCTCTCTGTACTTTATACTTTGATTCAGGATCTCTCACTGGCCTGGAGCCCACAGATCCAGTTATATCAACCAGCCCCCACGATCGGCCTGTCCCCATCCTTGGAGGTGGGATTATAAGCATGTACCTCTACATTCAGGCTTCCCTTGGCTTCTGTGGATGGAATTCAGGTCCTCCTACTCGAGAGCATGCGCTTTCCTGATTGGACCACCCCAACACTAAACAAGGCCTTTTGCTTCCCCCACCAGGGAATTGAACTCCAGTCTCCCACATGACAGGTCAGGATGCTCACAACTGCACGAATGAAGAAAATCTCCATGATTACTTATATGCTCAACTCTGTGTGCACTGGTAGGCTTCCTGAAGTACTTCCTGTAGCTGGAGGTGTCAGGTGACACTTAGCTTCCCACAGAGCTGTACTGAGGAAGGGTTGGGGACAGAGTGGGGAAAAGTACCTGTCACACCCCTAACTCCACTGCACTGTGTGGCAAGGGGGGTTCCATGCCTAAAACTGCCTTCTGGGAACTATCTGCAAGTGATCTCTTGGGTGGGGAATCCCACAGAGGGGGTGAAGCAGGTTCTAGACGTCCCAACTTGCTGTAGGACATAGTGAAAATTTCTGTACCTCAGAGCCTCAGTTTTCCCACTTAAACAATGGGGGAATTGTTGTAGCTTGGTGCTTTTCTTTCAGCAATGAGAGGGAGCGGCGGGGATGAGAGTCACTTTCCCTTTGTGTCTTGATTTCTTTTTTTTTTNTTTTTTATTATTATTTTCTTTATTTACATTTCAAATGCTATCCCGAAAGTTTCCCATACCCCTCCCCCCACCTCTGTTCCCCTACCCACCCNCTCCCACTACTTGGCCCAGGCCTTGCCTTGTGCTAGGTCATATAGAGTTTGGAAGACCAAGGAGCCTCTATTCCCACTGATGGCCGATTAGGTCATCTTCTGCTACATATGCAGCTAGAAACACAAAACCAGGGGGTACTGGTTAGTTCCTGTTGTTGTTCCACCTACAGGGTTGCAGCCCCCTTCAGGTACTTGGGTACTTTCTCTAGTTCCTCCATTGGGGACCCTGTGTTCCATCCAGTAGCTGGCTGTGANCATCCATTTCGGTGTTTACCAGGCACTGGCATAGCCTCACAAGAGGCCGCAATATCAGGGTCCCTTCAGCAGTATCTTGCTGGCATGAGCATTAGTATCTAGGTTTGGTGGCTGATGATGGGATGGACTCCCGAATGGGGTACTCTCTGGATAGTCCATCCTTTCATCTTAGCTCTAAATTTTGTCTTGATTTCTTTAACTACGTCAGTGACAGGATACTAGGACAAAAGCAACCGAGCGAGAAAGGGCTTATTTTAGCCTACCTGTTTGTGGTGGTTTGAATAAGATATGATCCACAGAGTTTGGGGACGCTTAGGAGGTGTGGCCTTGTTGGAGGCAGCGCATCATTAGGGGCGGGCTCCGAGAGTTTACGGCCCGCCCACCCCCAGCTTGAGTTCTCTGTTTCCTGCCTGTGATTTGGATGTGAGGCTCTGCTTCCAGCTCCAGCTGCCACGCCTCTGTTCGTGTCATCATGGACTCATCTCCCTGGGATCATAAGCCTTGAAAATGATGTTACATCACAGCGGTAGACAGTAACTAATGCACAGCTCCAAGGGACAATCCGTCGCCATGGGGGAAGTCAAGGCAGCAGAGGTCCAAGCAGCTGGTCACATCGCATCCACAATCCGGCACCAGGGGAATGAGTGCACATGGCTGCCTACTAACTTTCTCCATTTATACAGTCCAGGATCCCGCCCACAGTTAAGATGTATCTTCTCAGATCAATTAATATAATCAAGGTGTGCCAGAGTTCTCTCTCCCAGCTGATTCTAGACCCTGTCTCAGTTACCACCACACTCCAATAGACAGATGGCTTTTCCCTGGATACCTGCAGGAGCTTGCTTCCAGGGTCCTCCACAAGCACTGATGTCTTGGGGTGCACAGGGAAGGAGGACCTGGCGAGGGGAAGGGAATTCCCTGTATCTGGAGCTAGGTCTAGATGTTTTCAGATCTGAAACTTCAAGGAATACAGTGACAGGCCTGGAGCTGGGCTAGCCTCCAGATCTGTAGCTGGGCTAGCCTCCAGATCGAGTCTCTTGCAGCTTTTCTTATTCTTGGATGAGGGACTCGTGGGGACGGAGGCTGATGGTATATAATATAGCACTTTACAAAGATGGGACATCAGGCAATGAAGAGAGATGGGGAACAAATGAAGTGAACCCACAGTCGCCCTGGCATGCAGCCCGGAATTTCCAGTCCACGGGCCTGGGAAGAACATCGTTCTCCAAGCCCAGCAAAGCCTGGAGGTCAGCTGACAAAGCTGACATTTCAGGAGACCAAGGTGTCTGGAATCCTCAGCCCACAGCACCAGAGAAGAGAGCTTTTCCATGGAAGGGAAAGATGAACCAGACTGCTCCTGTCTCAAGGATGAAATTCTTAAGGCAGAGCTTCAATAGAGCTGAGTGCTTCCAAGGGGCTTAGCTGTGTCCCAGAATGGAGCCTGCAAATAGGCAGCTAGCAAAACAAGACACCCAACACTCAACAAGGTAAAGTTCATCATATCTGGTGACGACGGCTGGAGAGGCTGGTGCAGCTGATTAGGGGTAGCCGGTTTCAGAGCAAACAGTATCAACTGAAGTAGGGAGGACTGTGATGTCAATATGTCCGGGGATATCACAATCCTGCTTGTTCACAGACCCCAGTGACCTGAGACCTGAGAGAAGAAGTACACAAAACCACACTTACCGCAGGAGATGGGAATACCACCCCCTCAGTCACTTGTGGAACAAGTGGGAGGGAAGCCTGGCAACCGAGCTGTTGAAAAGAGCATCTTACAGGAGAAAGGGCCTATTTGGCTTACAGTTCAGTACAGACAGACCACCATGGCAGATGTCAGGAACCTGAAGCAATTCATTAGGTGTGCTAATAATGACCTGCAAAAATCATTAGAAGTGCTTCTGTAAGCAAGATAATCTATCTGTCTGTCTGTATGCCTTCCTGTCCATCTGTCTGTCTGTCCATTCATTCATCTATATATCTATCCATTCATCTGTGTATGATGGTCGCACAGCATCCATCACCAGGAACAGAGAGTGATGAATGTATGTCACTGTTCAGAACGCTTCTATGCAATCTGGAATCCTAGCCAGGGAATGACTCCACCCACAGTGGGCAGGTCTTTCCATCTCTCTTAAGGTAACCAAGATAACTCCCTACATGAAAATCCAAAGGTTTCTCTCCCAGATGATTCTAGCTTCTGCCAAGGTAGCAGTTAACACTGACCATTGCAAATATCATACAGGATGAAGGAGCTCAACCATCAGCACCATCAGTTTGACATTTCTGGAACATTCCTCTCAGTGGCAGAGCTCAGTGTAGACAAGATGGACCATTGGCAGAGCTCAGTGTAGACAAGATGGACCATATCTCAACGAGTCTAAAAAAAGTTAACTTGCAGAAAGGATCTGACTATGACAGAATGGAATTATAAATCACTAAGAGAAAGATCTCTAAAAAAACAAATTTCAACATGTTTAGAAACTTAAGCAGCAGGCTTCTAAATTACCCATGTGCTACTGAGTAAATCAAAGGCGGAATTAAAAAGTATTTCCAACAGAAAGAAAATGAGAACAACACATCAAAATTAGTAGAAAGATGCTAAAGTGATTCTTGGGGGACATGTGGAATACTAAAGCCCACGTTAGAAAGGAACGCACGTCTCAGATCAGTGACCTGAACTGTCACCCAAAGACACCAGAATCTAAAGGGGGAAATCCCAGGCAGGGAGCAGGAATAAAGGGAATGTCAGAGTAGAAGTCAGGAGAGAAGTGGTGGAGAAACCAGGGGAGGTTAGTACAGCCCAGGAGCCCCTGCCTGAACAGAGATGGGACTGAGAAGAAGACACAGGAATCTGGATCAGGAATGATGGAGGGGACATTTCAGAGTCTGCACAGGTCATTAGAAGTGCTTCTGTAAGCAAGATTATCTATCTATTCATCCATTCATCCATCTGTGTGTATGTCTGTCTGTCTGTCTGTCTGTCTGTCTGTCTGTCTGTATGTATGTATGTATCTATCTATCTATCTATCTATCTATCTATCTATCTATCTATCTATCTATTTATCTGTGCATATATGTGTATATCTATCCATACACCCATCTATGTGTATATGTGTATGTGTGTAGGTATGCATGTATGTATCTATCCATCTGTGTATGTATGTATGTATGTATGTATCTACCCATCTATCTGTGTAATGTTTTTGTATCTATCTATCTATCTATCTATCTATCTATCTATCTATCTATCTATCTATCTATCTATCTGCTTATTGCCTATTTATCCATCTTTCATCTATCCACTATTTGTCATCTATCTTCATCACCTATCATGTATCATTTATATGCATATCTATCTTCTTTCTCTTACCTATCTACAAACTTATTAATCATTTTTCATCCATCTACTATCTATCCACTATCTATCTCTCACTTATCTTTCTGTTTACCTGTAATTTATCTATCTTCTGTCTGTCTGTCTATCTATCTATCTATCTATCTATCCATCTATCTATCATGTGTTTATTGATTGATTAATCAATCTGTCTGTCTGCATATCTATCTCTATCTCTCTCTCTCTCTATCTATCTATCTATCCATCCATCCATCTTTTGTCTGCCTATCCATATCTCAATCACAGAGCTCTCTGTCAACCATCTGTCTTCTGTCAGTCATCCATCAATTGGTATAGCATGTATCTTTTGTCTACTTCCTGTCTATCCAACAGCCGCTTGAGTATTGAAGGTTTACTCCATGCTTTGGATGGTACTTTACTTTGTTGTTTAAATCATTTCAGGTTTGGCCAGCGAGAGCTCTCTTGTTTAGTTCATTCATGGTGTGGCAGCCTCACCATTGTGATTTTTGTTTACTGAGGGCTGCATATCCTTGTTTCCTGACATTATAGAATACCCTAAGCTCACTCTGGGGATGCCCAGCCCCATCTTATCACCTCATGTTTCCTATTGGGAAATGATATTTGCATCAAGGTTTGAGCCAGCTGTGCTCTTAGCTACTGGGACATTGTTGCTTTCAGGGCCCCTCAGCTCACAGAGTGACACACTATCCTCTGCATGCACCCATGCAGGTGTTTCTGCATGTAGACAAACATTCCCATCCGTGCTCAGCTAACCACAGATGTGTCCACTAATCCATCACTGACTGGATGGGTCCTTCTAGCCTTCTGTTCTTGCTCATCTGGGACTTCCCACACCAGCAGAGAGCAAATAGTCCTCCCCCTCTGCTACCCCCATGCACTTCATTGTTATTCTCGGTGTGCAGTGCAGTGATTTCAAAGGCACCCCACAAGTAAGAGCAGAGCTCATATGCTTGTGACCAGGTTACTCCTGTGCCTCCCTGCTTTTGTGAGACTACCATGTTCAGCTGTGATACCCAGCCAGCCCCATCCTAACATCTCATAGTTCCTATTGGAAGATAGTGTTCGAACCAAGGTCTGAGTACCAGATGTGCTCTCAGGTACCAGGGTGCCGCTGCTTCTAATTCCTCTCAGCACAGACTCACCACCAACATATATTCCTCTTGGGGCCATTTGATATTGATTGTGTTTTTAATCTATATGTATACCCATATTAAGGTTCTTCTTTTCTTCTGGAAAATTCCAAGGATTTTAACAAATGCATAACACCATTCACCCACTCTTGTGGTTTATGCAGTCGTTTTTCTGTTCAGACTCTTGTAGAGTAACCCCTTTTCAACTTTCCTACTTCCCACATACCTGGCAACCACTGATCCATTCAACACCAACGGTTTCACCTTCTTTCTGAATGCCACAGAAAAATAATGTTTGCAAAATACCCCCTTTCCTTTCACATAGTCATGTGGGAGTCAATCCACCTTTGCTGCTTTGCTGGCTCACTCCTTTTGATCACCGAGTAATATTCCAGTGGGTGGGCATACCACAATTTCTCCATTCACCGATTGCATTCTTGGGTTGTTTTTTCCTCTTAACAAATTCTGAATGGAGCCCACACCAGCATCCATGTGCAGGTTCTTTGAGGCTCAGAACCATTCTCAGCACTTGGGTGGGCCATACACACTCGGGGGACCTGGCTCCTGGATTGTTTGATAAGACTATGATTAACTCTGTGAGAAACTACCAACTCACCTTCAAAGTGGCTCTCTACCACTTCACACTCAGAGCTGCTGAGAACAGGAGTCTGAGAAAGTTAAATAAGGAAATAAACAAATTGTTGACCGAGATACATGCAAACATCTAGATGCCAGGTTTCCTGAGTCTCTGACCCCAGCAGCCAACAGCCTGATATGAGGCCTCCGGCTGTCATGAGGATCCTGGTCCTGAGTTGTGCCTTCTGGTCTTGGAGGCTGAGCTTTTGAGGGTCACCACTCTCTCTGCGGGCCCTCCCTCTTGCCACCCCCACCTGTTGATGTCACCTTGATGAGCGTGGAGGGGCCGCTCAGTTCCAACTGCTCCTTTTTCTCTGTTTCTTGTTCCTTGTAACAAACAGCTTCACTTTAAAAGCCATCTGGGAGGATGGATGGTCCAGGCGCATTTTGTGGAATAAGTTTTCAGGGCAAAGGGCCAAGAAATTAAAGGCGCAGCACTTAGGACTCCAGTCTCATTAGGCCCATAACTCTGACTGGGGCGATTGTATATCCGAGTTAGTTACTCCCCACCCTGCCCCCACTGCCTGATGTGAGCGTGTTCTCACAGGTCTTCCAGAGGCATGGTCCTAATGCCTCAGGCTGCTTCCCTCCCTCGGGATACCCACCCTTACTCCAGGGTTTTCTGGTGCAGTCCCTGTCCCACCTCAGTGGGAGAGCCACAGTGGGCCAGCGGAAGGCCTGGCTTTTGAGGTATCTCCCAAGGCTTACTTGGAACTAATGGGTGGATGCCTTGTGCAGGAGAGATGTGTCCAAAGTCGAGACAGATAGCTGGCTCTGGGGAGGGGTGACGAGCCCCTCCCATCTTTGGGGGTGCATGCACAGGACAGGTGAGTGCTCTGCAGGGACTCCGAGAGACCTGGGCAGGGTCCAGGCTTTCAGGCCTGAGGGGTGTATGACCTCAGCAACTCGTTTGCCTTCGTGGAACCTCAGTTTCTTCATCTGGAAAATCAGACAAGCCCGATCATCCCTACTCCTCGGGGTTGTCATGGAGATGTGCAGAGGAGTAAGCAAGGGGTGTATTGTTAAGTCTCAGGGAGGGAGGGAGAGCAGGCTGGGTTGTAACACCTTTGAGCAATCTGAGAGTCAAAATTGCTGTCATTTATAAACCCAGGAACTGAGAGTCAATGATTCAATTATTCTAAGATTCCACTAGAATCTGAAGCTTTAAGGAATTACCTTAGATATTGTTATTCTTACGGAGCTCCCTGGAAGCCCAAGGCTATGGATTTTGATATCACATCCTAAGCCCGACCTTCAGTCGTCAGTGACATTAGCCCAGCTACAAGCTCTGTGGGGGCTTTCCTTTCCCGACCTTTCCATTCAGATTCTCCATCTTTGCCTCACTCCTAGCCTTGACACTTCGCCAAGTCCCCCTTTCTCATTCCAATCTTCCCACTTTGCAATTTGTTCTGAGAACCAGGCCCCAGTGGCATTCCAGAGGTGTGACCCCTGTCTTCTCCAAGTCCCATCCTCCCAACTGGGCCCTGCTTTTGCCCACTGAAATGGCCCACTTTCAAGGCTATCATCAACCACTGACCTTCCAAGAGGGGGTTCTCACCTTCTGCCTGAATGGGGGCCTTCCCTCCAACCCTGCATTCCCACAAAAGTGACTGGATTTGGATGGCTACTATAGCACTTGCCAAAGTCACACTCAGAGTTGGAAAGGAAACCTCCAGTGGCCCTCCCCAGGAAAGAAAGGGCCACCAGTCCGATTTATCACAAGTGGCAGGCACTGTCACTGTGTGCAAGGTGAGAGCAGCCAAGCCTCTGCCTTGGCCACTTGTTCTTCAACTGCCTGTGGCAGGAACGGACCAACTCTGCTGACCCCCACTGTGCTCCAGTGCCTGTGCACCCCCTCTCCCTATGCAGTCCAACCCTGACTGTGGGCTCACCACCACCCATGTGCCTGTGGTCTAGCTCTCTGGGGTCCCAATATGCCTGGTGTGTCCTGACTGTAGACTGCACAGAGCTGAGCTGATGGATTGTGCTGTCTCCTGGGCCTTTGGTTAGGTACTTCTGTAGCTGCTGCGCTCTGAGTGGCCACAGCCTCCCCGCTGGACAAGTGCAAAGCCTTTATCTTACCATCAGTCTGCTCCTCAGCACCACACCCATCTCTGCATTGCCCTAGCACTCCAGATGGGCACCTGCGGGCTCGTCTTTGCTGCCAGTCTTTCTTCTTTGCCCTCTGGAGTTGTCCCTACCCAGCTCAGACCTGGGTGATCTCTGCCCCTCTCATTCCCTCGCCTCCTGTCTCAGATCAGCCCTGCTACATTTCTGGGACTCGTCTACCCCTCGTGTACTTAGACTTGAACACAGGACCTGCTTAGACCCGTGATTCAGGGACCTTGCTCTGGAATTCCTGTCTGTGTGCCCAGCCTGCTGCTGGTCCCATGGGACCTCCTTAGTGCCCAGATGTTCATCCTAGGGCCCAGATGCATAGCTGGAATGAGGTAGAGACAGAACATGGGCCTGCAGGTTGGGAGTTGCTCACTGTGTGTGACTGTGGTTGAGCTGAGTCGAGAGAGCCAGGATGAAGGAGGCTGCCCCAGGTCAGAAGTCAGGGCCCAGGAGGAAGGAGAGCTCAGTGCCAGCTCTCTCTGTTCCTCACATTCCACTAGAGAGCTCTGGGCGTCCCTGGGGCAGTAGGGTAGAGCTTACTTAATTTAACACTCTGTTAGCTTGATTCATAGCTTGTACTATTGAGTCTGATGGCCTGTGGGTCCCTATCAGGCTCTGACCCAGGTCCGAGCATAGGCTGAGAAGGGCTGGTTTCACTACCAGCTAGTCCCTTACAGAGGAAATGTCCTAGACTCAGGGTGTTCATATTGCCCCCCACATACACCCAGTGCCTCTCACAGTGTTGGGGGGGGTGGCCACACGCTGAGGGGGCGGTGGCCACACGCTGAGGGGGGGCTGGCCACACGCTGAGGTGACCTGCAGAGATCTAGGTGTTCTGACCCTGTTTCCCCATTGTCATCACCCTGTGGGTACCAAAAATACTCTCTGTTGATCATGCAGACAGTACTGCCCACACCTCTCACCGCCAAGGTGAACAGTCTGTAGGACAGGCAAGGTGGAGCTGGGGGCACGCGGTGAGGTGGTTTGTGTCTCCTGGGTTCTCAGCTGTCCTCCGAGAGAGGTTGAAATGGTGCTATACAGTTAATTGTCTCACTGTTGTGACCAAATGCCAGACAAAAGCCACTTTACAAAGGAAGGGCTTATTTCAGCTCAGGGTCTGAGGCCACAGTCCACCACATTAGAGAAAGCACTGTGCCAGAGGGAGGCAGCCATCACATGACGGCCACAGGGCCGAAGCAGAGTGAAATGGATACTCTGACTGCTTTCTCCTCCTTATTCTTCCCCAGGCCCCCCAAACCATGGACTAGGGGTTCCCGTATTTAGAGTGGGTCTTCCCATCTCCGTTAACCTAATCAAGAATCTCCCTGGCGAGGGAGAGCGGGCCCTGGTGGTATAAGCATGAGAAAGTCCGCGGACTATCGCCAGGTTTTGAGTTGGCCCGGTCTACCCCAGCTACGAGCTGCAAGAGCTGTGAAGGGGCTCGTCCTGCGGATCCATGGCGGTAGGATCTCCGTGACTCAGGGCAACAGCAGGATATCCGAGGGTTTCCACGAGGGTCCGGCACTGACGATATAGCAGACCTCAGAGACCTTGAGCTAGCTAGCTTAATGACACATTGCGACGAATATTCACTCACAAGGAAAGCTGTTTGGGCAATGGGGTAATTGTGTGACACATGGCAGCCTCCGAGGTCACTATGATGGACAAATATGTGATGGAGATGTGGGGAAGTTGGAGGCGCGGAGCGGTACGTGCATGGGAGGCTGTGGCTGATAGAGGAGAAGGTCGTTGGCCAGAAGGGTCATCGCGATGGTTTTTGTTGTTGTATATGTATTTTTATTTTCTTTTCTAATTTTATTTTTTAATTTCTGTTGGAGGGGAAAGGCTACAAGGGTGAAGAGCAGATATGAAAGGATTGGGAGATGAGTGGGGTTGGAGTCAGAGGCTAGACTCTGAGGTGAATCTAGAGCGTGGGGTTGGAGTCAGAGGCTAGACTCTGAGGTGACTCTAGAGCGTGGGGTTGGAGTCGGAGGCTAGACTCTGAGGTGAATCTAGAGCGTGGGGTTGGAGTCGGAGGCTAGACTCTGAGGTGACTCTAGAGCGTGGGGTTGGAGTCGGAGGCTAGACTCTGAGGTGACTCTAGAGCGTGTCAGACTACAATCACTATTAATGGTGCCAGGAATTCCAGGCTTCTCTGGCCTTATCAGACTCCAGGGTTGGCTCCTCCTGGACCACCCGAGGCCTCTGAACTCATGTTCGGAACAGAGAGGAAGGCAGTCCACAGGAGCGGAGTCAACTTCCGAGGGCATTATGAACTCAGAGGAACAGGAAGCAGACAGGGACTGAGACCACCCCAGTTCAGTTGGATGAATCCATAAATACTGAATCCTGGCAGGGGACTCTACTCAGGCCCAGTCTTGTGCAGCCACTGGTTTCCATAGAAACCAGAGCCCTCTGTCTGGGGCTGAGCCTCCCATGCCTAGGCCTGTCACTTGGAAGAGATAGACTCAAGGCTGGCTGCCCACAGGACTGTGTCCTGTTCCAGACAAACTAGCCAGGGTGATGGCAGCCAGGTAGGCAGACCCACACTGGGTGAGGTGGCACGAAGTGGCAGCCAGTCACACTGACATGCGTCCTCTGTCCCTTCTGGGTCTGATGGGAAGAAAGGAGGCTTTGGTGAAGGACGGCAGATCCTCCTGTCTTTCTCTGAGGTCTAATGTATCATTCTTATCTCTCTGACTGCCATGTTCCAGCTTAGTTCTCATCCTCTGGCTGACAGAGGGCCTGTGCCCAGTGGCCAGACCTCCTTCCTCCTCCAAAGCTTAACAAGACTGAATCCCTGTATACCCTGAAGTGGCTCTGCGTCACTCTTCCTATAGGCCAGCAATCTGGAGGGGCTTGAACTGTTGATGCCTCAGTCCCATTCATCCCCCCTGGGGTACCATGACTGAATGCTGTCTCATTCCTTTTTCGTTCCCAGGTAGCAACTTTTGTACCACCTACTTCTCTCATCAGAGTCAAGGAGGGACCTCCCCACCTCTTGCTCCTTCCTGTCATATGACAAAAATCTGTCTCTCATCTCAAGCCTGTGGTAGTTCCATTTGCCCCAAGGGTAGTCTGTGCATTCATTCATTCATTTATCCTTCCATCCATCCATCCATCCATCCATCCATCCATCCATCCATCCATCTATCCATCCATTCTTCGTGTGTCCGATAGATATTTAATAAGCCCCTGCTTAGTGCCAAGTGCTGGGGACAGAACGAGACAACAGTAGAAAGGACAGGATCTAGGCTAGGGGGGCAGAACTTCCCTGGAAGGCGACAGGATGCAGACAGATCAGATGTTAACTGGTTTATAACTGGGCAAAAAAGCATAAGAAGACGTGGAGGTGTCAGGGGATAGTTAATGTTGATGTCTTCTCAAAGACTTAAAGCAGGTGAAAGAGGGAGTCCTGGGAGCTCGAGAGGGTGAGCACTGGAAGCAGAAAGAATGCCTGCCTGCCAGAGGCCCTGAAGCTCTCCCTGCACCCTGCAGCTCCACCTGCTTGAGCTCCTCTGCTCCCCACTTCCTTATGTGTGGTGCCAGCCTGAGGTAGACTGTTCTTGAGTGTCAGGGGTGGGGGGGTGGGGGTGGGGACTTTTTTCCTGAAGGACTGGATAACGTGTGTACTCCCTGGGTCTTGTGAGCGCCTTGTTTGGCTTGTGTATTTCTCAACCTAAAGCCACCCTATGCCCAGCACACAGTAGGTGCACAACAACTCACCTGGGGAAAAAATGGGCAAGTTGGTCATGGAGGAAATCAGGAGGTCCTCTCTGGCTCTTTCCCTTAAGCAGAAGGAGCTGAGGTTCTGGGGAGAGGGGGAAGAGCGGGCTTCATCTAAGGTTCCCCCCCATGCCCTTCCCCCCCTCCGTCCCCTTTACTTCCTTCTCCCATTCCTCTCCCTCCTCAGCATCTTCTTTCCCCCTCCCCTTCCCCTCCTGCTTCCTCCTCCATTGTCCCTCTTCCTCCCTCCCCCCTCTTCCTCCCATCCCCTTCTTTCCCCTCCCTTTTCCTTTCCCACTCTCCTGTCTGTTGTTGTGTCTCTCCCTTCCTTCCCTCTCCTTGTTTGAGAGCACACCTTGCATAATCAGAGCTAGCAATTACACTCCCAGCTCTGGTTCTGGCTTCATAGACTCTGGGCCGGGAGGAGAGAGGCCGTTTCATATTTAATCAGTATTAGTTCTGGAATGCCCTCAGGGGAGCTGGCTCACTTCAGGGCTGTGTGCTTTAATTCTCCCCGATGCTAATTAGATCAGGGAGAGAGTCTGGGCTCAGAGCAGGACTGCTGTGGGGTCACTCCTAGCAAGCCAGAGAGACATTCCCCCCCCCTCCACACACCTGTCCACCCTGCCCATCCTTACACCATTAGTCCCCAGGGGCAGGATAGAGAAAGCCCAGGCCCAAGTGACTGGCAGGTCTCCTGAGGGAGGAAGGAACATGTACAGTGTACTTGAGGGAACAGAGGTTTCCCCCCTCTCTCCCTCTGTCCCCTCCCCCGCCCCATGCACGAGTACACGTGTGTGTGTGTGTGTGTGTGTGTGTTATGTGCATACGTCTGCATATGTGTATACATTTATATATGTGTGTGCATGTATAAATGTGTGAGTATGTGTGCACACGTGTGTGTTATGTGCATATGTCTACATGTGTGTATACATTTATGTGTGTGTGCATGTATAAATGTGTGAGTGTGTGTGCACACGTGTTCCCCTGGAGCTTCTTTCTTTCCTAGCTCTCCCCTGGCCTCTCAGAGCAGTTCCTCCTGGATGCCCTTGCTGTCTTGAACACACACTGGACCACTGTGTTCTCTCAGCCAGTCTCTCAGTCTCTCCATCAATCCCAGCTGCTACCCCCAATGCCAAGAATCCCAAGGCTCCACGCCCAGTAGCAAATAGAGACAGGAAGGCAGCCTGGGCTTAGCGACTGTGATTTGTGTGTTTTCTGGTCACTTTGCTTCCTGGACCCTCAGCCTTCTTACCTGTAAAAGGGGAAGATGGCACCTCCCCTCTTTACGGGGGGGCCACTGTGACAGTCAGGAAACCCACACATGCACCTCAACAGTTAGAGACCTTTATCTAGGTACTCTGGGTGGATCCTACAGGAAGAAGGGGGGTTCCTTTAGATATTACAACGGTTTTCAATCTGTGGGTCTCGACCTCTTTGGGGTTGCATTATCAAATATCCTGCATATCTGATATTTACATTATGACTCCTGACAGTAGCGGAATGACAATTATGGAGTAGCGATGAGATAATTGTTGGGCTGGGGTCATCATGACGTAAGGAACTGGGTGAAAGGGTTGCAGCCCTAGGAAGGTTGAGAACCGTTGCTTTAGAAGCATGGCTGAGAGAGACGCACGGTCAAGGACAAGGATGATGTCAAGGGGTGAGAACAGGAGAGGGAAGTGATCCAGCTTGCTGGTTTCAAGGGTCCAGAAACCAGCCTAGTTAGGGCAGAGTGACCGAGTGGGAGGGGCCTAACATGTAAGTGGGAAGGGTCACAGGATAGATCAATAGGCAAGAAAGTTATGTAGGACATTAGCCTATGGGGAATGGGGGCTACCCTTGGGGATAGTCAGACTGTGGCCATAGGACACCCTGATCCAGGTCCCAACAGCCAAGCTGCAGCTAACTGTCCCCTCCCCTGCAAATGGGCTTGGAAGGTTTGTCTGCCCCAAAACCTGCATTGAAATGTCACATAGTGTCCTGAGGTTGAGAGATGAGATGCTGAAGGGCGAGTATGCTGAGCGAGCTGTATCCTCCAGGGCAGGTTCCATGCCTCGCTAGGAGGGCTTGTGGGGTGGGCTTTCTCTCTGCCCCCCTGCTTCTGGTCATGTGTGTCAAGAAGACCTTGCCCAGGTGTGGCACCTTGGGCTTGTCAGCCTCCAGTTCTGTGAGAAGACGCTGTGAACTCCTTAGCCTCAGGTGTTGTGTTATATGATCATATGAGGGCTAGGAAGGGTGGAAGATTCGGTCTAGACGTCCTTGTCTGCCTTCTCTCATTTCTTCTAGACCACCCTGAACTTGTAGGAGAGTGTTCCTTGCAAAACAAAACAAAACAAAACAAAAAAACAAAAAAAAACCCCGAAACTACCCTAGAGTAAGCCTTGACCACGCCTTGCTTCGGGCGGGACAGTAGAGCATCTGAAAAGATAAGATGAAGATGCTGTACTTCCCTCATCCTGAAGAAGCCTGGCAGATAGGTGGATGCTGACCAAATCAGTGGGGGGGTTCTAGAAATGGAAGATGGGGAGGGGCAAGCAGACACCGATTCTGCCTGGGAGAGAGGGGGCGTGAGTGAGGGACATTCTGGTCCAGTCTGGTCATTGTATCAAGTACCGCACTGGGCTTGCAGCCAGAGCCTCGGAGCATTTAAGGGCCCATGCAGTGTTTAAGGGCTGAAAAAAAAAAGTCCCAGGATCCAAGCTCCATCAGAAAGCTGCCACACCGAAACGGGTACATGTTCAATTAAGTGTCTGCAAAAATGCACTATTGTCAACTAGTCACTTTCTGCTCTGCTTGGCTCTTACACAGTTACGCAAACACAGATTTAATGTCAGATTTTCACATCTATGGTTTGATAGTAGAAGGAGTTGTTCATGGAGTGAGCTGGGCTGGGGGCCGGGGGAAGACAGCTTGTTTAGGGACCCACAGAGAAGAAGGCAGTGATGGAAAAAATGGGATGAGGGAGGAGTCATTCGTGGAAGGAAGCGTACCAGCAGGACAGCTCACCAGGGCCTGGGACAGTGACATAAAGTGGGCGTGGCACTGAGGAGGTGACTTGGATCATGGCTCTCTTCCCTCCCTGAGACACTCCAGCCTGTGCCTTCCCCCCAGCAGGAAAGCCCAGTTTCTTGCTTGTCCTTCCAGGGTTAGGCTTGAGGCCTGGCATCTCAGAGGCTCTGAGTCCCCAGGCTGGCTTTGCCTCTCTCTGCCTGGCCCCAGAAGTCCAGTCCCGCAAACTCTCCAAGCTTCAGCAGTAGAAGCCTGGAGGTCGAGGAGAAAGAGATACTGACCACCAAGGGTAGGCAGGGAGGACTTCCCAGGCAATGCCACTGGCCAGATGCTGTGTAAGCCGTACTCGGTCTCTTCCCCCTCTGGAGAATAAATGATGTTTCTGTCCACAGCGTTGGGACTAGAGCTTCCAGAAAGGCTGGGAGCTGGGGGAGGCCAGAACTCATAAGGGAAGGAAGTAGGAAAGAAGTCACCAGGCCACGTGGGAGGACAGACTCACGCTCCAGAGCTGCCAGAGGGGACGACCGAAAGTGGGGTAAGAGACCAGGCAGCAATCAGTGGGGCACAGGAGGCAGGAAGTGTGGAAAAACAGTGAGCCTTGGGATGGAAGGCTGTGTCTTCAGTCATGAGGGACGTCATGTCATGAGAGAATGCAGACTGGCTTGGGTGGCCTCTGACACAGAACCTGGGAGACAGAGGGACAGGTTAAGCACAGTTATTAAGGAGGTTATTACTAGGCTCCTTGTAAGAGCTTTGAGACCCATGCACCTCGCAGCTTACCCTATGATCCCTGGAGCTGGCTCTGCACATGGGTATGTAGCTAATCCTCCCAGGAGTCCTCTCAGGTAGCCTTTAACAGAAAGGGAAACCAAGTCTCAGAAAGATTCAGCCCAGGCCCAGGGATGTCCCCTAGCGAAGGATAGAGCCGAAAGTCGGTACTGAAGTTTCTCCAACTCTTAAGTTCTAAAATCCCAGGGCCCCGAGATACCTCAGATCTTGTTTTTTTAATTCCGAATCCATAATTTAATGATGCCATAAATATGAGGTCCTGCATTAGTATTGGAGCATGAGGCTGGGAGCATGAGGCTGTAATCTGGTGCTAAGTCACGGGTTCTAAGGCGATTGCTTTCAGATTCCCTGTGTCTAATATTTTATGGGAAACACGGGGAGTTATTTAAAGCCAAGCAACGGGAGGTAGAACACCTCCTCCTCTCCCCAGAGCAAGCCAGCAGGTCAGGCTATATTTCCAAGAGCCTGAGCTGTCTGTCTCCACCCCCTGGCCCTGGAGGCCGGCTGGGGAAGCCAAAACTCTTGCTATTCTGGGCCCATTAATTTGAGCTGCCCTCAAGGAAGGTGTTAGAAACCCGTGTTTGTAGCAGCAGGCTGCTGACCCAGAGGGAGAAGGTCTGTAGGGAAACTTTCCCCGAGATGGGCTGCCAGGAAGCACCTACTGCAGGCCAGCAGTAGGCAAGAGGATGTGAGGGGGGCCCTGTGGGGTTGCAGCAGGTGGGCCCTGCAGGATGGGCCTTGCACGAGGGAGCCTGATATCCCCTTCCATCCCTACCCCAGTCCTGGAATGCCCTTCTGTTTTCTTCATGGTACTTAACACTGCCCAAAAATAGTCTTTGCCATCACCTCTTTCTGGCTTTCCACAGCTCATTAGCTACCACCGAGATGCTGCATTCCTGAAGGCCAAGAGCGAGTATGGAACCACAACGGTAGGCATTTGTCCTGGAAGCAAGGGAAGCTCCAATTGACATCTCAGCCCATTACCAAGGTGTCACCCACCTGGATTCCTCTCCTGACAATGACCCAGGGCAAGGGATGGCCTCTCTGCCTTTGTCGCTATAGAGCAGAGATGGCCATAACTCTGTTCACCTCATTTCTTCCAGCCAGCAGAAAAGGGTCTCGAGTATTCCCCACACTGTCCTGCAGAGATGCGATATCCCGGAGAGCCGGTTGCTTCTGTGACATCATTGCCTTTGTCATACCTCCTATGCTTCCCAAAGGGGCCTCAAAGCCCCTTTGACAGCCGCAGCCTCCCTCTTGAGAATGCCTCGCTCTCTGTCTCCCTGTCTAGATGCTTTTCCCAGCATCCTTTTTGTTACTCCTGCCCCGTGGAGAGGCAGTACATTTTCTTCCCCTTAGGCCACTGCAGCACACACACACACACACACACACACCCACACACACACACACACACACACACACACACACACACACGCCTGTGTCTTCCGGTGCCTTCTCTAGTTCCTGAGATCTGGCACCATCCTTGACACATCCTTCAACAATGCCCAGCTAGCAAACTATGGGTATTTCCATCTGAGCTCCTTTTCCAAAGTCGGCCTGTACAGGGTGGGTTTCCCTGTTATACGCAGGCGTGAGATTCTTGGTTTCTGGAGGCTGAACGGACAGCCCCTCACTCATATCTGCAGGATGGAGCCCTCCCAGGACAGCAGAGGCCTCCCATTCTTGGGCAGCTTGGGTTATTAGTTGAAGGGAAAGGCAGTATATTAAATTCCTCTGGTCTTGGTCCCGAGGGGAGCAGGTGCGGCAGGTAATGAGGTTGTCAGGGGAACAGAGGCAGCTGGCATTGATGCCTCTCAGGCAGGAAGAGGCATGGCCTCAGGCTGTGGCCAATAAGGTGGAGCCTGGGCTGTTCCAGGGCTATACTTCTCAGTCTGAGAGACAGGAAGGAAACGGACTAAGCCTTGACCCCTTGGTGGGGGACACCCTGGGCAGTACCACTCCTAGCCTGTAGGTGGCGCTGCAGGCTCTTGCAAGTGCAGCTGTGCCTGTAGGCAGGGCGCGGAGCTGGGAGGTGCAGGGAGGGTGGGAGGGGGGAAACGGGATGGGGACATGATATAGAAAAATAGGAGGTAGTGGAGGAGCTGTCACTGAACAATCTGGCTCCCTCAGCCTTCAGAGTGAAACAAGTTCCATGGCTCATCTTACCCTACCTACATTCTATAAGCTCATCTGCTGAGGACTCTCTCCTGCCTGTTATAACCTCTCCCTGTCTCCCATCCCCAAACCCTCCTTTGAAGAACTGATGCCATCATCCAGGGTCCAGACCCCTCCCTGTCTAATCTGTCTAATAAGCTTCTCCCCAGCTCACCCTTGCATCTTCAGGTCTCTGCACAGACACGCCTCCTCTCAACAGATTCTTTGATCAGACCAAAGTCCAGGGTCAGGCCACCCGGGCTTCTGTATCTCAGCTCTGGCCACTGGCCAGACGAGGTGCTTCTGGGGACAGGGACTTGACCCTCTAGAGTCTTGGTGTAGCCTGCCTGGCAGGTGTGCTAGTAACATAGGGTACCAGGCAGTGCCTGAGGAACTGGTGATAAAGGTGATGAAAGGTTAAGGACGAAGACAAAGAAGAGAGCGTAGATCAGGAGCCAGCCATGAATGCAAGTGATGACTTAAGGCAGGTTGGAGGAAGCAAGAATTCCTGAGCACTGGGGGAGGGGGGCTGGGGGTGTTGGGGAGCTCTGGGCTCCCATGGGTGCTTCCTTCGTTGCTGCAAGGGTGTTCCGTGGTCTGTCAGAGGCCGGCTGACTCACTGCCATGAAACTCCTACTTGTTGGCAGATGAGGGTTTCCTGTGTCCTCTGCTCAGAGCAAGAGGTGCAAGGGCCCTGGTCTCCAGGGGCGTGTACTAGAGGGAGCATGGGACAGGGTGGGGGGACTCGAAGAACCCGGCTTTCCTCTTGCCCTTTATTTCTCTCTATGAAGTTTTGATGTCTTTAGTTTTCTAGCCTCACACACTTAAACTACTTACCTTTCAGACCCTAAAGCAGATTATACACACACACACACACACACACACACACAGACACACACACACATACACAAATGCACATATATATGCATGTACAGACACATACATGCCTAAGTATATGCATGTACACAGACAACACATGCATACAACAGAGAGAGAGAGAGAGAGAGAGAGAGAGAGAGAGAGAGAGAGAGAGAGAGAGAGATCTGGAGAATCTACCTGCCTCACATCACATTAAAGCTGCATATTTGCCCAGCTTAGGGAAGAGGTTGCCTGGCTGTGCAGCTTTGAAACTAGCATCAATTCCAGTCCAATCTTTGCTTCCCATAGCAACCATAGTAACCAGAAGTTCTTCTTCCCAGAGGCAAAGTGCCAGAACTTTCTTCTCAGATCAGACACCCCCTCCTCCAGGAAGCTTTCCCGACAGCAGCTCTCAGGTTAAGAATCCCTTTAATGAGCCTGAGAAATTTCCACTCCACTGCTTGTCCCAGTACATAACCGGACTCTGCTTGTCTGTTTGTCACCTCCTTCTCACCCTGGACTTCATGCGGACCAAGTCTGGGAGCCTCAATTGTGAGCCTCCAGAGCCTCCTACGACTGCCGCCATTATTCCGCAGAGTGACCGCACTGTCCTTATCTGCCTCTGACACACCTCGTGGCTCTGGCGCCAGCCAGACTTCATCCCTGGTACCTGCTGCCTGCAGCCCTCCATCTCAGTGCCCTGTTCCCTTCTGGCTTAGAGTCCACAGCGGGGACAAGAACTGCAAGAGTCAACCAACAGGCCCCGGTCATCACTTGTGTGCTGCATGGCACGCACGCAGGGTTTTACTTCAGCTGTTCGGGTCTCTATTTTTCTCATCGCCGAGAGAGACAATTTGCAGGCCAGGGCAGAGCAATTTAATAAAGTCTTTAATAAACTCTCTGGCAGAGGCAGCCAGGAATCTGCGGAGACCAGGGCATAAAGAGGAGCCAGGGATCTGCAGCGACTGCACCGAGCAACAGCAGCTGTCAGCACGCGGCCACCAGGTAGGAAAGGCCATCTGGACTTCATTGCTCCTGGCAGCCACATGCAGAGAGCTACAGATCGGGGTAGGAGTTGCTGAGCCTAGGAGAGGATCTGGGGTTGGTGAGGGAAAGCAGGGCGGGGTAGGTGATTCCTGGTTCTAGCAAGTCAATTGACAAAGGGTGTGGAAAAAAAGACCTTTGCCTGTGCCAAAGTAACAGATCCCTTCCAGGCCTGGTTTTCATTAGCCGAGGTTTCCTGCTTCTCAATGTAAGGGGCCCTGGAGCCTCTACCGCAAGGCACCTTGGGCCGTCGCAAAGCACTCTGGGAAATGAAGCAGGGCTGAGCAAGGCCCAGAGCCTCCCCCACCCCCTCGTATTCCCAGGGGTTGCTCCTGGCACGATGCTAGGGGCAGGCCTGTTGGATCTTCCTCAAATCTGCCTGGGCTAGTATTATTTTCTCATTTGCAGAGAGAGGCCCCGAGACTCCACCCTGGTCAATTTTTCCCTTCTCTACTTTCCAGATTTCTCTCTCTCTCTCTCTCTCTCTCTCTCTCTCTCTCTCTCTCTCTCTCTCTCTCCTGCCATGACCTCGCTGGGGTCACAGTGGGCGAAGTGTCTGTCTGCTCTGGGGCTGGGCCAGACGGAGTGCTCTCCCTGTGCCCACGTGCAGGCAGGTGGCAGACCCGATGACCGTTTCCTCTCCCCTTCCCTCCCTATCTGGTCTCTATCTGCCTGTGGTCCTTGGAGAAGCCCCGAGTAAATATTAATAATGTGCCTCTGTGTACACTGGCTAGGGGAGAGAATGAATCACTTCCCGCTCCAGAAGGAATTGTAACCGCGAAAAGGAGGCGGTCGCCTGGGGCCTGGGCCCTGGTGAAGGGCCTGGCGCAGATGGAGCTGAGGCAACTCTAGCGACCTCAGTTCCAGACTGCCTGAATGCTAATGGTACTCCTTGTCTCCCCTCCCCCACCCCTCTCCTCCAGGCTCCAACCCCCTCCTCCCACCCCTTCCCTAAGCTGGGCCGGGACTTCCATAGCACACAGAGGAGATGGGCAGGTTCCAGCCCTTCCTCTGTGGGGTCCCACTGTGTGGCTACAGCTGTGGCTTCCTCTCCTGCTGGAATCCCAGGTTCTGAGCTGGAAGCAGGCTGGGCACATCCACAAGTTACTTACTGGACGACCTCTTTCTGATGGAGTGATGTCGCTGAGACAGGGTCTTACTATGTATTGGCCTCCAACTCCTGATCCTTCTAACGTGGCCTCCTAAATGCTGGGACTACAGGCGTGTGCCACCACACACCGTGAATAGCTTGCATGTGCAGAGATGCTGGAAGGAACAGTTTTCCTCCAAGGTGCTGGAGCCAAAGAGCAAATGCAGGCTGGCTGGACCAACCCAGTCTAGGCAATCCTTTGCTAAGACTCTTCCCCGGGTGATTCTAAGAAGTGTCATAGTTGACAATGGAAACATCATCCCAGGAGGGACCCAGGGTATAAGGGACAATCCCAGCAGTCGTTGGTCCTAGTTATCAGCACCCACAGGGCAGCCCTGGGAGTGCCTGAGATGGCTAGTTCTCACCGTATCCTGGGAGGGGGCTGCCATTGCTGTTCCTATCGAAAGGATGATGACAAGCTCTGTACCAGAAGGGGAAAGCCGTTTGTGCAGGGTACCCAGGCAGCTGGGAACCCGACTCTTCTGTCTCCTTGGGAAATGTGCTTCTTGAAGACTTTTCCCTTTGGCAACATCTGAGATCTTTTGTTGTTGTTACCTCTTGTGAGAATTCATGCACCTCAGACACAACTTGAGACTACTTCCCTGCCCATCCCCCACACTGCGTTCACACTCCCTCCGTCCTCTGGTGCATAGATGTTTTATATTTCGATTTATGTCGTCAGGGTTTAAGGCACAGTGGCAATGGTCAAGCTCCAGTTAATTATACCCCAAACCCAAGCCACGCCCACTTTCCAGCAGGAGTTCATTAATAGTGCCTTTGCAGAGGAGGGAGCAGGTGGTACCCCCTACCCTATGGAAAAGCCCAGCCTCTCTCCATCACACAACCCTAGTGCTTCAGAGACCCCCCCCTCCCCCCCCGGCAGCTCAGACTTCATACAGATGTGGATCTGCCAGACTGTGTCCCACATCTGTATCCAACCTCCGTCTGGGACGGGGCAGCAGCTTGCTCTTCCTGTGGAAGCTGAGGACCTGGCCTGCAAGGCTCCTCTGTGGTGCACTGCCAGCTTCTTCTTCGTGGGTGTGCTTCTCCACAGCGGGAAGATGCTCCTTCCGGGATCAGTCTAAACCTCAGGCTGAGGCTTCTTCGCCTCTCTGTCACCACCTTTACCATTGTTGACCTGGATCAGTTCACGGTTTTCCAGAGCACCCAGAGACGCTTCCCAAGGGGGCTAGGAGACTGATGCGTCTTTCTCACAGATCTCCCTTGGGCTTCAACTCTTTCCATTTACAGAATGTCGGTATTCTGCCTGTGAAGATGGTAAGTTGTTGTTGTTTACCCCACCCACCCCCCCACAGAGCAGCGTGATCAGTACAGAACATCCCAGCTTCCTGTGGGGCCTAGCCTCTAGTAGCCCCCTTGTCTCACTGACCATCATTATTTCTGTGTGACCCTTGCTGAGACCCTCCCTTCCTCCTTTCTGTCTCCTCACCTGAGACCTGACTCAGCATGTTCCCCCCACCCCCCCACCCCCCGCAGGCTGCCGCTCATTCTTTTCTTGCTCCAAGCCCAGGGTCCTCACCAGGCACCTTGCAGAGGCTGAGCTCACTGCTGGCACAGTCTAAGGAAGCAGATGTGAGCCCCACCCCTTGCGCTTCCTTAGCTCAGCAGTGATGGGTGACCGCTGCCCCACCCCCCAAAAGGCTCTGGTCCCCATTAGTATGGGTGCCCATCTATAGTCACAGAATACCACATTCTACCTGTCCCATTGCGTGCCTTCCACTAAGCTAGGCAGATAAACATGGAGATAGCCAAGGGAGGCTGGAGGAAAAATCAATAAGTAATAAAAGTTAACATGGGAGCAAATGAATTAGCAGAGGGAGCCAAGAGAGATTCTGCCATGTGAGGTGTGCTGTGGGGCCCCAGCACCTGGTGGAGATGCTGCGCTGAGGCTGAGGAGTGTGGCGGGATTGCTGGGAGTTAGACACGGGAACCCCACTGCTGCCCACTTCCCGGGCTTCCTCACCGGGTGGCAGGGGAGAAGATGAGCCAGGCGTGCTTACACACCTCCATTCATCCATTCAGAGGCTGCAGCCTAAGCATTCACCTTCCATATGGCAGGACCACTTCGGGTCACACACTAGCCGTGGGCCTCTTTGTGCCAGGTTCTTCTTGTTAATTTTGGTTTTGTTTTGTTTTGTTTTGTTTTGTTTTCACCCAGGGTCTCACTACGTGGCTTTGGCTCCTAACACACATCATGCTGGCCTTGAACTCATAGAGAACTGCCTGCCTCTGCCTCCCCACTGCCGGGATAAGGTGTGAACCATCACCCCTGGGTGTGCGGGGTTCTTACATCTGCAAGCTGGAGCGTGTTAGTATGGGTGTTCTAACTGGAGCTGGGGAAGAATCAAGAACCACAATTCACACAAATGGGCTTGCACGATGTTGATGCAGGGTCAGCTCTGGATAAATACGGGATAAATACTCCCTGACTGTTTTGGACCCTGCCAGAGGCCTTTCCGTTTCTCCCTTAGGGATCACAGAGCCAGAGGCCATGCTCTGGGAGGCAGGCAGATTACCCAGGCTCTGCATTTTCTAAGGGGACCTGGGTATCCATTGCAGGTCCTTCTGCTCTGTTCTGACCCCCGACAAGCATCTCCTATCTTTTCAGTGAGCTAGACCATCAGTTCGACATGGATAGATGAGGATACCCCATTATGAGAAGTAGAGAATATCTGGTCTTAGCCCCCTAAAATGACAATCTGGGCTCAGCTCAGGCTGAACTGTGACCCGGTAACCACTCAGCACTCCTCAGAATCCTTGGCAAGTGGGTTTCTGTTTGCAGGGGAAAGCCATTACTTTCTCATCCGCTCCTACAGCCCTCCCCACCCCCCCCACCCCCAATCTCCAGAGAGTATCTAGTTCTCTATTAATTCCGACAAGCCTCCAATAGATCAGAGCCCGTGCTAACTCCCAGGCTGTGCTAGCTAACTTGCCCTCCCCCCCACCGCAGCATATCCCCTCATTACGGGCAGGACTCTCCCACCATTTTTTCCTAGCTTTTCAGTTCCCATAGCCCTACCGATTGCCAATCTGCACCTCTCCCTGATTTTTCTCTCTGGTCCTCTCTCCATCCCTGAGAGGTAGCCATGGCAGACTCCTGCAGATGCCTCTGGGTGTCCTTTCTCTCTTATTCACAATAAAACCTTTCACCCTAACAATGGAGAGGTTGTGTGTGCAGTTTCTGTACCGCATGCACCTTCTTGATTGCAAACAGAAAGCTTGGACAGGCTCCTGCCTATCCCAAGGTCTCCCAGACTGTCAGTTGGGACTTGAATTCAGTTCGGATTACAAGAGACAGAGACTTTGACAAAAAAAAGTAGCTTGAAAATGTAGAGGAGGGTTTGTGTTTGTGTGTGTTCATGTGTGTATATGTGTGTGTTAGTGTGTGTGCTCTTCTGTGTGTATGTATGTGTATGTTTGTGGGGCAGTGGACTATACCACCAGACAGGAACTATGGTAAGGTTGAGCAGATTCAGGAACTCCAGTAATTCTCATAATTGAGACTGGTAGGCGTTTAAATCTACTCCCTACCAGTTTCCTGCACTGGAACGTGTGACCACAACACCCCATGGAGAGGGCTGAGGTAATCAGACTCGTAGGGGCAACACCTGAAGGCCCTCCCTCCACATACAAATGAAGCATCCCTAACATCTCAGACCAAGCCAACAGAAAGCATCTGCCTTTAGACCCCAACCCACCCTGAAATGTTTATAAGATCCTATCCACAGGGAATAAAGTGCACAAGTAATTTCACCAAAGGTCGTCTGAGAGCGCCTGTCTTAGCGAGCTGTAACACTCCAGAGAATAGTGTTCTTTCCAGAAGCTTTCATAGCTGGAAACTGCCCAAGTCTACTGCAGCCACTTCCTTCTCCGTGGTTCCGACCTAGTGCCTGGAAGATGCCAGCAGCCTGCCTAGCTCTGGCTTCCCCTCAGAGAGCTGCAACTCACTGGTTGCTCCTGCTGGGCTATAGCCCCACAGATCCCTGTGGATAGCACCCAGTATGCTGACCAGCATGTGTGTATGTGTTCTGGTGTGTGTGTGTGTATGTGTGTGTGTGTGTGTGTGTTCGTGTGTGTATGTTCGTGTGTGTGCTCATGTGTGTGTATGTGTGTGTGTTCTTGTGTTTTTGTGTTCGTGTGTATATGTGTATGTATGTGTGCTGTGTGTGTATGGGTGTGTTCATGTGTATGTGGGTGTGCATGTATGTGTGCTGTGTGTGTATGTGTGTGTTCATGTGTATGTGGGTGTGCATGTATGTGTGGTGTGTGTGTGTGTTCCTGTGTGTGTATGTGTGTGTTCATGTGTATGTGTGTGTGTGTGCTTCTGTATATATGTGTCCATGTGTGCACACATTTGTGTTTTGATTTGTTTTGTTTTTCTGGCCTGCAAAAAAGATCCAGATATGGCAAATTCTTGGCTGTGGGTCGGGGATCCATGACACCAAACAGAAGCCAAGTCCATTTTTTCCTGACATCTTCAATATGCCTGGCTTCTTGTCCTCAGGTTTATAGCCTCGAGGTCCTGAAATGACTGCTGTGGCTCCAAGCATCACATCTGGATGGAACTCAGGAGGCAGATGAGCTGTCAGGAACAAAGGCCTAGGAGGCTCGGAGGGAATGGGACACATTTGCAGGACTAAGAAGGTCCCTGTGGCCCAGACAGACCCCCGAGAGAAGAGAGTGATCAGCGACAGAACGACAGAACGGAGAAAAGATGAAGCACGGAGGGCTCCCAGGAACCTTGGTAGCTGTGTGGATCGGTTTAACCTTGAACAGGAACTTTGGGAAGCTTCTCCCTCCAACCCAAACACAGCTCAGAAACGCCCCCTGCTGAAAATGAAGGTGTGGAGCAAGCAGGTTAGCGATGGTCATGGCCAGCACTTTATTAATTAGGCGTCCCGAATACATTAAACCTGGGCATTTAATTTAGATTTACAGGGATAATTTGGATTTATGAGACTAGTTATCATGCATTAAGTACGGAAAATGCCTGTTGGTTTCATAGGCGACATTTACTGAGGCACGTGAAAGAAAACTATGGACCATTTAATTACCTCCTGTTAGCTCAGAGTTGTAGGAAGTCCAGGGAGGGGCCCACATCCCACAGGTATGGGTACTCCTTGGGGTGTAATCTTTCCCTCCCCCCGGGTGGTGTGGTTTAATAGACACTGGGTAATGTTAACCCCTCCAGCCTGTGTTGCTGTGATCTGGACTCTCTCAGCTGGCAGACAAAGCTGGATATGGTGGGGACCTCCTCAGTGAGTACCTGCAGCCAGGCCCTGCCTAAGCTTTGGTGCTTCTAGTATTTGGTGATCAACCTCCTTGTGCCCTTTTAATGAAAAGGAAACATGGGCTTTGCCAGGTAACTAGCGTTCTGGGGACCAGAGCTACGAGCCACGACTCTCCATCCCTGAGAGGTAGCCATGGCAGATTCCCACAGATGCCTCTGGCTGTCCTTTCTCTCTCATTCACAATAACACCTTCCACCCTAATAATGGAGTGGTTGTGTGTGTGTCTTAGGCTTATGTGTCTGTCTACTGCTACTCCTCACTGGACAGAGCTTTTCTCCCCGGTATCACACTTCACTCCCTAGCTACTGTTGACTTGAGGATCACCCTCTAAACCCTACCCTTGAGTCACCCATCTGGGACAGGCTCCTCCTGTACACCATAGGAGCGCCTCCCACCACAGGAGTCCTTCTTCTTCTTTTTCTGACACCCACTCTCCCATCAAAACTGTAAGTGGCTCAGTGACATCAGACTCTTTTTACTTCTGATTCTCAATGTCAACATGGTGCCCTGGAAAAGAGATGACTGTTACGTATTCCTTGAGAGAGATGGGGAAGAGAATAAGCTGTAAGTGGAAGGTGTCACTGGTGTCACCAGTGTTCCTCGAAGAGATTAGTCCCATGGGAGGTGTCTCCAGTGTCCCTCGGCTGTCTGGTCAGTCCCTATATAGTATGTTATACCAAGGAGTCTGTGTGGTTTTCTCAAGGTTGGCCCTAGCCATAGAATATCACCTCCTGTTTGCAGGGCTTCTCCTCTGTTCAACAGCCCCCATCTTCCATGATGGCATCTGTTCCATTCAGCCCTGAGAGCCTTCCTTCCTGAAGGCCTGAGAGTACAGAGTTTCCTAATGGGGGATTCCCTCTGCAGTTAAATTTGAATTAACCTCCCAGCATGTGTCACTGTGGGGGATTGGTGTTTCCAATTGAGGTTCACCTAGAAGAACCCAGGAAAAAAAAAAGACACCCATTTGTAACCAAGGAAGGCAGCAGGGGGTGGGTGGTGATTGCTTTTCATTCCATATTTGGCTCAAGTGGATCTAGGGCTCAAGGTTTCCAGAGAAATAATTCAAGTCGTTGTCTAGGATCTGAGCAGGATGAGGTTGCTAAGTCGTATAGCCCACCCTGGGTAGGTTGGGACCTCTGAATATGTCCTGGGACACTCATGTATTCTGTCCCCTAAAGAGTCATTTTACAGAGAGAAATAAATAGATCTGCAGAGGGCCATGGTGATCCAAAGTGGCAAAGGTGGAGTGGTGAGTCTAGACACAAATGCCCCTCCTAGGCTGGGAAAGCTGGGCAGGGCTCACTGACATCCTTGGTAGCCTACTAGGCCAGTGTGGCCCAGCCTAACCTTTACCTTGTGTTTGACAGGCAGGGGTCTCTCATCTAGACTGAACACGAAGGGGTCTGAGTGCACAGGAGTGACCCAGCTCCTGTTCCTACCCTCTGAACCTGTTTTGTCATACACTCATGAAACATGGCTGACCCCCGAAGCAGCTGTGATCTAAGCACCAGAGGCTAAAGCCAGGGGCTTATGAGCACCTTGTGACCTGGGGCACGGACTCTGTGGACCTCTGTGTCATCATCTGAGAGAGGAGAGGAGGATGATACCACCTTGTGGGTTTGTTGTGACGAGCCAGCCTGGGTCCAATCTAGACAGTGCAGGACGTGGCAGAGCTGTGCAGACCCAGCCCCAGGACTGCCCCCTCCTCAGTCACATTCAAGAGTTTTGCATTTCTCAGACTTGCCACAGAGCACACGCTGAGGTAGAGCATGATCCAGGCACATGGCACAGGAAAATGATCCCCAGGCAGGATGGGCACTGGCTGGTCCCATGAGAGAGCACAGTCACAGATGGGCCTCTGATTCCTGACAACTGAAAGAGAAGGAGGCTGCCGTGACCTGCCAGGTGGCAGTTTCTTCCCCGGGGGCTCGAAGGGCACAGCACACTGTCCACACACAGTAGGCGTTTTGGGTCATTCTTGACCTCTGAGCGGCCCAGAGCAGGAGCACTGATAGATGCCCACACACCATCTGTTGAAAAATTTTTAAGTTATAAATCAATCTAGCACACTATGTCATAAGCTGTGTCTCATTCTGTTATCCTTGCTGCTTCGGAACAGATGGGGTAGCCAGGTTTGATTTCAGGATCCTTGGACTCCAAGAGTTAGTTCCACCTGGGAAGGTAGATTCTCAGGGAATCATGGCCAAGGAATACTGATCATGGCTTTGCTTCCCATATTCTCCACATCTTCATATCCTGGATTCCAATAGCACCATGAAAGTGCTCCCGCCCCCCCAGCCCCGGTGAAAATTTCTGGTTGTGTCACGTGATGTTTGTTTTGATGAAGCAGACCTGTGAGAGGACATGTGATGTTTGGAGAGAGTGTAAGTAGGACCCAACAGGCAGTGAGGCATAGTTAACCATGCAACGCTTTGTTGGTCTCGTGTCCTTGCTGATCTTCGCTTCATTGAGAGAGGCACGACAGAGGACTTCTGGCATTCCGGCTGGTTCTGTCACTAAGTAAGAAAGACAATCAAGACGATGTCCTGTGAGTCTGGAGTGAACTGTCACTTTTCACAGGGATGGAAAGTCCACCGCTGTGGAAGATGTTCTAGATCACTACTCATTGTCTGAACTAGAGACCGCTGTGCAGAAGGCTGGAAGGGACACTCAGAACATGGAAGAATAGCTACTCTTCCTGTGGGTCCTGGGCTCCACCACTGGTTCCTGCCTGGAGGACACCACTGCCTCTGGCATGATACATCTTCTGGGCCGTGACCTGATTAGCCAGCAACCTACGAGAATGTCTTCTTGAGTTCCACCTCTACTCATAGTGGGAAGTTGCTATTACCACCCCGCCCCCAACATACACACAATTGTTGGTTCATGGAATTGCTGTACAGGGTCCTGCATCAGGGAGGCAGAGAGACTGTGGAAGCACACACATGTATACACACACACACACAGAGAGAGAGAGAGAGAGAGAGAGAGAGAGAGAGAGAGAGAGAGAGAGAGAGAATCCACAGGCTGGCCTTGAACTCTCTATTGCTGACGATGACCTTGAATTTCTGATCCTCCTGCTTCCACCTCCAGAGTTCTGGGACTACAGGTGTCCACACGATAGCTGGTTTACATGATGCTGGGGGTGGAATCCAGGGCCTCATGTGTACTAGGCAAGCACTCTACCAAAGGAGCCACATCCCCACCTCTAGCTCATGTGCTTCTTAACTGCTTTACAGCCCAGCCCCAGGTGGCTCCCATCTCTCATCCTAGAGGTTACGATGCCTTTGTGGTCCTGGCTCACCACTTGCTTGAAGTGAGGAATTACCAACTCTATACATGATGCTTTGAACAATTTTGAAAAACTAAGGGATATAATGACTCTGGCTGCTGTTCCTAGCATTGCTGGACGGAGTAATAAAGAAAAAGAATGAGCTCGGGGAGTCCATTTCCCAGCCCCACGTGTGTATAAACAACCTCAGGACTTGGCAGTGTGCCCTGAAGGAGAAATTCCCCTCCCACAGTCACAGGGCCGAGGCTGCTGAACACCAGAAGGCAGACCAGACCTCTCACGCCCTTGCTGTGTCACAGTGCATGTTAAACCTTAGCAATGAAGGCTGGCGCACTTAAAGTGAGGGCAATGATGGGGGTTGGAGGAAAGCAGGATCCCTTAATTTGAGGTGAAACTCTGTGGGAGGCTGTGGACACTGGATTCCTAAATTCTGATGGGTCTGTTCTCTCAGGGTCATGGTATCCCCACCCCCAGTGGCATCACCACCCTGTAGTGTTGACCGTCACCAGTGCAGTTTCCACCAAGACGATGCTGATGCCCCTATGCATTTACCCATCCCTGCATCTTTGCCTCTAGAGCAACGGCCAGAATCTACAGCAGGCCCCTAGGGATGACGGACATCATGAGATGCAGAGGGAGTGTGCTATAGGCCTAAAGAACTCAGGTCTGGAGATTGCAGGGGGCAGGGGTTTGAAGGTCAGGGGATAATGGTGGAAGAAATAAAGTTGGTTGAGGCTGAATTGATCGATATGGGTCCATTAAGCAGAGATTCTGGATTTAATGATGCAGCTCATGAAGTTGAAGATGGTACTGTGGTGATTTGAATGAGAATGACCCCAGGGACTCATACATTTGAATTCTTGGTCCACAGTTATTTTGGAACTATCTGGGAAGGGTTAGGAGGTGTGACTTTGTTGGAGCTGTGTCACTGGGGGTAGGCTTTAAGGTTTCAAAGGGCCACACCATTCCAAGTTTTCTCTCTCTCTCTCTCTCTCTCTCTCTCTCTCTCTCTCTCTCTCTCTCTCTCTCCCTCCCTCCCTTCCTCCCTCCCTCCCCCCCTCTCTGTGTATGTGAGAGAGTGTGTGTGCCTGTCTCTGTCTCTCTTTGTCTCTCTCTGTCTCTCTGTCTGTCTGTCTGTCTCTGTGTGTATGTGCGTTTGTGTGTGTGTGTGTGTGTGTGTGTGTGTGTGTGTGTGTGTGTGTGCATTTGTGCATTTGTGCATGTCGTTTGGGACCAGATATAAGTTCTTAGCTACTTCTCCAATGTCATGTCTACCTACATGGTCCCATATTCCCTGCCATGATGCCCTAACCCTCTGGATCTGTGAGCCCCCAACTTAAACTTTTTCTTTTTAAGTTGTCTTGGTCATGGTGTTTTGGCACAATAGGGAAGCAACTAAGACGAGAACTAATCGTCAGTTTAGCTTGTTGGTAGAAATGTGGATTGAGATACCCTTCTGTGACTGGGCTGGAAATGTCTGATATGCCAAGGGCCAAAGCTGGAGTGGGATTTGCCCAGTAAGACAGACCCTACACACCAGGATCCAGATGTGCTGTGCAGGTTAATGTTAATTATCAACTTTACAGGGTCTGGAATCACCCGGATGTGCCTCTGAGCATGCATGTAGGGGATTACCTTAACTCTGTGAACTGAGGAGGAAAGACCTGCCCACCGTGGGCGGCACCATTCCCTGAATCCTGGAGAGAAGGAGCTGAGCAACAAGATACATCCATCCCTCTCTGCTTCCCAGTGGCTGGTGTAACATGACCAGCTTCTTCAAAACTCCTGCTGCCTCTGTCATGATGGACTGTATCTTTGAACTATGAGCTGAAACAAACCCTTTGTCGCTCAAGATTTTTTTTGCCAGAGTAGTTTGTTACAGTAACAGGAAGTGAAACCAAGACACGTGTGTAACCAGTACTTGAAGAGTCTGGCTTGTGAGGGGCAGTGCCCTTATAGACTTCTGCTATTGCTCCCCTCTTTAGGTATAGCTTTACAGTGGAGCCATAACTGAGGTGATAATGGACACACACACACACACACACACCCAGTGGCAGAACAAAGTGCTAACATTCAACTGCCAACGTCAAGGTGAGTGTGCTTTGGTATGGACTGACTGCAGAGGCAATGCAATGTTCATGATGGTCTGAAAGATCCCCAGTGTTTGTAAAAGAGAAACAGACAAGAAGTGTTCAAAGCCTTACTCCATCAGTGGAAGCAACAGAGTCTTGGGGCAATAGAATGACAGGACCTGAGTCACAACACCAATCATATAGCTCCTCAACCTGTTCCTAGACTTGAGCCAGTTTATGGAGTCCACGAATAACAGGGAAGTGATGTCTCTTTAAGGAGGGACCCTCAGTACAAGATCACAAAGCTCTATAGTTAATCGTTTTTGCTTTCTGCTTTGAAAGGAACTACAACTTTTTACAACAGCAACCATATACTTAGGGAAAGGAAAATACAGAACTTTCAGAGAGTTATTGGATCTGAACTGATGTTGAATGTGGCAGATTCCAAGTAATGAATTGCCCTCTAGTCAGAGTACAGATTATGGAGGTCAGTTGAATTTCAGATAAGATCCCAATCATAGCAAGTCATATGGGTTCCTGCCTTAGTCAGGGTTTGTATTCCTACATTAAACATCATGACCAAGAAGCAAGTTGGTGAGGAAAGGGTTTATTCAGCTTACACTTCCACGTTGCAGTGCATCACCAAAGTCAGGACAGGAACTCACACAAAGTAGGAACTCGGAGGCAAGAACTGATGCAGAGGCCATGGAGGGGTGCTGCTTACTGGCTTGCTTCCCCTGGCTTGCTCAGCTTGCTTTCTTATAGAACCCAGGACTACCAGCCCAGGGATGGCACCACCCACAATGGGCTAGGCCCTCCCCCATTTGATCACTAATTGAGAAAATGCTTTAAACTGGATCATGGAGGCATTTCCTCAAGGGAGGCTCCTTTCTCTGTGATAACTCCAGATTGTGTCAAGTTGACACACAAAGACAGCCAGTACAGTCCCTGAACTCGTGCAACACCTCCTTCTCTGGTCCCAGAACACATAACTGGGATAGTTGTATACTTGGCAGTCATTGAATTACCTCCCTGGCCTGTAGGGCGAGGGTTGTAATTGTGAAAAGGTTCACATGGAAACCTTAGAGTTGCCTTTGAAGGCTAGCGCTGCCATGAAGGAACTGACAGATCCTACCAAATCCCCACTTAATGCCTTAACTTGGCCATTGCAGAAGACAGATGGATGTTGGAGAGTAACGGTTCATAGTTGTAGGTTTCATGAAGGGATGGGCCAGTTACAGCTGCTATGTCTGACGTGGTTTCCTTGCTTGGAGGAGATGAACACCTCCTTATAGCTGGTGTAGGGCCATTGACCTGGAAAGTAGCATTTTTCTCTATCCTACCCCAAAACTCTAGGAACTGTCTGCTTGCCGGGGGCCAAGAACAGCAGTATACTTGTCCCAGCTCAAGAGTTTGTCAAGCCTCTATCTCTGAGTGACAACCTAGTTTTTAGAACTTCGGATTGCCTGCTTCTTCCACAAGGTTCTCACGTTGGGCCATCATGTTGTCGGCATTATGTTGATTGGACTGAAGGCTGTGACTCTAGATCTGTTGACAAAGGATATGCCCATTAGACCCTAGGAAATAAATCCAACCAAAATCCCATCTCCCTCTATTTCAGTGGGACTTCCAGGATTCTAGGGATATAAGCTAAAAAGAGATATTCCTTGAAAGTGGAAAATAAGATGTGCCTGGTCCCTCTTACCACCAAGAAAGATGCAAAATGAGTACGGTTGAGTTAAGAGAGACAGGGATCTCCACAAAACCTGACAGAACACCCCAGGAGGGGACTGGAGGCCACCTGGTAAGGAAGAGGGTGTTTTCTGGATGAAAGCAGAACCTGTTGAACAGGTCTTAACTGATAGTGACAGCTTAAAGACTGTAGTAGTGTACAAATCGATCTTTTCATTGTGGCGATAGACTTCTGGGTGTAAATCAACGTAAGAATTCTCTTCGTCTTGGGATTTGAGGAAATCGAGGCTACTTCCATGGAAGGGAAGGTGCGGTTGTCGGACTGTGCGACAGCTGGTTCCATGGCATCCACAGTCAGGAAACAGTAGGAGACAAATGCTGGTGGCCAGCTTCCTTTCTCCTCTTTATTCTGTCTGGAACCCCAGGCCATGGTACCTCAAAGACAGGCCCAAAGGTGTGGCTCCTGGGTGATTTCAAACCCAGCCAAGGAAACCATGAAATTGAGTCACTACACTGACTTATAACTTATAGAGATGACTTACAACTAACTATTCCTATGTAAGGCCCACAAGTTGACTGTTTAAAGGTTATTTTTATTGAAATGTAACTCCCATGGGATAGGGGCTGGAGAGGTGGCTCAGCAGTTAAGAGCACTGACTGCTCTTCCAGAGGTCCTGAGTTCAATTCCCAGCAACCACATGGTGGTTCACGACCATCTATAATGGGATCTAATGCTCTCTCTTCTGGTGTGTCTGAATATATCTACATTTAGTGTACTCACACACATAAAATAAATAAGTCTTTAAAATAATAATAAAACTCCCATGGGATAAACTGCAGATGTAAACGTTAAGTCTGTTAATCGCTGACAGATTTGATTCTAGCTGTACCATTGCCACTGTCAGAATATTGGATATAATCACTTCTGTGGCTTCTCTTGATGAACCATCCCTCACACTGCCTCCCACCCACCCAGGAAGCCACTTATCTTCCTGGGGTGACTATAGATGAGACAGAATTGTATATCCAAGGAATCACATCAAATGTCCTCTTTGTGTCTGTGTTCTTCAATACACCTAATTATTATGCAGCTCATCTGTGGTGTGTATCCGTGGTTCATTATTTTTACTACCAACATTTTATCTATCTCTAGAAAATAAATGTTTAATTTTAGAGTGCTGTTACTTTTCTACCATTATAACAAATTAAATAATTTAAAGAAAATTACCCTATACAAACAATAGGTTCCTTTTGTCTTGTGGCTTTAGAGGCTCAAGGTCATGAATGGGGAGGCCGATTACTTTTAGGTTTTTGGTGGGGGTGCTGTATAGTAGGGGTGCTGGGTGGTGGTGGTGGGTACTGGGTGGTAGGGGTGCTGGGTGGTGGGGGTACTGGGTGGTGGGAGTTCTGGGTGGCAATTATAGGGAATGTGTAGTAGACTGGACTTCTTGCCTCATGGCTAGGAAGCAAATGAGAAAACAGGAAAGATGCTTTCATGGTATAACCCGGTGACTGAAGGACTCCCCATTGGTCCCACTCCTTGAATGTCCCATCAGTTCTTAAAATCACAGTTCTAGGACCAAGCTCATGGGCCTTTCGAGACAGTCAGTGTCTAGATGAGAGCAAACAATTTTGGAATCACAGAAGTTAATGGCACTAGATGCTTCTATACACGCACACTAGGTTCTGTGAGATATAATTCATTTAATATATTTTGCTCATTTAGGGCTCAGCTTGAACATGGATTCTGGGGATCTGAACTCTGGAGCTTGATCATGAGCAGGTGGCACTTCATCTCCACAGCACTGAATCTTATTTAATGGTACAGAATATAGCCCTAGAGGTTCATAAGTGTGAATGGCTGATCCCCAGTTGGTGGAACTGTTTGGGTAGGATGCGGAGGTGTGGCCTGGTTGGAGGGGGTGTGGCGCTGGGGTGGCCTTTGTTCTCTCTCTCTCTCTCTCTCTCTCTCTCTCTCTCTCTCTCTCTCTCTCTCTCTCCTGCCTGTGGACCATGATTAAGGGTCCTCAGCCCCATGGTGTTTTCCTGCCACCACACTCCCTGCTATGATGACAATGAACTAACTCTCTGTAACTGTAAGCAAGCCCCTAGTCAGACACTTCACACGAGTTACCTTGGTTGTGATGTCTCTTCATGGCAATAGAACAGTAACTAAGATACAAGCATAGCTGTAAGTTCCTCTGTTGCTCCTTTCAGATCTTTCCAGTTTGTTCTGAAGCTCTGTTGTTGGGTACATGTACATTTTAGATTGTTGTGCATTCTTGGACAATTACTCCCACTCACAGAAGTCACCAACAGAGGTTATTTCTTGTTCTCAATTTTGTTTTGTCTGAGTACAGACTTTCTATCTTTAAGTAACTTCAGGTAAGTTTCCGTGTCCTTTAACTTTTGACCCCTTGGCCTTCCATACAATCTGTTACAGCTGGGATGGAGTTGGGTCTTGCTTTCTATTCAGTCTGGAAAATCCACTGGTCTGCTAACACTTACGGAGGTGACTGAGCTGATGGCCTTTAGAGCCACTGTCTTAGCGGTTCCCATTCAGTTCTTGTTGTTTCTTTTTTTTTTATTCTTTCTCTTGAGCTAGCGACACATTCATGATTCAGTTTTATTTCTTCTTTTTCTCTTGGAAGAACACTGTGAGTGCTCACCATGATGTTTGCAATATATATTTAAATTAATCTGAGTATACCTTCAAATAATACCATACCACTCAAGAATGGTCTAACGGCCCAACAGTGGCATGTTTCCTATCCTGACCTCTCAGCCTGTGTAATATTTTTGTTATCTCAATTTCAAGCATACTAAAGCATATAATAATTTATTATTATTCTTCAGGCAGTCATTTATGCTTTAGTGCAATTAAAATTAGCAAAGAAAATTCATGTGATCTTTATCTTTACCTCATTTTAAGAATTCTATTCTTTTGTGTAATCTTAAGTCTCTACTGGAGATTCGTTTTGCCTGAGGAACTTTCTTTTAAATTGAGTGTGTGTGTGAAGGTCAGGACAACTTTGTGGAGTTGTTTTTCTCCTTCTACCTTTACACAAGTTCTGGGGATGAATCTCAGGTTATCAGGTTTGAGTGACAAGCACCTTTACCTCATAAGCCATCCTACTACCCCATCCTTTAATAGGGTTACTATTGCTGTGATGAAACATTACATACACAAGCAAATTCATGGAGAAAGGGTTTATTTGGCTTACACTTCTACATTATAGCTCATTACTGGCAGAAGTTGGGACCGGGATTCGAGCAGGGTGGTGACCTGGAGGCAGGAGCTGATGCAGAGGACATGGAAGGGGTGCTGCTTGTTTACTGACTTGCTCATCATGGCTTGCTCAAACCTGCTTCCTCATAGAACCCAGAACCATCAACTTTGGGATCATGTCACCTACAATGTGCTGGATTCTCCCCATTAATTGCTAATTAAGAAAAGGCTTACAGCCAAATCTTATTTTCTCAACTGAGGCTCCCTCTTCTCCAGTGACTCTAGCTTTTGTGAAGTTGGCATAAAAGAAGCCAGCACATATTTATCACGGTAAGAGAACAAGTAATAAGCTCCTCCAATTTTATTTGTCTGAGGAAGCACCTACTCCTCCCTCCTTCTCCAAGGATATTTTCAGTTGAGTCCGGAATCTGGGTTGACACACTTCTTTCCCTAGAACCTATGGTGTACTGTACATTGACTTACAGCTGTCATGCTTTCTGGAAGAAGGTATGCAGTCACTCTTATTTTTGTTTCTTAGTATATATGTCTCATTTCTCTGGATTTCTTTAAGATCATCTGAGTTTGTTTTTCAGCAGTCTGAATTTACCTTCAAACAACATGTGTCATAGTGAATAACACAGCATCACATTTTCATTTTTAATAATGTGCCTATGTGTGTGGGTATCTACACATTAGTGCAGGTACCAGAGGAGGCCAGAAGAGGGTGCCAGATCCCCAAAGCTGTGGTTGTGAGCCACCTGAACTAGGGTCCTCTGAATCCCAGTTTATCACAATGATTTAAAATTCCCTGTCAGGGCTGGAGAGATGGCTCGGTGGTTAAGAGCACCGACTGCTCTTCTGAAGGTCTTGAGTTCAAATCCCAGCAACCACATGGTGGCTCACAACCATCTGTAACTCCCTCTTCTGAAGAGTCTGAAGACAACTACAGTGTACTTACATATAGTAAATAAATAAATCTTTAAAATTCCCTGTCAGACATAGTCCTATAATCTAGGCCATCTCTGGGCTTGGCTTTTGG
>NC_034595.1:82282737-82375445 GCF_900095145.1 Mus pahari | reverse complement strand
TTCTCTTTCTTTCTTTCTTTCTTTCTTTCTTTCTTTCTTTCTTTCTTTCTTTCTTTCTTCCTTCCTTCCTTCCTTCCTTCCTTCCTTCCTTCCTTTCTCTTTCTTTCTTTCTTTCTTTCTTTCTTTCTTTCTTTCTTTCTTTTTTTTTTGTTTCTTGCTTTTACCTTATGATTTTTATTTGAAAGCTGGACATTTTTTCATAGGACGCAAGATGCTGAGGTACATTTTGGTTTTGTGCTTAGACGGATTTGCACACCTTTTCTTCAGTGAGTTTGCATCTGTTGCTATGGTTACTCTCAGTACACTGAGGGCTTTGCATTCTTACATTGCTACTCTGCTTTCAGGTGCTGGTGATCCACAACCCAAAGTCTGACCCTCAAATCTCTGCCTGGGGTCTTTCTTTGTGGCTGAACACCAAGAATTATGTATCTATCAATACCCCTCCCAAGCCCACTGCTATTTTCCCTTGGAGCTTTCTACCTTGGAGTGCTTTGTAGGAACCAGGCCTCCAATGAGGTTAGTCTTTGGTCCCCGGCAAGTGTGATGTATAGTAATCTCCAGAAGAAGAACTTGATGCACAGTTGTACCATTCTATTATAACTGCATGTTCCTGTCATTAACCAAACCAATGCTTTACATATATGTATATGTTTGTGTGTGTGTTCACATATATGTGTACACTTATGTGCATGTGTGTGTACAAGGCAAGCGGTCATTATCAACTGTCTTCAGTTGCTCTTACTTTTTGAGATAGCAACTTTTGCTGAACCTGGTACCCAGCAATTCATCCAGGCTGGCTGCCAGCAAGCCTGCTAGATCCTCTTATTTGTGTATCCTGCATTAGGATTACAGATAGGGACCATTGTGCCTGGCTTTTAACATAGGCTTTGGGAATCCACACTCAGATTCTCATGCAAAGCACACTCATTGCCAGCTGTGGTGATTTGAAGAAGAATATCCCCCTTGGGAGGAGTGGCACCCCTTAAGGAGTAGCACAGTTTGGAAGTGTTAGAAGGTGTGGCCTTGCTGGAAGAGGTGTGGGCTTATTGGGGGATGTGTGTCACCAGGGGTAGGCTTTGAGGTTTCAAATCCCATGGCGGGTCCAGTATCTCTCTCCTCCTGCTGCCTGTGGATCCAGATGTAGAACTCTCAGCTACCTGTCCAGCACTATATCTGTCTGTCCCGCTATGATTCCCAACATGACACCAATAGACTAAATCTTTGAAACTGTAAGCAAGCTCCAATTAGATGCTTTCTTTTATCATAAGAGTTGCCTTGGTCATGGTGTCTCTTCACAGCAATAGAATACTGACTAAGACAGGAGCTGGTACCAGGGAGTGGGGTATTTCTGTGACAGGCCTGACCAGAGTACTTTTTGGTGGACTGTGTGGACTGTGGGGTTTTTGGATTACAGAAGCAGTGAGTGCTTTAAGTGGAGTTTAATGGGCCACGAGAGTAGGAACATGGAAGACAGTGCTGAGGGTGATTTGAACTGTAGGCGGCCAGCTTAAGAAATCTCATTGGGGGAGAATATCAATAGGTAGCCTAGAGACCATCCCTGTGATACTTTGGTGAAGACTGTAACTACTTGCTGCCCGTGTCCATTACCTAACTGGTCACCGGGGGGAAGTTTCTTTTTGTCCCTTGGTCTTCCCTGAGAGGCCCCAGTGAGATTTTGTGTGAAGCAAGCTCACTGCCTCCTGCCCACCTGAGTTGATGTTGCATGAAGACGTTCACTACTCAGAGGCAGATGGCCAGGGTTCAAGAGAAACCAGGCAGAACATGCCCTGGTTACACCACCTCAGAGAGAGCCTGGAGGCAGATATCCTGGCCTAGGTACCCTGAGGCAAGAGCCTAAAGCGTTGGCCGTCTCCAGGACAAAAGAGGCTGGCTCACATGACCAGCCCCCACCTGGCTCCAGGAGACTCTCTATATTTTGTAGATATTCCCAAGACCCGTGAGCAGGAAAAGGCCCAGTCCAAGGCCACTTGGAAAACTTTGGAGGGGGACACCCCTATAACTTAGCTTTTAAAACATTGGCTTGCTTCTCCTTTGGGGCTAATGTGGCTTCTGTGTCATTGACTTCAGCTTAGGACATTCCTCTTCACAAGGCCCCGTCCTTTCTCAGGCCCTATTGCCAACAGCAAAGCAATAAAGTTCAACCTCCTCCTCCTGGCATCTGCCGCAGACAGACCCTACTTTCTATTTCCCACACCTGGTAAGGTACTACCCTTGTTGTCCCCAGCAGCTGCCCCTCTTGCTAAGCATGTATGTGCACGTGCACCAGTCTTACACACACAGGTGTGTGTACATGTACATGCATGCATGCGTTCCAGCCTTATATATACGCACGTGCATGTGTGTGCATACATCTATGGCAAATACGCATATCCTGCAGATGTTTATGATCAAACACCAGCCCTATGCACACACACATGTGCACATGTGTGTTCAAACGTATGGCAAACACCCATACCTGCAGATGGGCATCTTCAAGGACACTCACTACTCTACTGACACAAGTTCTCCCATTCTTTCTCATTGGATCTTCCCAGTGTAAGGGTCCCGCTTCCAATCTTATTCCATCATGAGGCTAAAGGAGAGTGGGCCTGAGCTGAATTAAATTCTAATCATCTCTGGCAGGAAGCCAATGTCTCAGGTGATAATGATGATAATTTAAAATGTTATTGAATACCTGAGTTGGGGGGGGGGAGGTGGATGCTAAGGGTCAGTGCAGGAAGAGAGGGCCTTGGTATGTAGATCCTGTTCCAAGCCCCACATCCCAAAAGTCTTCATGCCCATGTGGGAAACTCTGGGGACAGAGAGAAAGAAAGGGAGGGAGGGAGGGGAGAGGGAGAGGGAGAGGGAGGGAGGGAGAGGGGGAGAGAGAGAGAGAGAGAGATGTGTGTATCTGCGCCACTTGTGTGTATCTGCGTGGCAGAAAACACTTTGGACTGGGTTCGTACTGAAGAGCTAAACATCCTAAAAGAGAATGGGCTGCAAGGAAATGAATGCCCTGGCGGTTTGCACTGATCAGAGCATATTTTTATTAATCGGACAAGGAAGGACCCTTAGCCCTCCCCCGAGTCTCTCTGTCTCTCTCTATGGCGCGGTCTGATCATGGCGGAGATGTGTCTGGAAGGCGGGTCCGAATGAGTGGGCGGAGACGACGTTAGTGGATGGTCCCAGCAACAGTGGACGGTGACAGTGGGCAGTGATGACGACGTAGGGCGGTCTGACGATGTTGCATTCTGGGAGATCTGGGGAGGTCTTCTCAGTGGCAATTCTGTCCATCTGCAAGGGGCACAATATAATGTTTAGAGGGAGAGTGGTTAGTGGAGGTGAGAGACCCCAACAGAGAGAGAGAGAGAGAGAGAGAGAGAGAGAGAGAGAGAGAGAGAGGATAAGGAGCTAAAGGCTAATTCTCCTAGAGGAGGCTTCCTACCAGTCAGCCCACATCTGTTTGGGGCCACAAGGTTCCGAGAAGCTGAGCTGAATTCAAGCTCCAATCCTCTATCCCTGGCCATGTGATCCTAGATGAAAGAGAAATGTAGTCCTCCTGTAGCAGGCCGGTTCTCCCTTCTACAGACCGTAATCTAGACAGGATGAATGTGGAACCCTGTGCAAAAACCATTCTGGGGACTACGGGACCCTGGCCCAGCCACTGGGATTTCTGATCCAGCTAAAGCCTAGGGCCAGCCATATCCAGCCTGGCTTCCTCCCCTGCATCCCAAATAGAGCTATGGCGTGCAAGCGGGACTTCCCTCACTCAGAACCAGCCTAGCCTGCTCCTGAACTACAAGCAGAATGAACAGAGTGAGGCTCTCTCTTCTCAGCGAATGCTTAATGGGCCCCAGGCTGGGCAGACTTGACAGTTGTAATGAAATCGGTTCATTACACCCTCTACACAAGAGCCGCTTAATGAACATGCAGCCCAAGGCACTGGGGCCTCTAAGCAAATGCAAATGGAACTATGTACACGGCCATTTAATTAGCAGGGAGTGGAGGCAATGGAGAGAGAGAGAGAGAGAGAGAGAGAGAGAGAGAGAGAGAGAGAGAGAGAGAGAGAGACACTGGAGGGTCAGGGGGCTGGGAGGAGAAAGGTGTCTGGAGAGGGGCAGAGGGGGTGGGGAAGGAAAAGAGAGTGAGCTGGAAAGTACCTGGGAAGCTGGGGAGCTGGGGGCCTGGGCAGATTTCCCCTAGAAGGTGAGGATCCCAGGCCCTTGTTTTTGTTACATATAGCACTGGGGGCTGGGGAAGCCACCATGGGAGAAGACACACGAGGTCCTGCCTCCGTGGGATTCACAGTCTGAAGGAAGAGGCAGGCATTCCGCAGAGCTTTGAATCAATCAATGACCCCTGGAAGCTCAGGTAAGCTTCCACTGTAAGAGCCTGCTAGGGGACAGGCAGAGCCCTGGGGCCCTATCATCTCCCAGTCACAGCTGGCTGCAGGCCTGTGGCAAGTGAAATAACTTTCTATGCTCTTAGTTCCTGTCTATTAAACTGTGGTCCTAGACAACTGCCAAGAACTAATTGTTTATTAATAGACTGCGATCCTTACAAAAGTGTCTCGTATACAGTAAGTACCCAATAAATGCTTGCTATTATCTTAAAAGCTATAAATGGAAGGGAGAGATGTGAAGCCCTGATCTGGATGAGTAAATTAGAGTGGTTGTCCCCTGGGCAGGTGCCATGAAAACTGAGCAGTGAAGAAGGCCAGAAATCAGCCATGTTGTATGTGGGGGGTCCCTCAGAAGCCATTGCACCAATCTAATTCCCTCCCTCCCTCCCTTTCTTCCTTCCTTCCCTCCCTCCCTCCCTCCCTCTCTCCCTCCCTCCCTCCCTTCTTTTCTCCTTCCCACCCTTCCTCCTTTCTCTCCTTTCCTCCCTCCCTTCTTCCTTTCCTTCCATCACTCTTTTTTTCTTTCTTTGGAACAGTGTCCCTTGTAGCCCAGGCTGCCCTTTAACTCCCTATGTAGCCAAGGATGACCTTGAGCCTCCCAAATGCTAGGACCACAGGCATGTACAGCCATGCCCCACCCCAGGTTGTATGTTTTTCTGGAGATCTAACCAGGGCCCTGTGCCTCCTGGGCTAGTCCTCTACCAGCTGAGCCACATCACTAGCTCCCAGCTCCTGCCCTGCTTTTGACTCATTCCCTGTCATCAGGACTGAGTCCAAGTTGGTTCTCCAGAGTGAACAGGTCCGGAATGCACCATACAGGCCACATAGATTGACAGCTAGAACCAGGAAGAAGTGAACATCTGGGGCTACAGGTTCTGTAACAGGCCTCTGGGGAGGGAGGGACAGCTCAAGCAAGGCTGTGAAACAAGGTGATAACCACCAGGCTCTCCAGCTAAGAACCAGGCCTCCAAGACTCCAGTATCTAACCCATCTCTTTCTGACTGTAGCTATTCCCCCGGGGCACCCAGGCAACCATGTGACCCTCCTCTGGACCCCAGCAGCCCTGAGAGGTGACCAAGAGCTTGTCTGGCCCTTACTCCACCTCCATATAGGAACGCCCTCTCTTGGCCGCCTCCTGCAGAGACACAAGATATCAAACTTGGAACAAGCCCCACCACCCCCTCCTTCCCAGCACTGGCTTGGAGCCCCCTTGGGAGAGTCCCTGAACTTCAGCTGCCTGCACTCCTCCGTGCCTGATCTTCCCAGAGCAAAGAAGCACCTACCCCCCACCCCCCAACCCCACCATCCAATTAATGCAATTAGAAGCAGTCAGGTTGTGGGATCTGTGAGCACAGTGAGTGATTGGGAAAATTACCTCCCTGCAAACATCTCAAATTTAATTTCCTTCCATAATCTACAAACTAAATAAAGAAAGATAAACTTTATGCTTGCCCTCTTCTTCTCTTCCCACAGCCTCACCAGCTGGCCCGAAGGAGTCATGTGACTGGGCCCTTTCACCAGGGCTCAGCACAGGGCAGTCATGGATACACACACATATTCAGGTCTGCACATGTATGTAAGTTCCCCCACACCTATGCCCCACACCTATGCCCCACAACATCCATGGACACACATGTCTATATATGCACATGCTCTCCATGTTCTACATGTATGTGCTCATGTGCACACACACACACACACACACACACACACAACACGCACACACACTCCCCAGCTTCAGCTCTTCTATTAAGAGCTGTGTGGCCCTGTGTGCCTCAGTTTCCCATCTGTCACAGCATGAAGGCTGCTGATCTTCTCTGCCAGCTTCCCTGCTTCTTTTACCCTGAGCTTAGGCTGAAGAGGACAAGGTTGACAGAGCACCCCGGAAGAGAGGGAGGGTCCACCTGTGGGCAAACGGCTCACCACCAGCCCTGTCTGGGCCCAGAGCTGAGAGCAGCCAGGCCACAGCTGCCTTGCTGCCCAAGCACATGCCCATGAACCACTGTTCACACTGAGAGCATGGTCACCAGCTTCCAGGGGTAGCTGTATCCTCCAGTGTCGCTCTGCCCCAGGCCCTTGTCTGCATGGCCCAGTCACCTCAGGCACCATCCGGTCTTCAGTTTCCCTCTGAGAACCAGGCTGGGCAAGGCCTGGCTCAGGTAGCAAGAGGAGGCGCGTCTGGTGCCAGGAGGCAAAGATGCCTAAGTATTCCTGGAGTTTGTCCATCTGGGACTGGGACCTGGGGTCACTGTAAGACCCAGGTGGCCAGAGGTTGGGAGGGGTCTTGAGTCACCAGATAGAGACACAACCTTCAGGGAGGTCCGAGAGCCAATAGAGCAGGGTAGTCTGTCCCTGTGAGCCACAAGAGGCCTGGTAAGCCACTTCCTGTTCGGGCCTAGTTTTGTATACTCCAGGAGGGCTCAGGGTTAGAGGCTGATGTGGCGCAATGGAGGGTCTTGCACCACATCATGCATCTCTGGGCGGGGAAGCTGAGGAGGTAATTGTGGAGGCAGGCCTGGTTTTGAATCCCAGCCACTGGTCCTGTTGCCACCTCCTTCTCCTCCCCAGCAGGTTCACTTTCCTGTCATACAGGGCAGGAACCTGCCTGTGGCTAGTGGCCCAAGACACAGAAAGGCACCTGCAGAGCCAGGTAGGTGTTTGCTCCATCTCCTTTCCGGGTCTGTGCCCAGCAGATGTGGGTTAGCCTGGTGCCATTGTGAGATGTTAATCCTGCCTCCGTATTCCATGGCAGTTTCCTCCAGACATTACTCCAGGAGGGAAGGTGGGGGTTCCTAAGACTCGGGTGGTGACCGAAAAGGTCACCAGGAGAACAGAACTTTGAAGGGTCTTGAGGTTCCCTCCCCAGCTTTACATAAGGGAGTGAACAACTGGAGACTCTCAGCAGCCTGATCAATTGATCTGGGGACAGTGGTGTTGTCTGCAAGATGTAGAGAAGGCTCCAGGGCCACAGGCTTTCCAGCAGCATCACTGGTGTGGGGGCAGCTTTGGTGATGCAACTGTCTTTAAGTCATCCGCGCTCCTGTGAATAGCCCCTTCCCACACTCCTGCTAGTAACCCCAATAAAAATGTCATTGGTTTTCTAAGTTGGACATTGGTGCATTTGGTAATTAGGTCTGTCATGTGTATGTGTGTGTGTGTGTGTGTGTGTTGTTGTGGTGGTGGTGGTGGTTGTATTGTGTCTCTCCAGGAAAAGTCACACACACACACACACATACACACACACACACACACCACACACACCACACACAGCAGTGTGCCTGTGCTCTGACATGCTGTCTTGCCTTGTGTGGGAAGAACAGTTGAAGGCCCGGCTGGGGCACTGAGAACAAGAACTCCAGGAAAGAGGCTGTGTGTGCAGGCTGTGTCTAGTTGACTGATGAGAACTGCAGTTCTGTGGTGAGATAGGAAGTTACAGGTCCTGAGGCTAATTACATTGTCTTGGGTTAGCTTCAACCCCCAGAACTGACATTTCTTGCCTACCTCTGCACCAGAGCTAGCTAGTATCCTGCAACTAATAGATGAACACTTTTGGAACTGCCGAGTGGTGGTGGGTGAACGCCTTTACTCTCAGCACTGAGGAAGCTGAGGCAGGAGGATCTCTCAGCTCAAGGCCAGCCTGGTCTACAGAGTGAGTTCCAGGAAAACCAGGGCTATACAGAGAAACCAGACTCGTAACCTCCACCAACTCAAGAGCTGTATCTGTCGTCAGATCGCATCTGAGGCTTATAGAAAAGCGTCCCCTCACTGTGCCTGCCTCTCTGATGTATCCACCAATGTACTCTAAAACTTGCCTTGACGTATGACTTTCTCTGTTCTATAAAACTTCATGAAACTACTTCCCCATTGGAACATGGAATTTGGAATAACCTAAATCTGTGTTCCTGGGTCATGGTCACTCAGAAAGACTCCAGAATAAGCCATCTTTTGTTTCCTTTAAGGTGAGAGTTGTGTTTTCATACATGGATGAAAGACACTGAAAGACACTGGCCTTGACTGACAGGTTTGGGTAGAGGAGGGGAGACAGGCCAGGAGGGAGGTAGCACTGGTGGGCGGGGCATCGGTGTGACCACACCTTCTCTGCACTCAGCCACATGGATTGTGGATTAGACTTTGAGATTTGTAATGGGACATAGCTAGGTTCTGTCTGGACAAGTCTAATGGAGGCCCAGTGGTGTTGGTGACACTAGGCCCCAGTGTAGTCCAGGATCTGGCTTGTCAGCTGTCACAAAGAAGACCTGGGCATCAGTGGCCTCCATTTGCATCAGCTCATCCTGCCCACTTGTTCCTCTTTGCCCACCTGGTGACACACGTTTCAACAGGGAGTGGGATTTGGTGTGGGGACGTCAAGCTAAGGACAAATCACCCCTCTCAGGGTAGACACCAGGCTCTACTCGGTGAGAACCAAGAATCCTTGAGACTGGGTGACCCTCTACCCCTGCCCTGCAGGACCCCTGAGCAGAAAGGTTAAGGGAGTGGCCCAGAGTCACCAGCCAATGCTCTGTCCTTTAACCTGCTCTGGAGGTGGAGATGGCATGCATCTGGACCCCGAACCCTAGATTCTTCTTCCCCACCATCTTTTCACCTTCACACCCACCGGCTCTCAGGCCAGGAGGAGCCTGGGAACAGGACCAAGATCTCTGGGGGTCTAGACCAAGTATCCCACAGAGCCATAGCCCCAAGGCCTGGACCAGGGTTGGGCAGGGGAGGGTTAAGGGCAGAGCTGCCCTGGCTGTTAGTGTTGAACTTGCAGTTTCCAGAGGCCGCAGGAGCTCCCTAGCAAACATTTTCTCTCCTAATGACACTGCAGCAGATTAAGGAGGGGCGCGCCTCCACAGTGGCATTAAAGAACAGCCATCCATTATCCAGAATTGTCTGGCCTGGCAGCTGGATTAACTAGCCCCCAGACCTGGTGCAGAAAGCCTTTCTCATTTCTGCCATCAGCAAATCCTGCCTGCTTCCCTTGGTCCGGGTTCGGTGGAGGGAAAGATGTCAGGAATCAGTTTGGGAGGATATTATTACAGGCTGAGGCTTGGTTCAACGTTAAAAAAAAAAAAAAAAAAAAATCCTTACAGTCATAGTGGGCCACACGAGGAGAAGCCACACTGCACTGGGCCACACTTTACTAAAGGGTAGTTTGAGGGTAAACAGCTTCTTTATGAACAGGAAGAGCCTCTGGGAGCCAGCGTGGACACCGGTGGATGCGGTTTGCCTTGATCTGTCCTGTTCCAAAGGCCTGGATGCTCAGAGCACAAATGGATTAGAGATGGACTCTGGGGAAGTGACATTCCTTACAATGCCCACCGCTGTCATTGATCAAGGCCCTACTGTGTGCCAGTTCATAAAGCAGCTTTCCGCCGAATCCCCCATGAGTCTCTGCTGCAAACGGGTAGATCTGAGAGATATAAGAGCACCTACAGAGCGACAGGGCAGCACAGGCTGACAAATGGCAGAACTGAGGTCAGGGCTGCCCCCAGATTTGTATAGTGAGCTGTCTGTACCTCAGTTTCTCACCTATAAAGCAGGGGTGTCTCTCATAAGAGGTTGGATAGCCCCCATGCCTCTTAAAATACAGCAGGCACGGGGTGGGGGATGGGCACAAATGGACACAGACATGTGTGAGTGCAAATACAGGCACACTTACCCAAGTGGAGAAGTCAGCGTCTGTGCTTCTGGCGTCTGTGGGCCTGATTCAGGAATGAGGTCATCTACTGAGCAAACGTTCCAAAAAGCATGGGCTGGGATGAGCTCAGCTGGTAGAGCTGTTGCCTAGCATGTTCAAGGTCCTGCACTTGACTCTCAAAACCACAGGAATTGGGACTGTTGGGGTAAGCATGTGATCCCAGCGCTGGAGATGTGGAGGCTGGGAGGATCAGAGGTTCAAAGTCATCCCAGCTACCAAATGAGCAAAGTCTGAAGTGGGTTCTCTCTTTCTGTGTCTATGATATATTTTAAACTCTGCCGATGCTTACTTGGCAAGTATAGACTCTGAAAGATATATCACAAGTATGAAACACTTCACCCCGTTCCCCCATTGCTCCACAATCAGGGAGCACGATGCAGGCTGAGGATTGAGGCTGGTGTGCACAGATGTCCATGGCTGCATTGAAGGGAACAGCTGATGCTTGGGAAGAATCCAGATATCTGGCATGAGAGGAGAAAGGTGAGCTAGCCTGAGGCCAGTATGAGTCACGGTTATAAAGTGTGTCTTAACACAGGAACAATGGGGCCGACCCTGCACCAGAAGCTCTTCTGAAGGAGCTTTGTCAGGGTTTTTTGTTTGTTTGTTTGTTTTTTCCAGACAAGGTCATGTTATAGAGCACAGGATGGTCTGGAACTTAGCATATGTAGTCCAGGCTAGCCTCAGACTCATAGTGTTTCTCTCCTGCTTCATCCTCCCAGACTTGGACTACAGGTATATCTTACCGTGCCTGGCTGGTCTTTGTTGTTGTTGTTTTGTTTTCCTGAACTAAAGCCACACATGCTATAACAGGTTTGCCTACAGTTGGTGGGCCACACACATCCCAGGAGAGTGAGAAATGAGGTCCAGCCAGCATACTTATAAATGCTGTCATGGTCCAATGTCAAAGGTTGGATACATCTTTGGTAGGCAACGTGCTCCTGAGGTCCTTGCCAGGGAAAAGGGACTGTGGCATAGAACCCAAGCTTAATTCAGGTCTAGAGCTGCCTCTCACTTGGGTGGCTCTGCTGACTTCCTGGGGAATCTGTGGCCTGAGTCTGGGGCCCACCTCTCTCCTGGATTCTGCTTTCCTAATTTTTTTCAACCACTTGAATCCTCCCCCACCCTATGATCTCATTATAGACATGTGCCCAGTGTCCCAAGCTGCGAACATCTGCATGGCACTGTGTCGAGGTGCTAACAGGAACACTTCTGCAACTCCTTCAGACTAGGAAAGAGCGTGTCCTTGTTGTGTGGCTTCGAAGAGATGTCTGAAGCAGTGATGGGCTCAGGAAGGTTGCTGCCCACGGGACCCAGCTCTGCCCCACCAGACCACACTCTGCTCTTAATTGCCATTAAGGCCCTATAATGGCCAACCATCTTATCTCATGCACACAGAATACTTGACAGCACAGACCACATGCTGAGCTATAAAACTTACAAAGACAATTCAAAGCACGGGAACCATACACAACATTCTCCTTGATTTCAGTGGAATGGAATTAGAAATCAATCATGAAAATGCCACCAGACACCTCAGACACGTCTGGAAATTAGACAACACGGGTCTATACAAACAGGGGATTTATGTAGAAATCACAGGCAAGACAAGAGGGCTGTTTGAGCTGAATGAGAATAAAAACGCATCAAAATTTGTGAAATGCAGCTAAAAGAGTCCCGAGAGAGGCACACTGAGTCTAAAATGCTTACAATCAGAACTTAGAAAAAGTTTAAAAATCAATAATCTACATATCTTAAGTTAGAGAAAGAATAGGAACTTATATTATCAGCAACAGACAAACAGTGGTGAATGCCAATAAGGTAGAGCTGGTTCTCGGGAAACAGTAACAGTGGTCCTTCCGACAAGGCTGACAAGTCCTCACAACCAGCAAAAAAAAAAAAAAAAAAAGGAGGGGAAACCAAAAAATTCCCACTGTCGGGAGTCAGCGCGGACGGACAATGCTAAGGTGGCCCAGTGTTTGCTGTTGTTTTGTCTCAGGGTTTGTTTTGTTTTTCTGATTCAGTGGCTCACTCTGGAGCCCAGTCTGGCCTGGAACTCATGGTGATCCTCCTGTCTCAGTATCTTGAGCTCTGGGATTACAGGCATGAGCCACTATACCTAGCTTAATATAAGAGCCTTTAACAGTTTAGGTAATAATAATCATAAGAGAATCGGATAAACACTGTCATGAAAATGAACCCAACTGCTTCATGGATGTGAGCAACTTTCTTTGAGAAACCCAAATTATGAAAACTATCAGTGGAGCATTGAACCAGCTCAGTATCTACTAAATAAAATTGAATTTGTGATTTGAAACTTTCCCATAATGAGAGCTACAGGTTGGAGTGGCTTCTCTGTTGGATTCTCTTCAATGTTTACAAAATGATATTAACATTATACAAATTCTTTTAGACCTTAGAAGGAGAGAGCAAACACTTTCTATATGTCATCAAAACCCATGATACGAAACCCTGACGCACACTAGAAAGAAAAACAAGAAGCCAAGAATCTGCGAAGACTATGGCTGCCTGGAGCTGGGATTGTGGAGTGCCGTCCCCAGGACTCATACAGAAGCCAGGGTTGATAGGGGAGGGCAGAGACAGAAGAATCCCTGAAGCTCATTGGCCAGACAATGTAGCCAATCAGCAAGCTCCAGGTTAAGTGAAATACTTCATCTCAAGAAATAAAATAGAGGCACACACTCATACACACTTACATACACATACACACACACACACACCCACACACACAGGAGAGTGCATGCTTGAACACGGGAGAAAATGAGCAAACAATGTAGACAGTTGTAAATCTGAACACTCTGTTGAGTGAAAGAAGCCAGACTCTGCTCTCAGTCTCCTCTATGAAAACCTGGGCTACAGTAGCTCAGTGGCTGCCCAGAGGTGAGGTACAGAGTGCGAGCACCTTCAGGGAGACCAACAGCACGTGGGCCTCAGAACATTCACAGTGCCACTTAACTGTGGAGCATCAGTTATTGTTCTCATTTCCATGACCAATAAACAAACAAACAAACAAACAAACCGGATAAAAGCCACTTAAAGGGGCCGGTGAAGTGGCCTGGCCGGCAAAGGCACAGATCTAGCAACCAGCAACCAGGGCTCAGTCTCCAGAACTGCTCATGTAAGAGGAGGACTGACTCCACAGACTTGGCCTCTGACCTCTCCATGTACACTGTGACAGGCACACACATGGGCTGACATTTCTGAGATTAGGTTATAGCACGGCTGCCACTGTCCTGTTGGGTGCCTCTTGTCTGTAGTCTCTCTGGGAGAGGCAGCTGCCTGGTCCGCCATAGTCCTTTGGAGAGAGCCATGCAGGAGCTTGTTGGGAGCAGGTACTCCCTTGCAACCACACCTGGAGTTGGCTGTGACCCTGATAAACACTTGCTCTTGATTGTACCCCTGTGACACCATGCGTGTGCTGGCCAAGCTGGGTCACTCCCGCAGAGACTGGGAGGCAGGAGACATGACTGTCTGCAGCTGGGCAATTTGTTTTGTTATGATCTGGGTTTTTGTGCTATGCCAGAGCTCTGGGAGGTCCCTATCTTCTCCAGCGGGAGATCCATCTTTCTCTGAAAGGACCCATGCTATCTGACCAGCGGGAGGCTAAGTCCACACAGCCAAACCTGCTTCCACTCCGTTCAGTGGAACAACCCCAAGCTCACACTAGGTGAGAGATTCACAGCACAATAAATTTAACTTGTGTAATTGTGCCAACTTTTTATACTTCCAGATACATATTTTATAATAGAATCTTATTTAATTTTTATTTTGGGGATTCTGGGAATCGAACCTAGGACCTCATGCTTGCAAGGCAAGCAACTGCCAACTAATTGGCTAATTTCCGGTCTCTAGAATCCTTCTCGACTATGTTCCTCCAGAAAACCAGGGTAGAGAAGGCTGTGGAAGAAGGACTACAAAAGATGCCTACAACAGCCGGGGAGGAGGTCTCCGGAACCCATTGGGGGGTCCTCTTGTAAGCCTAAAAGAACCCAGGCTGGCTTTCTGGGACGGGAATTTCACTGTATATTTCAAGTGTTTTGCAGATGTCCGTAGCCATTAGCCATTCTGAGCCGATGAGCTCAGAAGTTTATCCTCAAAATGAAAGCAAAGGTGAACACAAATCTGTGTCCAACACCGGCTGGCACAGGGTCGACATAGCAGCCAAGGTGGGGCCGCCTTTGCACCCAACAACAGACGGTGGATTTGCTAAATCAATTATGGGTAGAGAATGGCCCCGCAGGAACACCACACTGCCACAGGATGCTCGAGTGATGAATGTTATTTAAAATGGAACTTTCAAAGATAATTTATGTGAGGAAAGGACTTGTAATTTAAGAGCTCGAGGAAAAAACAGCTTATCAAATCGGATATAGGGTACATTCCAATGCTGGGCTAAGAAAACTCTGAAGGACTTAGATGAAAATACCAGCGACGGTTGCCGCTGGTGGGGGAATCTCCATTTCCCCTGCACTTTTCGCACTTTCCAAGTTTTCTAGGAGGAGCACCTGCTACTAAAACATTATTTTACATCTTTAAGGGGATGCAGCTAGGAGAGACTCCGTAGCTCCGCACCCTGCAGGGCCTTCTGGGATAAACTCCAAGCTTGACTTTTGCCCTCTCTCAGAGTCTTCATTCGAGCACTCTGGGTCTGCTTGGCACCCAGGCTGGGTACCAGTTTTCTCTTTGTGTTCTCTGGGCTGCCCTATGTATACGTCCTGCCGCAGCAGCTTTCTCACAACCTTTCTGTTAATGGGAGAGGAGCAGTTTGAGAGGTGCTGGGGAACCCTCTGGTAGGAGTGAGTCTCAAACCCTCTGATAGGAGTCTCTCCGCATCCCCTCCATTCTTCTTGTCTGGAAGTGGCTGTGACTGGCCGAGCTCCTGCAGCTGCGCTGTGTCCAGAAGACAGTGTTACAATGACAGTGTGTTGTAGACGATGGAGCAAAAGTAAAGAGGAGTCTGCAATGTTGACACAATTGTGTCCACAGCAACCATAGAGGCCCTAGGATTCTTTCATGTACAATTTTCTTAGATGAAAGAGAGACACGATTTTAATTTATTTAAGAAACTTAAAAATTCTAATTAAACAGTCAAATTTCTTTCCAGGGCCAAAGATAAAATAAGATTACACAGGATTTTTTAACATAATTTTAAAAAATATTTCTCTTGAAGCAGGAGAGGGGAAACTGTGGTCCTTGTGACTCCAGGGATCTTGGGGTAGCCTGGGCTACCACCTAATCGGCTCACATGCAATAGCAGGAAAAGTGAACAGAACTAAGAGCCTTAATGTCCCTTTCTCCAACTTCAGCCACTTCTCTGGTGTCCAGAGCTGACCAAAGCATGGCAGACACAGGTTCAGATCACGACATGAGGAACTGGATTCCAGGCTCACATAGCATTAGGAGAGTTGAGAACCACTGCTCTAGGCTTTTAGCACCAGACGGACTGCTGAGACATCCAGCCTCATGGACTGAACAACTGCTCAGCATCTTTGGTGTGAGACAGCCATTGTTGGAGTACCCGGAGAAAATTGTATAAGACAGTCTAATAAATCTACTTTTAATATATAGTCTTTCTGTCTTCTCTTTCCCCCATAGAACCCTAACACTTGCACAATGTCTCAGTGAGGGCTTCCATTGCATTGAAGAGATGCTATGACCAAGACAACCCTTATAAAGGACATTTAATTGGGGATGGCTTACACTTTCAGAGGTTTAGTCCATTATCATCAAGGCGGGAGCATGGCAACATCTAGACAGGCATGGTGCAGGAGGAGCTGAGAGCTCTACATCTTCATCCAAAGGAAGCTAGGAGCCACTGTCTTCCAGGCAGCTAGGAGGGTCTCAAAGCATACCCCCACAGTGACACACTTCCTCTAACAAGGCCACACCCACTCCAACAAGACCCCACCCACTCCAATAAGGCCACACCCACCCAACACGACCACACCCACTCCAACAATGCCACACCCACTCAACAAAGCTACACCCACTCCAACAAAGCCACACCCACTCCAACAAGGCCACATCTCCTAATAGTGCCACCCTCAGGGCAGGGCTTATTCACACCACACACCATAAATCTTGAATTCACACAGGGTAAGGACAGCTTTGTTCTCTTTGGAGATTTTTCAGGGGGCTCTGTTGTTCACTTTAACTTCAGAATCGATTTCCTTGAAGCAGGTTGCTGGGATTTGGGTTGATATTGTGACTCTGTAGATAAACCTTAAGAGACTTGTTGTCTTAGTTACTGTTGTATTGATTTGAAGAGACACCATGACCGAGCAGTTTACGGAAGAAAGCGTTTAACTGGGGGCTAACTTACAGTTTCAGAGGGCGAGGCAATGACCATCGTGATGAGGAGCACGACGCGACGCAGGCAAGCTAGCATCGCACCGGAGCAGTAGCTGGGAGCTCACACCTAATCTGCAAGTTGCTGGCGGTCTTGGTGGGGGAGGTCATGGGGGGTGGTCTTGTAAGGGCTGTTGAAACCTCAAGCCCGTCTCTAGTGTCACAGTTCCTCCAACAGGGCCATCCCCCTAATCCTGCCTAAATAGGTCACCAACTGGGAGCCATACATTCAAATATATGAAACTACGGGGGCCATTCTTATTCAAACCACCATACATGCCACAACAATTTGGAGTCTGCTTAATCGTGGTACTCTCCATTTCTTCAAATCTCTTTAACTCCAGCCATGTAGTAAGCTTTCTCTTCTAACTTGAGTAGTGGGAACATGTGAACCCTGGGTTCAATCCTAGTATAATTAGTAAATAAATAAATAGATAGCTTCAACTTCACTATTGACTTACTAGAATATATTTTAAAATAGTGAATATTTTAGCATGTGTGATGCCTATATTAACTGATTACATAATTTTTCATGTACAGTTTCAGTCTGCATTTTAAATTTATGTGTTTGTATGTGTCTATGGGAGTATGTGTCATCTGTGTGGGTGCCCACAGAGGCCAAAAGAGGTTTTTAGACTTGAAGCTGGAGCTACAGGTCATTGCGAGCCACACAATGTGAGTGCTGGGAACTGAACGTGAGTCCTTTGCAAGATCAGCCAGTGCTCTTAACTGCTGAGCCATTCCTCCAGTCCTTCCTCACTTCTAGTTTTCATAGAACACTTGCATGTTTTCATAGAACACTTGCACGTTTTCATAGAACACTTGCACGTTTTCATAGAACACTTGCACGTTTTCATAGAACACTTGCACGTTTTCATAGAACACTTGTACGTTTTCATAAAACACTTGCACGTTTTCATAGAACACTTGTACGTTTTCATAGAACATTTGCACGTTTTCATAGAACACTTGCATGTTTTCATAGAACACTTGCACGTTTTCTCTCCGGTACCTTGTCTCTCTCTCTCCTTTTTATAATTGTCTTAAAGCAGTGATAGCATCTACACAAATTCTATCTCAGGCAGGTTGTGACTTAGGAAGACACCTTAGGCTGTTGTTCTCTGGTTTCAACAGGTATGTGCGTGCATGCACAAGTGAGCATGTGTGTGTGTGCACACACATACACACATATACACACTCACACACATACACACTCACACACACTCATACCATACACACACTCACAATACATTCATACACATACACACACGTGCACTCACACATATACACACTCATATACACACACTCATACACATACACACACACTCACACATACACACACTCATACACATACACACACACTCACACATACACACATGCACTCACACATACTCACACACACTCATACACACATACACACACTCACACACACACTCATACACATATACACACACTCACACATACACACACATGTACTCACACATATTCACACACCTCTGTGTGTGTGCATGTGTGTATGTTTGTGCATATACACATGCTCACCTTTTGGGTTTCTTCGGACTGAGGCTAACAGTTTTCATGGAATGTAAAAAGTGTCATATATTACTTCTTAGCTCTCCCTCCCACACACCTGTTGCAGGGACTCCTGGGTACTGTGCTTCTTGACCTGGTCCCAATGGTCACTGAGGCCCACTTCTTTTTAAAACAGCCATATTTCCTGTCTGTGTTTATCTTTTGATAATTTCTATTCTGCTCCATAATTTGTACTCATTTTTATTCTACGGCATCTAATCTTTTGATGGCATTTTAGTAAAAATCTCATATCAAAGACCGTACTCCTCAGCTCTGGGAGATTTGTTGATGCCTCGAATCAATGTTTATTATTTTTCTGAATAGAGACAGTGCACATATTATGTGAGATTTATATCTAAGTATTCCCATTTGGGTGTGATTGAAGTGGTATTACTTTTCTTATTTTAAGTTTCAATTATTCATCACTCCTATATTGGAAAATAACTGACTTTTGTACCTTGAGACCGTACCGTACCGCAAAACTTGGGGGTGCTTACGAGGGCCACGTGGTTCACTTCTACCTTATGAGGTTCTGAGGGAAACTGCACGAAGAATCATGCTTTTTGCAAATGGAGGCAGGTTTATTTCTTCCATTGCTAACTGTACAACTTTCTCCCAGTCCCCACACCACTTAGCATGCTGGGCTAGTGCTCCGCCACCGAGCCACAGCCCAGCTCAAGCTGTGTTGTGTATTTGTTTCCTCTGGTCTTTCTATATGATGTCAGATGGCAACAGTAAGAGGAGACATTTTTGCTTAATTTCCAGTTGTTGAGTAACACACCCATCCGGTCTCCCTCCATTAGAGATATTATCCACGGGTTCTTCCTTCTCTCCCATAGATGTTCTTTGTCAAGGAGAAGGAATTCCTGATTCTTCTTTGTTTTCTGGGGAATTGGACTTTATCAAACATATTTTCTGCACCAATGATATTCTCATACAGATTTTCTTCTCTTGCCCGCTGATTTGGGTAGATCTCAGTGATTGATTTTTTTTTTTTTTTTAATGTTGAACCAGCCTTGCAGGCTTGGAGTAATTCCTTCTTGGTCACAGTCTATAATCTCCTTTATGCATTCTTGATTTGATTATCTAGTAATTTTTTTTCAGATTTTTTTTTCTCTGGTTCTTCATGAGAAGCTGTCATGGCTCAGTTCCTAACAGTACCTTTGACTGGCTTTGAGCTTGGAGTGACAATGGCCTTGGCCTGGTATTTTTAATGCAGTATTTAATGTCCTAAATTAAGATGTCAGCATCTGTCAATTCTCACCATTCTGAATAGAGATAGTGTGGTCTTCACAAAGCCAGGTTTTTGTTTTGTTTTGTTTTGCATTTTTAGAATTGCTGTTCTTCTATTTTTTAATTTTTATTTACTTATTTATGAAGTGTTCTCTGTGTATAAATAGGGCACACCAGAAGAGAACATTAGATCCCCTTACAGATGGTTGTGAGCTACCATGAGGTTGCTGGGAATTGAACTCAGGGCCTCTAGAAGAGCACTTAACCACTGAGCCATCTCTCCAGCCCCACAAAGGCAGTTTTTAAGGCAAATATAAGAATGTCTGGATCGTAGGTAAGAGCTCAGAGTTGAACAATTTGAGCTGTGCACTGCTGTGTACCCCACTCGCTCTTGTATAATAGAGCCAGCACTACACAAAGATCAATCCCTGTGCTTGGCTCACTTCTGACACATAGGCTATGGTGGTTTGAATAGGTTTGACCTCCATAGATTTGAATGCTTGGCCATAGGGAGGGGTCCTATTAGGCAGCGTGGCCTTGTTGAAGGAAATATGTCACTGCGGGGGTGGGCTTTGATGTCTCCTATGCTCAAACGACACCCAGTGTGGTATGCAGTCCCCATCTGCTGCCTGCAGACCAGGTGTAGAATTCTCTCAGCTCCTTCTTCAGCACCAAGTCTGTCTGCACACTGTCATGCTTCCTACCATGATGATAATGGACTGAACCTCTGAACCTGTAAGCCAGAGTCAGTGAAATGTTGTCCTTTATAAAAGTTGCCTTGGTCATGGTGTCTCTTCACACCTGAAGACACACATGTTCTTTTTTGTTATTGCTATTTCGGAACAGGGTCTCACATTATAGCCCTGTCTGTCCCCTATCTCGTGGAGATCCTCCTGCCCCTGCCTCCCAAATGCTAGGATTATGTACATGAGCCATCATACCTGGTGAGTACACACATACTCCACTCTCCATCCACTGCTTCGTGTTAGGGATGAAGAACTGAGAGTTTCTGGGAGCTGCCGAGCATCTCCCTTTGGTTTTTGTTTTGTTTTGTTTTGTTTTTTCGTTTTTTTTTTTTTTTTTTTTTTTTTTGTGGTCCTCTTGAGCATAACTAGTGGTGGCCAGCATGTATCAGAAAGCATGTCCCCAAACACCCAGGTTTCTCACTTTCTTAGCAGGGCAGGTCTGCTTTCTGCACGGGCAGCAGGTCCTGGATCCACTGGCGAGCACGGCCTCTCAAGACTAACTGTGTCTCAGATTCTCAGTCATGAAAGAGGTATTCTTACCTTGTATTCATTTAAAAACTGTGATAAATATTCATGATAGGGTGTGTGCCTTGGAGCCCTTCTCAAATGCTCAGCTTAGTAACAGGAGCTCCACTGTTCATTGTTCACATCTGATACTCATCACCGTCTGCAGCCTATAGATCTGTGTCTACCTTCCAAAGCTCCATATCAACTAAATACCCACTCCAGCCAGGCTTCGCATCACAGCCTTGTAACGTCACCTACTCAGGACTGCCTGGACTACAGACTGAGTTCAAAGCTAGCCTGGACAACTTATTGAGAACCTGCCTCAAGAAGAAAGGGTATACGTGTAGCTCAGTGACAGACACTTACCTCAAATGTGAGAGCTCCAAGTTTAATCTCCAGTGCCTCAAAAAAGTAGAACAACTCAGTAACTTCTTATCCCCGCCCCCCTTGCTGTTGTATTAGTTAGGGTCTTACTGCTGTGAACAGACTCCATGACCAAGGCAACTCTTGTAAGGACAACATTTAATTGGCTTATAGGTTCAGAGGTTCAGTCCATTATTATTAAGGTGGGAATATGGTGGCATCCAGGCAGACATGGTGCTGGAGGAGCTGAGACTTCTACATCTTCATCTGAAGGCTGCTAGCAGAAGACTGACTTCCATGCAGCTAGGATGAGGGTCTTAAAGCCTATGTCCACAGTGACACACCTACTCCAACAAGGCCACACCTCCTAATATTGCTACTCCCTGGGCCAAGCATATACAAACCATTACAGCTGTCTTTTTAGGTGATGGTTTGAATGGGAATAGCCCTCATAGGCTGTTGCCCACAGATGGTGGCACTATTAGGAGGTGTGCCTAAAGTTGAAGGAAGTATGTCACTGTGGAAATGGTCTCCTATGCTCAAGGTACACCCAGTGGGGCACACTGTCTCCTGCTGCCTGCAGATCAAGATGCAGAACTCCAAGTTCCTTCTCCAGCATCATGTAGACCTAGACGCTGCCATGCTTCCCACCATAATAATGGACTAAACTTCTGAAACTGGAAGACAGCCCTAATTAAATGTTTTCCTTTTTAAGAGTTGCTGTGGCCATGGTGTCTTGTGGTCATGGTGTCTCCTTACAGCTATAGAAACCCTAACTAAGGCTGTCTAGATGCGATGGCTCTCTGTGACCTACCTAAATGACTGTCACAGTGTTGACTGTGGTAGGCTGGCTTACTTCACGGAGCACACTGTCTTCAAGGTTTATCCAGCTGTGGCAGGTGACAGAATGTCACTATGTCCGTCTTTCTAAGACTTGCCAACAGGGCACGGTGTGCCTCCTTGGCACTTCTCGGCTTCTCTGCCAATGGCCCCTGGGATACGGGATTGCTTCTGCTCTGGGCTCCTGTGGATGGTGCTGCCATTGATTGTAGCTACATAAGTGTCTGTCCAAATCTCCGCTCTCAATGCTTCCAGACCGCCAGCCCAAAGTGGTATTGAAGGGTTGAATGCCTAGTCCAGAAGTCTTGTTTTCAGAGGGACTATCCACTATTTTCCACAGCATCTGCGCCAGCTGACCTTCCCGACAGCACACAGGGCTTTTGGCTGCCCCATCCTGCTTGCTAGCTTCTGTTTTCCATTTGCTTATGTATGCAGCGGGACCGCGCACCCCACTGGGTATCTCTGAGCTCCCACATATTGTGGGATGTTCTACTTTCATCTCTGTTGCTGAGATAAAATACCCGAACAAGAAGCAACTTCAGGGAGAAGGGGGTTCATTTCAGTTCACAGTTTGTCACTGTGGGGAAAGTCAAGGTAGAAACTTTAAACGGCTGGTCATGTCACACCCACAGTAAGACCAAACCAATCAATCAGGCTTGTTTGCTGACTTGTGCTCTGTTTGATATCTCCACTCTGATACAGTTCTGAAACTCTGCCTATGGAATGGTGCTGCCTACAGTAGGCTAGGTTTTCCCTCATCAATTAACTTAAGACAGTCCTCTCCCTGAGTGCCTAGATCAACCCCACGTAGATAAATTCCTCATTGAGTCTCTCTTCCTGGGTGACTCTATGTTGTGTCAAGTTGACAACTGAAGTTAGCTGTTACTAATGCATTAGAATTCTGTTCTTGGGCAGTTATCACAAGCACTGTATGTGTGTCCCCATGAACAGTGACACCACCCACAGCAAGGCTCCCCAGCTCACTTGTCTCCCCATACCCCTTTGCACTTCACCAGCAAAATACAAGTTCAGAGAAGAAACTATGAACAGTAAGAGCAAAGGCCTGAACCAAGTGCTGTCCAGTCTGAATGACAGCTCGGTCAGGAATCCAAGATGCTAAGCTGGATTCCACCAGTGAGTGAAAAGTTGGAGGTGGAGTCGGACCAGCGGACCATCAAAGGAGAGAACAATATCCAAGCCAAGTTTTGCATGGGGGTTCATATAGCCCTTACTTCCTGGCTGTCCCACTGTAGTGTATAGTTTCTACTATCCTGCTTTAAGCTCTGGGTAGACCAGGCTACCAGCCCCGCCTAGGTTCCCTTGGATCCACAGATGAAAGACAGGTACACACATTAGCTTAGTTTTAATATGCCTTTAGCTCAATGGCTGAGCACTTTTAAGCCTCCGGCAGCTAATGTGCCCTCACCTTCACTCTCAGCTCAACATCTCTAATTCTGCCCTCAGCTCAATTGCATTTCTAACCTCCTACCTGCTACCCCAGGTCCAGTTGGGAAAACGGCCAATGGCCACTCTACATGAGATCTCACATGGCTGGTGACTCTATCTCCCTCAGAAGCATGGCGAATCTTTCTTCCTCTCCTGCATCTGCCAGCCTGCCTGAGGGAAACTGGAAGTCCTGCCTCTTCTGCCCAACCACTGGCTGCTAGCATCTTTAGTGATGGATCAAGAACCAATTGGGGAACAGGACCTTCAGTGTTCATTCCAGATCAGAGCATTAGAACCACCCCCTACTCCCCACTGTTGGAGACATCCTCTGGTCCCTTCTTATCAACCATTTCTTGATGGTTGCAGCTCAGAGCCTCTAGCACTAGGAATCTTCACTGACCATCCTGTCCCCAAGCATATGGCAACCTTTCCCGTCCACATGCTCGAGCCACTACTAACGTCCCTAATCCCCCTAAGTCTTTCCAAGAGAGAGACTCACGGCTCTCCAGAGCACTGGGCACATAGTACAGGATTATGAAAATGTACTTTTAAAAATCACTATTTGTGTAAATAGTAAATTCTTTAAGTTCTTGCGATGACTCTTCCTGATCTTCAGTTGTCTGTGAGGAAGTGAAGATGCCAGGGAGTAAGACAGTCTGACTGCCTGATTGGCAGCTGCTGGATTCTCCCATGATGCCCAGGCTGCCTTGGGCAAAAGATCTATCTGTCATTAATCTAGCTGGACTGTCCTTCTGTTAGCACCAACTATCTGGAACCTTCCACAGACAACATGAGAAGACCACACAATGATGGCAGCTGACCACTCCATATGCTGAAGGTGAAGCCTCAGTCAGGACAGCCTCAGGCAGTCTGTCCCAGACATTTTACCCCCAGGAAAGATGCTACAACCATTTCCACCTAAGCCAGAAAAGAAGCACGCCCTCTAGTAGTCGGGCTGGATTACTACTGCAACTGGTATTAAAGAGGCAAGCCTGTGATTGGTCCAAAACATGCGTCTATAATTAATCCAAACAGCCCTTCTCTAGCTAAATTAGTAAACTGCCCAGGCTCACTCCCTAGGCTGGGCAGGGAATCTCATCCTGTCCATTTCTGTCACAAACCAACTCATTCCTCCTGCCTCCCAAGGTGCTGTGAGGATTTGCATTTCAGGGCTGAGTGTGGCCCAGGCGCAGAATGCTTGCCTGGCACGAGCAAGACCCTGGATTCCATCCCCAGCACCACCAGAAAGTTCAGGTTTTAGAAAATACCTTGCTCTAAGTCTCAACTTGACCATTTTCTGGATTCATGGCCTGGGTGGAAGACACCCCATCCCCATTCAAACCTTTCTGTGCCCATCCCCATTCAGTCCAGAGGTTGATTAAACACTTTGAAGGGCTGTTGAGAAGTTCAAAGAAGACATTAAAAGTGCAGCAAGACAAAAGAATCAGTGAGAGTGTGCAGATATTTTTGAAATCGACTGAATGGATATTGTGATAGAAATCATAACTTGTTAAAAGTGATTTAAAAGAAGAAAGGGCCAGCCAGTGTGGTGACTATGCGGGTAAAGACCCTTGCCTCAACCCCGAGGGCCTGAATCTCATCCCTGAAACCCACCTGGTGGAAGGAGAGAACCAGCTCCAGTGAGCTGTGTTCTGACTCCATGCATGCGTGCACACCCTTCCCCAACACTACAAATTAATGAGACGATGTGAGAAGTAGGAAGTCTGTGTAGCCCTGTACCAATTCCTTATTGTAGGTTTTGTATAAGTGTTCATGTGCATATGGGTATGTGTGCATGTATGCAGATGTGTGTGTGTACAGTTGTGTGTGTATATATACAGATATGTGTGTATGTGTAAATGTACAGGTATGAGTGGTTTTGTGTATACAGGTTTGTGTGTGTACAAGTGTCTGTATGTGTGTGTGTATGTACAGATGTGTGTATATGTGTACAGGTATGTGTGTTTATATGTGTGTGTATATACAGATGGGTGTGTATAGGTAGGTTGGTATGTTTATGTAAGTACAGGTGTGTATTTGTGTGTACAGTTGTGTATGTGTACATATATGTATGCTTATGTAACTACAGGTGTGTGTGTATATGTGTGTGTGAGTGTAGATCAGAGGTCTACTTGAGGCATCATTTCCAGTCACTATTCACACTGTTTCTATGACAGGTCCTCTCACTGTGAGTGCACACCAGGCACCCCCAAACCCAGCCTTTCTTCCAGGGGTTCCAGGAACCAAACTCATGTCTTTGTGGTTTCAGTTTGCTGACTGAGCCATGGCCTCAGCTAATTTATGCTAATTTAAAAGAATTGAATTTGAAGTTTAAACTCATCTCCAAGGAAACACCCTATCATCTTGAACTTCCAAAAATTGGATAAGCATCAAGGATCCTCCACAAACATCACCAAGTTTGTATTAGCCCGGAAATTTAAGTATCCGTCAAAACAGAAAAGCTGTCAATGATATTTGGCTACATTAACAGGTAACACGGCCAATAAAAATGTTCAGAATGCTTCTGGAGAAAATTAATGCAAGATATTCCAAGCTGAAGTGCAGAGAGATGCATCACATTCACTAATGGGAGGGTTCAACCCTTCTCCAGGTCTCCATAAAATTCACTTAAAATTGTAAGAGCATATTTTGAGGAATTTGACATGCTGATTATAAAACTTATAACAAAAAGAACCCATGAAGTACCCAAAACACACCAGGAAAATAAGGTAGGGGCTGAGCCATTTCAGATGGCAAGGACAATGTGAGCCACTGAGCACATGGGGTCAACGAGAGGACTGTGGGTATCCATGCTGGCGTCACCATGGTCCACTGGAAAAGGGTGAACTACATTTCAATGATAGGCTGTCCATATGAAAAAATGAAATAAAAATCTAATCCAAAACCCCACAAAAATCAATTCCAGATGAATAGGGAATTGACACAAAATGCAAAACTTTTAAATATTTTAGAGGAGAATATGGACTATTTTTATGACCTCTAATAGCAAAATATTTTTTCTCCCAAAGTACTGAAAGGACGCACCATGGAAGGAAAAGATCGAAAAATCTGACTAAATCACAACAAAGATGATCTTAAGTGACTACAAACTCTGAGAAAATAAACAGGCAACCTTGAGTGGGGAAAGATATCATGCTGTGGTCAATAAACAGCTATTATCCTAAATAGACAAGGAACTCAGAAAAATCAGTAGGATGACAACAAAGAGGGGGAAATTAGACACGAATGGGCATTTCACAGGTGAAACACAGAGATTTGTAATGGGCTGAAATTAGGGTTCGTTGCCCTCATGGTCAGGGAAGCTGATCTCATCAACAAGGCACAGACGGGCATCTCGGGGCTGGGGAGATGGCTCAGTTGGGAACGTACTCGATACCCCAAGCATGAAGACCTGGGTAGCAGGTGTGTGTAGCATGAGCTTTTAAATGTCAGTGCTGGGGAGGCAGACACAAAAAAAACAAAAACAAAAACAAAAACAAGATAGGAAGTAATAGGGATATGGGACTTCTGGCCTCTATATGCAGGACATATGTAAATGTGCACACAAATAAGCTGGTATTTGGTATTTATGCTCACTCTCCTGGCAACAGTCCTGATACCTCGCAGACTCCAATCTGGGTCCAAAGCTGTAAACCTTACACAGCTCTGCTGGGAGGGAAAACAGGTGCAGCCACAGAGCAGAACAATTTGTAACCAACCTGTGAAGTTGAACAAACACGGTCACCACATGCCAGCAATTCCCCTTCTCGAACATTCCCCCAGAGAATCTGCTATGCAGGTGCACCGGGAATTCGGGCGGGAATGTTCAGAGCTGCCTGGCCTGAAGAGCAGATAAACAAGGAAGAGTTGCTCAAAGAGCAACAGTTAGATACATTCAGAGAGTCCGCAGAGGGAGGAATGGAGCTACAGAAGGTAAAGATCGGGTGAGTGCCGCACCTGCAAGGAGAGTCACCACTGCGCATGTCCACACTGCACATTGCTGGGAAATGGAGAAACAGGGTACAGAGAGCCCCTTGCATGGTGGGGACATTTCCACAAAAGTCATGCCAGCAGAGGAGACGGCATCTGCCTTACATAGAGAAAGACAGAGGGACACAAAATGCAGGTGAGTGTTTTCCTCTGGGAGGCTGTCTGGGGCGATGTCCCTCCACACTCTGGAAACAGCCTCATTCCACAGCATGGGTTGATTCACCAAATCTCCACAAAAAAATCCAATATAAGACCCAATTTAAAGTGATAGATGAGAGGTCTCATGCACACACAGTTGAGTATGCTGGAGACAACCTGCGCTCTCTCCGGAGTCGGGCCCCACCCTGAGTCCTTGGCTCACTTTTCCCAAATAGCTTTCTGCAGCTATTTGAAGCTGAAGAAACTGGCTTCCAGAGAGGTTAAGTGGCGGCTTCCCTCAGGCCACAGAGGAGAAATGCCAGAGGCCAGCCCGGTCTCTGTGGCTGGTGGTCCCCATCAGTTACGGGACCTCTGACTACAGTAGCTCCTGCTTCCTGCTGAGTAACACCCTAGGTTTCTGCTGTGGTAGCAGAGCCGGCCCCTCTCAAGCTCCCCCAAGCATAGTGCAAATACTCCTGGTGCCTTCTAAGGCAGTCAGCCCGAGGAGAGGGGGTGGAGCTAAAGGAGGGGAGGGACCTGAGGCTGGACCAGAAGTGGGGGCCTGGAGATAGGGTCCAGGAAGTAACCTAGGACCTGAGTAAGAGGTGGAGCCTGGGACTTGAAGAGAGGAGATGCCTGGGACTGGAATAAGGGGCAGATCCCACTCCTCAGGTGAAGAGGAGCCTGGAGTTGGAGGCTAGAGCTGGCTAATATCAGTGTGAGTTGCCTACCATGGAGAACAAATCAGAGTCCACCTCTAGGGTTCCTGGATTCACCTGGGCCTACTCTACTGCAAAGAGAATCAGCAGGTTGGGAATGATCTGGAAGACCTGCAGTGAAAGGGAAGACAAATGAGAAGACCTGTGGAAGGCCAAGCAGTCAAACAGGCTAGGTTGCATCCAGCTGGGGCACTTCCTGTGACCTTAGAGTCCCTGAGGTGGGTTCTTCCTGTCATGTGACCTGAATTCCCTGAGGTGGGTTCTTCCTGTCATGTGACCTGAATTCCCTGAGGTGGGTTCTTCCTGTGACCTTAGAGTCCCTGAGTTGGGTTCTTCCTGTCATGTGACCTGAATTCCCTGAGGTGGGTTCTTTACCATTCCGAGCCATAGTTTCCTCATCTGCAGAACAGGGGTGGTGAGAACCCCGCCTTCTCAGGTTGCCTTGAGGCTGTCGAAGGAAGGATTGAGCCCATGGCTGCTGCCCTCTACTATGCTGATCCCTCTCAGTGTGACTCCATCACTATCCTATCTTCTGGAGAGTATTTCTAAGTTATGTTGATACCATCAAATAAGTACTGTAGCGGCCCCAAATCCAACTCCTCTCCTACACCCCTCTTCACCCCCAGCTCTACTTAGAGTCTCATCTCAGGGCCTTGGCTGAGGACAAGGACAGGGACTCATCACTTGGAGACATGCCAGGTGCACTTGGGCATGGAGAAGCCATTCACCCCTGCTGCCAGGCATGAGGGCAAGTCAGGCCACTTGCCACTTTCAAGGTTGGGCTGAGCATGACAATTTCTTCCTCCCCGAAGGGGGGATTCAGGCCTGCTTCTGGATCCAAAAAGAAAATGGCCTCTGAGGTATCCTGAGGGCCAGCATGTGCCTGGGCCTACTAGACAGGTAGCAGTAGCGGTTTGTGACACCCGCATACAGTGGCACTCCGTGAGTTTTGTGAGCAGCTGTGTAGAACTGGGGCAGGGAAGAGATGGGACCTCAGACCCTAGAGGGGTCCTCTGCTTCCCCTGCCTAGGGCCTATCCTGCTCGGGCCTGGGCCAGAAGGCACCTGACCAGGTGTCTTTCTTGCAACCTGCTTATCTGCACCCATCAGCCCTGGGACCCAGCACCAGCTGCCCATATGCCCAGCCTGGCAGCTTCTGTGCAGATGAAGGGTGGGAGGGAGAAGGGCTAGGGGAGAGGTGTTGGGTCTGTCCTGGGTGACCTTGCATGGCACATCTCCAACCCTTAGCTAAAAGAGCTTAGAGCTGGGGGTCCCTAGGCTGCTTGGCGGGAATGAGGTGGGCCCACGTCATATTCTAGGCTCCTAGGAGAAGGCTTACAGGCTGTTGCACTCATTTCTATTCCTGTGTTTGGGAGGCTTCTGTTACAGCTAGGTGTAGGTAGCTGGTGGATGCCTGTCTGGCCATGTTGTCTTGTACAATCATCCTAGGTTTACAAAACTCCGAAAGTCTCTGCCTGAGGTCTGGAGTCTAACCCTTCCTGGATCCCCTCCATCTTCTGAGGACTACATCAGGGAATGCAGCCCTTGCCAGTGCCAGCCAGAGCCTTCCCAAAGGATCTGTCCTGTTACTCAGGGTCACTCCTGAATCCCTAAGGTCGTGGCCCATCCTCGCAGCCTCTCAATAGGAGCAGCCCTGAGCTGAGCACCAAAGAACCTATCCTTGGCAGAGACCAGTATCGTAACCCTAGCCTCCAGCCCAGAGATTGACTGCAGAGACTCTGGCTCCATTGCCGCCTGGCCAGGCTGTGCAACCTTCTCTGTGGCGTCTCTACATCTAGCCCCTACTTGTCACAGATGCCCCATGTGATCACTTTTGCGCCACAGCCGGGAGGCTCCTGACATAATGGGCACAGCCAGCTTTCTGCAGTCTTCAGCCTACCCGGCCCTCTTATCTCCAGGCCTTTCCATATGCTGTGTACTTGCTACTGTCCCCTCTGTCCTTATGTTTCTTCTCTGTGCTGTGAAATGTCACTTTCTGTGTTCCCTTGTGTGTGTCTTGCTCTGCATCTCATCAATGCTACTACAAGGAAGTCAGCAGGAAGTCAGCTTCCGAGAGCCAGCACCCTGCCTATGTCCTTACCATCCAGGGTGTCCCGGGAGTCCTGGAGACACAGGATGGAGTTGGAAGCACGGTTGGGCTGGGAGCACAGACTTGAGGGTCAGGCTGGCTGCATGGGAGTCAGGCTCTGCTTGTGTTGGTCCATGATCCTTCCCGAGTGGTAGAATCTTTGCCTCAGTTTCCTCCTGGGAGATGGGATGGATGACAGCAACACCTACCTCTGCAGGCAGCCAGAAATGAATCTGTGTGCATTTGCATATGAATGTACACTTTGTGGGGAGCAGAACACAAGACCTGAATACACAGCAGGCAGATGCTTTACCACTGCACTGCTGCTGCCCCAGCCTTGCACAGGCACACATTGAACCCAGGGCCCTGAAGTCTGCTGATTGCTACAGTGCAGCTGCCTGTAACTTACCAGTTTGCAAACGAGGACAGCTTCTACCTCTCTTCCAGTCTTTCTAGTTCCTGTACCATCAAATCCATCTAGACCCCAGATGCTTATTCTAGAATGTTCCTTTACGGCTGAGATTGCTCAGGCTCACCCTCTGTAGGCACACTGTGATGAAAACTTGAGATTTGGGCAGAGATTCAACCCCCTACTGTGCAGTACAAGGTCTCCCTATGGAAAGTGCAATAGGGTCTACCAGATGGCCAGAGAGTAAAGGCGCTTGTCATATAATCCTGATAACTGACTCTTAAAAGTTGCCCCCTGACTTTGTTGATACATTTCCTTTCCCCTGGGAGGATGGTAAATGAGTTCCTGACCTCCTCCTAGGGTCCCAATCACATATCAAAACAGGATTCCACCACAGTCCGCCCAGGGAATCCTTGAGTTTATTGAGGTTACTGACAGGAGTGTGGGTGGCACTGCGCCTTCCTCCAGCTCCTGTATTCTTTCTGTCCCCTGTAGCAGAATTTTCCCCCAACTGATTAAATAATAAAGATGTCAAGAAGCCAATCACTGGGCGAGGAAGAGGTGGGGGTTCCAGGTCTGGGGAAGAAAGAGAGAACTCGGGAGAAAGGAAGCCCCTTTTCTGTCGGTCGGAGGGCAGGAGTGAAGCGGACAGATGTAGGCCAGGGGCTGTTAGTTCAGGTGGCAGAATCCACCAGAATCTGCCACCGGAAGATTTCTAACCTAGAATAGTTGGTGAATTTAGGATGCTAGATTTCGCACCCAGTGATTGTGTTATCTGTTGATTCTAAACTAAGATCGGCTGGTGTTTTCCATTTTGACGGGACTCAACTGAGCTCCAGGGAAAGGTAATCGTGGCAGAGCACTGGGCCTGTGAGAGTGCACCTCCAACTAGCTGAAGACATTTGGGAGTGCTGAGAGGGTCTGGCAGCAGCCAGCTGCGGGGAAGAGAGTGTGATTTCAGAGCTCTGGAGAGGCAGAGCCAGCACTGGTGGGAGAGGTGCTGACAAGGAAAACATGTGGCCTCCATACCAGGCTGGGAGCAGGCCAAGACCACAGGCCAAGACCACAGGCCTGCGCCTCGCCGGCAATGGCGTGGGTTGTATTTTTAATATTACACGCGACAGTCCCCCTCTTCTACAATGGTCCCTGAGCCTTGGAAGGGCTGACTTCTGTTCTAACAAGGTACCAAACCCTCACACCCTCTCATTCGTCTCATCTCCAGAAGGAGATGACTGTCGATGGATATCAGTGTTATTCCTTTTGTTATAAGACACAAAATGAGAAAAAGGAAGAAAGTCCTTTGTGTCTCCGTGTACTGGTTTCCCATCCTTGCTCCCTCAGGCACACTCTGTGTCTCTCAAATGGGTCTCCAAATCTGCAAAGCACTTGAAGGGTAGCATTATGTCATCTATATGACAAATTTTTTTTTTTTTTTTTTTTTTTTGCAGAGGATAAGCAGGATGAAGACACAAAGTCATTGTCCACAGAAAGACCCACGCCAGAAAGAGCAATGCCGGAGGCCCCTGAAAATTTATCTTTCGTCTTGTTGTGCCCTTCAGACTACCTCACATCTTGCTAAAATTCCTTCCCTGGGGAGATGAGAATAATGTCACTAGGGTATCGGGCCACGCCTCCTAAGCCACTTGTCATTCTGCCCTGATGTCATGTGGTTTTGAGGTCTCAGAGAGGAGTAGAGGATAGGTCTGGGAAGAATCAGGAAAAGAGGCTCCATCTGTGCACCGACACGAAGCTTTCTGCATGCTTTGGGGTTATCGTGCTCTGTAAGTAACGCCCAATAAGCTCATTGGGCCCCCAGGGGTAAACTGTGATGAAGCCATGCTTCGGTGATGGAGAACGTTGTTCCAGTCTCTCTCAGAAAGGATAGTTTAGCAACATGCCTCCAAATGTAGCATGGCAAGTGTGTGGCTGCACATACACGCGTGCACATACACAGACATACACACAGACATACACACTCAAACACAACAAATATTTTATGCATAATAAAAATGACCAAAACATACCAAGGACACTTGACAGTAGATTTCTAAAGCTAGTAAGCATGTGACAAGACAGGAGGGGCATATGACATAGAGCCTCTCTTCTCAGAGCAATGGCCGGACTGAATCAGACCAAGCAGCCACAATCGGGGCAGAGTCTGTCCAGTTGTCCTGCATTGTAGGGGCATAGGCAGGTCAGTCACCTCAAAAACAGTGTGGTGGCCTTCTCTAGACAGGCACTGACTATGAGCTGAGCTTCTAGAGAATGTAAAGACATATCTGTAAGCAGTGGTTTCATTTGCATTAGCCCCAAAGCTCATACACTCAAAATGCCCAGGTTTGATTGTTTGGTTGGTTGGTTTGGTTGGTTTTTGAGTTCTCTCTTGAAACACTCTTAGCAAATACCTGCACATCAATACATTTGTATCTACATCAACTGCCACCCATCTCTGGCCCCACCCTGTCCCTGGACTAATCACTGTGTTGTCTAGGAACACTTAGTACTCCGGTTGACCAGATCTGAGGCTCCACCCACTCAGAAACCCAGGACTCTCTTTTCCCTCAAGAGCAATGAGAAGGGAGAGGATTGAGAGGAGGGCCCAAGGGGGTGGTGCTGGGTGGGCAGGGATGTGGTCTATTTGTGACGGATGGGGTCAGAGTGAGGAGCTGAGGTACATCCTGTTGGGACCTGCCAGCATCTGATAGATACCCGTCCTCCAGCAGCTAATGATTAGCTTGATGCTCGATGTCCTGAGGAATTCTTGTCTCCATCGGGCCCAGTCAGCTGGGGATGCCTGTGGTTACTGCCCTCCTTGGACCACCTACTTAACACCGGGCTGCAGAATAGCTGACTCACTGTCTGTGTGGAACAGCCACGAAGTACCACACATACTCCAGTGCTCCCCACAGGTCCCATACCCTTCCTGCCTTTCTCCCGAATAACTCACCCTACATCTCCCCATGAAAACCCCTCCTTCTAGGGAGCCTGGATTATGACATCCAAGGGTCTGGCTCATCCCTGTGTAGGGCATGACTCTTTCACAACTGGTTTTGAGGAGGGCAACCTGGACCTCTGAGGACCCTCTCAGACCCAGGCCCCTGCCACTGACCTCAGCCTCCCACCCATTCAGGTCTTTAAGACTTCCTCATCTAGACCTCCTTCCGTTCCAGATTTGATTGGCAGATGCTCCAGAGAGTGAGAAAACCAGGGTCCCCCAGGGCAGCCAGTGTCTGGTAGAAAATGCCATATCACTAGGCAACCAATAGATATTTCTTGAATTTGTGCAGATAGACAGAGCTAAGCTGATTAATATATTTTCCTTTCCCACGTGAGGCCTAGGTCTACAATGCCAGTGTTCTCGCCCCCCTCCTGATGAACTGGTTTTCAGGTCAGTACAGGGCTTTATCTCACAATGACAGTTCATTAATAGATTTACGAGGGGGCGAAGCCGGCTTGGTCTGTCTAAAAGGCTTGTTTTGCATTTCTCTTCTTTTAATTACACAGTTATCTCCCAGACCAAAGCTCTTTGAAAAACCGAGAGAAATAGACCCCCTCCCTCCATCTGCTCCAGTTCCGAGAATGCAATTAGTGAGGGCAGGAGATGTGCCGGGGCTTCCTGCTCTGCTAGACCAGGATCCTCTCCCTCCAGGGGCTGGTGGTGGCTGGGAAGCTCGGTCACAATGGGTGGTCGGCATGGGAGGGGCTGCTTTGAGAATGGGGCTCAGTAGCTGAGGACGACACTGTACCTCAAGAGCTACCATTTGTTGGGCGCCTTCCATGTGCTAGCAGGCATGTCCTACCTGTGTTCTGAGGGCCACCCTTATCCCCGGATGCCTGTGAATGTGACCTGAAACATTTGTAGCCTGTTATAACCTTCCTTGTTACTGGTTTTAGATTCATTTTACAGACAGAGGAACTGAGGCAGACAGCTGTATTCAGGGCCATGGACTAGAGGTAGAGGATGGGTATGGTTGTGGAAAGTGGGGGTTGACCTAAGAATGTAACGACAGATCTCAGGGGCTTCTGTCATTTCCACTCTCTCTACTTGGTAGCCTTTCTGGGCCTCAGCTACCTTGACTGTGAAATGGGCCTGTCTCCAACACAGGATGAATGTGTCTTAGGCTGGGGTGTTTGTTGAAGAGGATGTTCATGGAAGGGAAGATGCGGGGCTGTGTGAAGCGATGGACCACACTTGGCCTCTGGGTTCCAGAACCAGGGTTGGCTCAGATCTGGCCATAGAGCTGGATGTATGCGTATGTGGAGCTTGTCACAACTTCGGATGGATGACCTCACCTAGCACCTTCCCAGAGACCTCCGTCGTGGAACAGATCTTAGGAAATAAGAGTAGAGTCCCTGCCTCCTGATGGCTCATATGTGACAGCACAGTGAGAGTCCCTGGTGTCTCCCAGACTGGGCAGTGCTGGGGGGGGGGGGGAGTGGCAGTTGGACCAATGCTGACTGAGGAAGCTGAACCTCTAGTGGCTTGGAGCAGAGCCTGTGGTTTCTGTAGAGACTAGATACTAAATATATTAGGGCTGAATTGGGGCTTGAGGGACTCAAAGATGGGTCCAGAAAATGACTCAGGTGTGGTCAGAGGGGAAAAAACCCATATCTCTGCCTAAAAAAAAAAAAAAAAAAATTGACATAGTCTAAAATGGAGTCCAGAAGAACTGAAGCTGTCATACAGTATCCGAATTTCTTTCAATCACTAAGAGAAAGGGAAAAGAGTTTCTAGCTCACGACCCATTCCCGAAGCAGCCGCAGGCTACCAGCGAACAGTGAGCCAGTGTTTGCAGACCCTGGTTTGTTGTGGCTTGGTGGCTCTCAGTCCCACCCCAGCCTTCCCTCCATGAGCCATGAAGCAATGCCCAACTCTGTCAGTAGAGGGCGCTGAAGGGACACTGCGGAAGAAGCAGTTTTAGCATTTCTCACTACTGTATCTTTCTCACTTAAGTGCATAGAGACTGCACAGCTCTTGGTGACCTCGTGGTCCATTCAGGGACAGGTGACCATGTCCCTGCACTGCAATGAGTCTGATCCTTCCAGCTGCAGTTGCAGGAATATACCTCCCTTCTTGCCTGCCTCTGGGGAGAGACGTCTTCTACCTGGGTTACTTGCCGACCAGTTCCATCAGGATCAGCTAGCCTTTTTGCCACTGTAGGCTGAGCCCAGCTTTGGAGCAGGCCACTGTCAAGCTGTCTTCCCTGTTGACATGTCATATACTCTATTCACGTCACCATGTAGGGTGTCTTTTCACTAAACTCTGACTCATAGATTAAAAAAAAAAAGACTCAGTCAGTCTGGGGACAACAGGGTCTTCATAATCAATGATCATTTGGGCTCTGACTGCCACATGGTCGTGGCTTCTGAGAACTCAGTCTGTTTGGCTGTGAAATGGGAGCATTGCCCCTTCTCCTATGGGCACCTGAGACCCTAAAGTGAGTTGGGGTTAGTGCAGTGGGGAGTACGGCTCGAGGAGCCAGGGCCCGATGTCTGTGTGCTGGACAGTCAACTGCATTGTCCTGTGTCCAAAGGGTTACAGGTATCAGTATGTAAATGTCTATCATGTTGTAGGGCCTGGGAGGTGTGTGGTTCAAACCATTACCTCGTCCTCTACTTCCTTCTTCCCCTGGGAGGTCTCAACCTCAGGCCCTTCAGCCTCTGGTTTCTCTCTTCAAATCTCTGGGGACCCTACAGGCTCTGGGAGCTGAGAGGCTCTCTTGGCTCTGTCCAGGTACTCCCTCTGTCACCTCATCTGTGTGGTTACTATAGCAGCCGTCACAGCCTGGGCAGGGCTGAAGAACATAATGAGGCCACATAGTCTGATCTGTCTTGTGACAGTTACAGTCCCCACAAAAAGACTGCAGGTCATGAGCTCAGATCCCTGCCATAGGAATGCCAGCTTCCACCAGGCTGCCTGAGACTCAAGCTTGGGGCCTTTGGGACTTCCCTTCAAGTAACATCACTGGAGATTCTAGGCTGGCTAGGGAATGCCCAGTGGTCCACACATCCTGCCACATGGAGTCCTAGAGGCATGACCCTGCAGGACAGAGGTGGAGAGAGAGACACTGCCCCTTGGGAACTGGCACACTGCTGCTGGTCTCTGAGTGCTCCCCTCCTATGAGATTAGAGAGCCCCCTGCAGCTCCCAGGACCCCAGTCTGGGCCCAGATGAGCCCAGGCCAGACAGGGTATTCCCAAAAGGCTGCTGAAATCAACAGAAGAGATGGTTTATCCTCTCTCCATGGCCAGGTCTATAAGCTCCGGACTCTGGCCTTTTTCACAGCAGTAGCTGACTCCAGGATCCCATTACAGGAGCTGCTGAGGCAGAACTGCGGTTTGGGGGTGGGTGGGTGGGACATGGAGATGTCCTAAAGGATCCCATGGGGACCCTGTTCCCAACATCCCAGCCACCTTCCCTGCCTGCCCCTGGGAAATCAACTTCCTTTACACAGAGCAGAGTCAGACTTGCAGACCAAGTTCTTCCTCTGAGCCCTGGAGATGCAGAGGGCCAGACTGTGGGCATCGGTGCCCCATGGAGAAGCAGGCTCCTTGGGAAGAACAGACAGACAAGGAAGGAGGGGGCTGCTGCTCTCCGCTCCTGCTGCTTCTTGTCTGAGCAAAATGCACCAGGAAATTTTCACCCGCATCCAGACTGTGCCCGCCTTCCTTAACGTAATTAATATCCCAGGGAAAAAGATATGCTCAGCTGGGTGCCCATCTGCCAAGGCCTCGGCCTCGTGGGCTCTGTCCCTAGGGATTCAGGCTCCATTTCACCACTCTGAGGAGTGGGCACAGGCATCCCTGGGGATGGGTTAACCTCACTTAGCTCAGCAGACAGCAGTGCTGAGGAGCGCCATGGGCAGAAATAGTGGCGACGTGCAGGGAAGGGAAGCCTGGGGTGGTGCAGCCCTGTCATCAGAGGGTGTGCATAGGGGAGAGGAGGCGTTATGAGGGGAAGAAACAGATGTCTGTGTCAAGATCTTCCTGAGGGAAGATCCAGCCATGCTCTCAGGGCAACCAGGGTTGGGTGGAGGTAGAGAATGAGAGGGGTTTCTGAGATGGCTGAGTCACCCCTTCAAGGGAGAAACTTGGTGGGTATTCCTTTTGGGAATACCTTGCCTGGCCTGGGCTCATTTGGAGGGGATGCAGAAATACAAGTCTGGGACTCAGGATCCAGCAGCAGTGTGCCAGTTCCACTTGTAGGACCCAAGGGGCAGTGTCTCTCTCTCCACCTCTGTCCTGCAGGGTCATGCCTCTAGGTGAAGTCAGGAGAGGAAGGAAACACGGAATCTAGGAACACAGCCTAATACGGCCCAAGACCATCATCCTAGCCCACTCCTCAGATGCTGAGACAGAAGGAGGTCTGGGACCTTCCTTTTCCAAACTGTCTGTGCCTCCCATACTTGACATCCCAGAATCCCAGCTTAGTTCTTAGAGTCAGACATTCCTTGATGGAATTTTGAATCTCATCCCCTGAGCATCTTGCTTGTGCTCCCTGGAGTGACAGGGTCACAGGTACCTTGAGAATCTGACAGGGATGGGGTGGAGGGGATAAAGAAGACACACACCTGGAGCTCTGTCACTACAGCCCGTGGCACACAGTCCCCTCCTTACTGTCCTGTGAATAGTAATCAGGAATCTTTCAAACACAGGCGGTCAGCACCATCCTGAGCTACCTGTCTTGTTGGACAGCTTTGGCAGCTGATGCTAAGCCTATACTGACCTCTTTTGACTGCCCACACTTGTACTCTGGTCCCTCGTTGATGAGGAGCTGACAAGGTAAAGACAGAACTCCAAGCCATGATAAGGCCGGCCAAGCATAGTTTGACCCTTGGCCAAGTGTCATGAATTTCTTTGGGGCAGTCATTTCATAATAACGCCACAGGCCACTGGCTTCTCTGGACCCCCTTTATTCATCAAAGTGGGGGAGAAGAGTTCTGTCTGATGCTCTGCTGGAGGGAGAGCAGGTCTAGATGGTGGGTGGACAGGAGATGGCCTTGGGATAGGATGCACTGTCATAAATCCAGGCAGGAAGAAATGATACTTACCGAGACCTCAGGTGCAGAGTACATCCAATCACAGCACAGTCTATGGGAAACTAGCACTGGGTACATCCAATCACAGCTCAGTCTGGGAAGAACTAGCATAAGTTACATCCAATCATAGCATACTCTACGGGGAACTAGAATAGGGTACATCCAATCACAGCCCATTCTGGGAGGGACTAGCACAACAAAATAAGTCATAGAGTAAGTAGATATAAGTATAGGTGCCTCAACCCTCAGAAACGTGCACGGGAAGATCCACACCCGGAGTCTGTCCTCCCTGGCATCCACCGCTTCTGCTCCTTGCTTCTTATTGCCCCTCCCTGAAGTGGCTGCTCTCTACCACCCAGGGCTGACCTAGACAGGCTACTGCAGTGCTAGAGGGTGCCTTTGTACTACTGAATGGGTTGACAGCCACCTAGAAGGGAGTCTCTACAGTCCCCTAACCCCTCCCTGACACCATAAAGAAGCCAACCTGACTGGCCCCAGGGCAGGGCCTCCCCATTCTTCCTGTGGCCCAGCTTCTTTTCTCTCTTCCTGGCAACAACCGCACCTCCATCCTGCCTGCCTTGCCCGGTGGGTTCTATATTAGTACACAGACTCCTCTCAACATTTCCCCCACCACAGCTCCCCTCAAACAAATTCACGATCGTGACAAATTCTTGTTTTCCTAGGGAAAGGTACCCAAGACATCCTTATCTCTTCAGCTCTGTAACAAAGGAAGTAAATCCTAATTAAGAGGAGACACAGCCATTCTGAAGCTGTTTTCCTGGTCTCGCACATCATGTGATTAGCAAGGGAAAGAGGAAAGAAAGCATATGTGTAGCTGGTAGGGCAGGGGTGGGGAGGGGTGGTGGGGGAGCAGCAGGGGGGGGCAGTCTTCGAGGACCATAGCCAGCCAAGCCTCAGGTCATCTCTGGCCTTAGGTGCCAGATGAACAGAGTGAGCAGTGATCATGTCTACATCACTGATACACAGACACTAACTCCCTCCCTTCCGTGTAGTAGGAGCAAGTTGATTTGTTCACAGGAAATAGAATATTCTGGTGCTGTCCTGGGTAGGAGGTGGCTACTCAGTCCCCACCCAGGTGCTGGCATGGAGACTCCAGTAGCCCCAGGGATGCTGGCGGGATGGTGACCACCAAAGCTGAAAGACCCCCTGCCTTTGTGATCATAAGTAGATTCTGGCTTAGTGTCAGACAGCTCTGAGCCTCGGGACTTCCTCCCTTTGGGGCCACCTTGAGCCAGCCTCGGTTCCTTCATCTTAGGAAGGCCATTTACAGAAGATTTCACCACATGGGAAGGATGCTAGGGTTCGCTGGGACTCAGTCCTGGTCCTCTGGTTCTGCAAATATGGACAACAGCCCTCTGGCTTGGTACACCCAAGTCCCGGCCCTCTGGTTTTGTGGACCCATGTCTTTGGTCCCTAGAGTTTCTGCCTCTTCTGCTGATCCCCCCACATCTGCTCTTGATCATTCTAAATCCTCTCCCCCCTCCTTTTCTTCTTCCTTCTCCTCCTCCTCCTCTTCCTCCTCTTCCTCCTTCTCTTTCCCTCCCCAGCCGTCTTGTTTTCAGTCCTGGAGCAGGCTAGTGTTTCTGTCTCGGAACATGGAATAGATCATTGGGCAAATTGATTTATGGCAAATTGGTCATTTGGTGAATTGACCGTTGGCTCAATTGATTTCTAGCAAATCGCTGTAGAATCTCCACTGGGGCTGTTTAACGATTCAGTGAGGTCATGCATGGATGCGTTGAGCATCGAGCTGGCACCAGCTGCCACTCACTAGGTACTTCTGTCCATAGCACCAGCACCTATGGACAGGCAGGGAGGCCCTGCCGCTGCAGGAGGGACTTGTGGGCACTGAGCTGAGCACTGGACCCAGTAAGAACTTCTTTCTGTTTCAGAACAAGTCAGAGCAGGATCACCAAGAAAGCCAATTGTGTGGGCTTCAGAGTAGAGCCTGGAGACCCAGAGCTTGACCCTATCTTTCACCTTGGCTCCAGTGCTGTCCCTTCAGCACTAGCCCAGGAAGGGTACAGAATCAGTATGCCTTTGTTGGTGGTGTTGTCTTGGGGACTAGGGCTCTGCTGGGAAAGTGAACAGTGCCTCCTGCTCCTGTAAGAGGAAGGTGGGAGGGAGCAGGGAAGGATGGAGATAGGGAGGAAGAGAGGGAGAGAGGGAGGTAAAGAGAAGGGAAGGCCCTTTAGAGGAACCATCTTCTCCACGGGAAGCAGCCCCACACCACACCGCTGTACTGGGGTGCTGATGCTGATTGCAGTACCCTGAGTCCACGGCTGTCTCCATCCCCTCCTATAGCAAATCCCTGAATGTGACAGTGATGGATGACACATGGAAGAGGCAGTGTGTGTGCGTGTGTGTGACTCTCCCCTGCTGGTATCTACAAGAATGGAGCATATTACAGGGTTCCTTACGAGCCTCCCAGCCAAAGCCTGGTCCCCTTCATCCAAGTGGGACAGCGGGTAACTCACAGGACATAACGATTTCCCAGGATCCTCAGTTTCTCTCTCACTGTCCGTTATTGTGCCTGCTGGACTCTGGCAGAGCCGGTGACAAGACGACAGGAAGTCGGCGTCCCCATGCCCTTTGCTCTGGCTTTTATCCACCTGATTGCATGTGGCTGGAACCCCAGAGGCCACTCAGCTGGAGAAATGTCAAAACTGTATTAAATTATTGGACATGAATGAGCAGTAAGAGAACACTTGTCACCCGCCGGCTGCCGGGTCCCCAAGGCTCCCACGCAGCAATGGAGATCAGCCTCCTGCCCTGTCAGGAGTCTGAGTGGTCACCCTCTCTCCCAGACTTGTTCCTCCACCACACCTATGCAACTGGAGCTGGAGGAGGCCGGGTGGATCCACTCACAGACTGTCCCAGGCAATGGTTACACACCAGCCCCATTAGTCCTACCAGGGAGAAAGGTGTTCAATGCCCACAGAACAGCTCATTGAAGGCAGCGCAGAGTCTTCTTTCCTTCTTTCAGTTTTAGTGGTATAGTTAGCATTGGGGTTGGGGTGTGGCTGACGTCTGATAAGCCATTCTGTTTAAAAATGTGCTGTTTGATGAATGTGACACAAACACGCGAAACTACGAAACCATACCCACACCAAGACAGAGAACACACCATTGTCCCAAATCTTCCTTGCTCCTGGGAGCAATCCCAGCACCCCTCCCCACCCACTGTCCATCTGTCCATCTGTCTGCTGCCATGAGAGATCAGATTTCATTTTCTGGGATTTTATACAAAGGGAATCCCACAGTGTGTGTGCCTGTCTGGCTTCTTTCACATCCCATAAGCATCTTAAATTTAGCTGTGTTGTGGGTAGCAGTAGTGTGGGTTTTCATTCTTTTACATTTATTTAGTGTGTGGCACAGGAGTTTGTACCACAGGAGAAAGACAGGGGACTTGTTTTGGAAACTGGTTCTCTCTTTACATGATGTGGGTCCCTGGGACCAGTCAGCCTTGGTCGCAAGCCTTTCTAAGCGCCAGAGCACGTTGGGAGCCCAGAACATGCATGATGCCTACATGTATGTGGACACTGTTTGACAAGTCCTGAGTGTGGAGGAAGGAGAACAACTTGGTGGAATTGATCCTGTCCTTTCGCCATGTGACTCCTGGGGATTGAATTCAAGCTGTCAGGCTTGGTGGCAAATGCCTTAACTGTCGAGCTATCTCAAGGCCAAGGGTGTTGTTGAATTTTAGCACGGAATGACGCTCCATTGGGCAGAAACATTACAACTTGGCTCTCCACACCTCTGAGGACATTTAAGTCATTTCCAATCTGGTGTTACAAATGAAATGGTTGTAAGACTTTGTGAACAACCATTTGCATGTGCGTGCACTTTATTTTCTTTAAATGAACTTTTTATGGATCGATAACAAATGGAGCCAGTCAAAGGAGCACCTCGTCCGGAGCAGTCCTCAATGGAGCGCCTGCAACGTAAGTCTCTGTCCCCCGTCCTCCCCAAGAATCTTCATTGTGACACATGCTTCCTTGAGGTCTGGGGACACTGACCAATGCTNCTTACTTTCCAACGTCCTCCCCAAGAATCTTCATTGTGACACATGCTTCCTTGAGGTCTGGGGACACTGACCAATGCTGGCTACTTACTTTCCAATCTGTATTTTTTTTCTTGCTAAAGTTTCTGTTTAAATCTTTAATTAAAGTGATTTTTGTTGTTGTTGTTGTTGTTATCAATGTTCAGAGCTGTCATCTACTGGGTGTCCCTTATTAACCGTGTGTGTCCCTTATTAACCGTCTGATTTGCAAATGTTTCCTCTTCCTCTGGCTTCCCTCATTGTTCCTTGAAGAGAGGTTTTTCCGCTCTGACAAAGTCGAGTTTGTCTTTTTCCCCCTCTCCATATGCTTTTGGTTTGCAACTATGGTGTCTTCGCTGAGCTCAAAGTCAAAAATAGATTCTCCCATGCTTTCTTTTTACAAAAATTTGACTCGTTTCTATAAGTTCTACAACCTTTAGGTTCTAAATTTAATCTTTTATGACATTTATGTTATTGGTGGGGCAGAGAGATAGCTGTGTTTGATATGGGACATCCAGTTGCTTTGGCAAAGATGTGGGAGATTTTGAATCTTTCTGAATCTCTTTATACTTTTGTCAAAACAAATATTCCATGTCTCTGTGTGTCTCTCTCTGTGTTTCTGTGTTTCTCTGTGTGTGTCTCTCTCTCTGTGTATGCCTGTCTGTCTATGTCTCTCTGTGTGTCTGTGTGTCTTGCTGTCTCTGTATATGTGTCTCAGTGTATAAGTGTATCTGTGTCTCTGTGTGTGTCAGTGTGTCTGTGTGTCTGTGTATGTCTGTGTGTGTATGTGTGTCTCTGTGTGTGTGTGTGTCTGTCTCTGTGCCTCTATGTGTGTGTCTGTGTGTCTCTCTGTGTGTCTGTCTCTCTGTATCTGTGTCCATCTGTCTGACTATGTCTCTGTGTGTGTCTATTATCTTTGTGTATGTGTCTTTGTGTGTATGTGTGTGTGTCTGTATTTGTGTCTCTCTGTGTGTGTCTGTGTCCACTTCCAGGCTCTCTGATCCTGCCGATTAGTTCTCTCTCCTTCCCAGCCCCACGCCATGGCACTTACAGACACTGTCTAAAGAGCACGTCTATCTATACAGTGTCTAGACGATTCTCCCCTTTTGTCCACTCGAGGTTCTCTGCATTCCCACATGGCTTCTAGACACAGTTGATCAAATTTGACGCCTGTTGGCGTTTTGCTTGTGGTTGTATTTCATCTGACAATTAAGGGAAGGCTGATGGACTCACAGTTTGGAAATAAGATTGTTTCTCTATTTAGGTCCCTGTTTCCTTAGGTCCTTTAAACCCCACTCCATAGTATTTAGAGTCCAGGCTTAGCACATCCTGTGTCAAGTTTATCCTTGCATATGTAAATGTTATGCTAGTATCCACGCTATTTTAAATCTTCATTTCCAGTTTGTAATGCTTGCTATTCAGTATTGATCTTCTATCTCAAAGCCAGTCGCTCTTTCTATAGAGTCTATTAGGTTTTCTACACAGGCAACCTTGACATTGGTGTGCATTGTTTTTCCCTTTCTGATATGGTTGCCTGTATTTTTTCTTGCCTCCATGTTTTAGTTGGGACCTCTGGGGTGCGTATGAACAGCCACTGCAAAAGCAGACATCTATCTTCGTGTCTTGGCTTTATTTTCATATCAAGAGTGTGGTTAGCTATGGCTGCTTCGTACATGCTGGCTTTGCAGCCAAGCGGGAAAGCTTCTAGCTTGCTGATAATGAATTCATATTAGATTTTATTTAAATAATTGGCACCTGTTTTGATGATCACGCTGTTTTCCTTTTCCAGCTCCTTAATATGGTGAATTACACTAATTGATTTTCAAATGTTGAAACTCATCTTGCGTAACTGGGATAAACCCTGCTTCCTCGTGATGTGCTCTTTGGAAGGAAGTTGTTAGATGTCCACTATGAATCTCTTGCCTCTGTAATCATGAGGGATATGTCTTGTGTGTTTTTCTTCTTGTCTGGTCTGGTGTGCAGGCTGAGGGGTGGGCACGGGTTTCAGTTCTCTGTGGGCTTACATATATGTCCTTGAATGTTAATGACATTCTTAAGTGAATCTTTTGGGACAGGAGACTCTGTGTGTGTGGAGTGTTGGTAGGTGTGGCTGGGTGTGAGTGCATATGTCTCATTAGAAATTATTATTGTTATTTTTTTAATGTAAGATCACTTTGGTCTACACAGTGAGGTCCAGGATAACCCAGGCTCCATGGAGAGACGCTGTTTCAACCAACACTGCAATGTCTCTCCTGTTTGATAGTTGCTTCTGTAGCTTGTTTATTTAGGGGTTTCTCTCGTTTCACTCGAGTCGCCGCACTTGCTGGCATAAAGTTCCTGGCTGTATCCCGTCCTGTGTATCCCGACTCCAAGTGCTGCTGGGTGTCTCCATCTGACACTACTCATTTTAACCTTTATCTTGCTATTTATTCTTAAACCATCTGCCTACAGCTTTATCAACTTTATTAACTTTCTTAAGGAACTAACTTTGGCTCTATTGATCTCCATATTGGCTTTCTGATTTCTATTTTATAGATTTCAGTCTTTCCCTTGATTTTCCATTCTTCTACCAACTTTCCATTGGATTGGTCAGTTTTCTTCTAATGCCTTTAAAAAAAAAAGATTTATTTATTTACTTGTGTGTCTCTGTATGTATGTGTGCTGTGTGTGTCTATGAGTTTATTTATGTGTATTGTATATGTTTGAGTATATGCGTGTGTAAGTGTGTGGCTGGTGTTGTGTCTATGTGCATATGTGTTTGTGTGTATGCAAATGTGTGTGTATGTGGTGTGTGTGTATGTAGCATGTATATGTACTGATGTGTGGTGTGTGTGGTGTGTGATACATGTACTATCTATGTGTGTAAATTTGTGGTGTGTGTGTATGTGTGGGATTATGTGGTATGTGTGTCAGGGAGTGGGGGTATGAGCATGTGTGTAGGAATTACATAGAGGCCAAAAGAGGGCATCCAGTGTCTTCCTCTATTGCTCTCTACTGCACAGGACACCGGTCTTGTCACGGTCTTGTGGGTGCACGGCTCTGAACCCCAGTCTTCCTGATTTCACAACCCAGCCTCATAACAACTAAGGCATCTCTCCAGCCCCCTCCCCTAATTCCTTAATATGAGAATGTCAACCTTTGAATTTAAAACATCCCCCAAATGCCCACAGGGTGAAGGGCAGTTATCAGTTATCAACCTGGGGCACTAAAGGAGATAGTGGGACCTTTAAGAGGTATAGCCAGTGGGAGGAAGCAGGGTCATTGGAGGCTTACCCTGGAAGGGCTACTGAGCTCTTGTCCCTTCCCATCTTTCCTTTTGCTTCTTGGTTCTTGTGAGGGGAACAAGCCCCCTCTGCCACACACTCTTTTCACGATTGTTGCAATCAAGGGCCTGGAACACTGTGTCCAGAGACCCTACATGGAAAATTCTGCAACAGTGAGCCAAGTAACCTTTTTTTCGTCTTTAAGCTGTTTGCCTCCGGTATTTTCTCATAGCCACAGAAAGCTACTGAAGCTGTGCACTTGAACTCTTCCTTGTTTTAAAAACTCAGATATTTAACATTTGTAGTTTTTCTGATCTTTGGATCTCGCGAATTTTGATATTGTTTTCCTGATTGGTCATTTCAGAATACTATAAAATATTGATTCCTTCCTTCACCCATGGGTTATTTACAACATGGGTTATAAGACATGGTACAACTGTCTTATTTAACTTCTATCTCCAAACCTTCCCAGATACTTTTCTGTTATTGAGTTTTACTACCATTGAGGTCAGAGAATAGAATTTGTATGTCTTGAACCGTTTACAGCTATCGAGCCTAGGGTCTGGTCAATACCAGAAACTATCCTGTATTCACTGAAAAGCATACATATTCAACTCATTTGGAATGCAATGCCAGTTCAGGTCAAGTTCATAAATGTTCAAGTCTTCCAAATAGGTTGTAACTTCCCATGCCAGTTCATCAACAACAAAAGGGGGCATTGGAATGCCTTGTTATAATTCTGCGTTGGTCTGTCTTCAGTGTAGGACATCTGGGTCATGAACCACATGTAAGCTTATTTAACTTTCTATAGACCCGACAACCCCTCACTCACAGTGGTTGTACTGTTTTGCCTCACTAATAGTGTTGCACAGAAATTCTACATGACCTGCTTCTTTGCGAACCTTGGTATTTGCAACCATTCTAATAGCTGTGTGCTGGCACCTCATTGGGCATTTTAAAGGCAAGTTTATTCATTCATCTAGAGACAAGGCCTCCTCCAGCTTAGGCTGGCCTTGAACCTGACTGGTAGCCAAGGGAAAGATGACCTTGAACTTCTGATGCTCCTGTCTCTACCTTCCACTGCCCATGAGCTGGGAGTGTGGGCTTGCATCATCTTGCCTAGTTTTATGTGGTGCTGGTGCTGGGAACGGAACCCAGAACTTCATTCATGCTAAGCAAAGGCTCTGCCCACTGAACCGTACCTCCAGTCCTCTACATGGCTTTGGGCACTTGCTTTTGTGTGTGTGAGAGAGCACATTAGCCTGTGGGTATGTATCTGGAGGCCTAAAGTCGGCATCTGGTGTCTTCCTGCGGTCACTCCCCACCTTGTGTGTCCGAGCAAGGCCTCTTGCTGATCCCAGAGTTCCTCTGGGGGCTGTTTCTAGTTTGTTGGGAGATCATCTGCCTCTGGGTCTCAGAATCACTGGAGGGTCATCACGTACACTCAGCCCCTGTGTAGGTCCTGAGGATTTGAACTCTGGTCCTTCCAGTCGTGCGGTATGTGCATTATCTGTTGAGCACACCCCCAGCTCTGGTTTCGGTTGCACGTCTCTAGTGGCTGGCCATGCTGGACACCCCTGCAAAAGCACATGTCATCCGTGGAAGTTCTTTAGTAAAACAGCTCTCTGACCCTCGCCCACTGAATCCAGAGTTATCTGAGTTGGAGAAAGCCCAGTTTATCAAGTTTTCCTTTTACAGATGTGAATTCTTGTTTCCAGCCATTTCCCCCCCCTATCTCTAGATCATGCAGTGATTTACATGAAAACCTTAAAAAAACAATGTAAGAATAAAAGCAAAGATGACTGCCCAGCGGATGGTCATGTGACATCATGAATGTTGTCACACCTCCTCCAGTCTCAGACACTATGAGTTTCAAAGTCCTCAAATAGCCATAGATTTGTGAGGAAAAAAACAAACATGAATCCAGGGGGCTTGAGTGACTATTCAGTGCTAATGTTTTTGCCAAAGTCCTGAGTTCAGTTCCTAGCACCCATAACCACTTACCTGTAACTCCAGGTCTAAGGAATCTGACGCCCTCTTCTGGGCATCCCTGGGTATTGCATATGTATGGTACACATGCAGTCCCTCTCACATACACAGACAGAAAGCAGAGCACACCAAATGCACTTCTCGGATTTAAGATACATTTAACCCTTCTTCCCCGGCCCCCATCTTTTTGAGATAGGGTCTCACTGTATATCTCTAGCTGGCCTGGAACTTGCTCTGTAGACCAGGCTGGCCCTGAACTCTCAGAGATCTGTCTGCCTCTGCCTCCCAAGCTCTGGGACTTGCAACCAAGCCCAGCTCATTTACTTGAATCTTTAACAACAGATTTTTATTGTTGAGGAAAGTTGCTTTTCATTCATAACAGAACTGAGCAGAAGGCACAGGATTCTCTGGACTTCCTGTCTCCACAGGAAAGCAGCCCTTCAGATTACCATCCCCCACCTTAGTGACCTGATCCTGATGCAGCCCGCAGCAGCTCCAGCTCCACTTCCCAGAGCCCTGAGCCAGCATGGCAGCTCCCTCTGGGAGTCCCATAGGTGATGTGTCTGGGCAAAAGTGTAAGGACTTGTGTCCACCTTGGCCACTTTGTTTCTTGAAAAAAAGATGCTGCTGCCTTGGTAGGGGGTGGGGCGGGGAGCAGAGCATCTGCTCCCCTCCCAACCCCCACAGCCAGTCATGCAGTAATGGGAGGAATTTCCTGAGTCTGTCAGGAGACAGGCATTGATGAGCACTGGACAGAAGGCTCTCTCAGGGGCCTGGACTTCTGAGTAGGACAGAAAGTGTCAGAAGAGCAGTTGAAGGCGCCAGTTTCATCGCTCCCTGATTCTCTGTCCTCTTTACAGGGCCCTGGTTCATCATCTTCCCTTCCACGTGAGAGTTCCCAGAATCTTGCTTCTCTTCTGGAGAGTGAAGCTCAGAGAGGCACAGAAGCTGCTGCAAGTCACACAGTCTCTTGGAGCAAGTTCAGGACCATAGCTTGGACTGCATATCCCTAAGTCTCTGACTATTCCAACTAAGGCGGGGGTACCCTCGACTGCTTGGCTTTCAGTACCTGGCATCAGTGCTGGGTGAGTCGCGGTGCCAAGCGGCCTCTTTTGTCTCTAATCTGGCCTCTGCTTCTCTCTCGTCCGTGATTCCAATTTCAGGAGCTTTTTTTTTTTTTTGTCTGTGTTTTTAATTCTCTTGTTTTTCATTATGCTTTCTCTCTGGGTAATCTGAGGCTTGCAGGCGGCTAAGTACGACGTGTACATTAAAATGAAATGCAATAAAAAATAATTGAACATATTTCTTTCATGTCTGAGTGGTGAATTAATCTCCCTGGCACATCCTGCTTTCTCTTTGTTCCTTCTGCGTTTTGTCTGAAACTATGCTTCCTTCCCCCCAAATCTCTGGGATCTGAACAGACGCTCCCTTCCCCGGCCTCTGCACATTGGAGACACATACACATTCCTGACTCTGCAGCCTGGGTCCCTCCGTGGATAACCTAGATGCCCAAGGCTTAGAAGAGACTGTCAGTGTCCACGTTTGTGAGCGCCCCGGTGGGGGAGAGCAGGGGGAGTTGGGAGGCATCTGTCAGTAGAATAGCAAAGGAGTCTTTTCTTCTGCCGTGGGTTCTTTAGGAAGAGAATGCCTTCTAGAAGAATCTTTCTTCTGTGATCAGATTTGCCCCAACACCCCCAAGGGTCGGTCCAGAGGACAGGTGCACCACTCAGTCATCTTTGGAGAAGGGAGATGGGACAGCGGGTATTGTCCTGAGATCAGGAGGACCACAAAGGTGTATGGCCACTGCTGTAGCTTGAGCTCAGAGTTCACGTGTGAAACGGGGAGGGGCGGCTACAGCGCCACCTAACCTTGGTGCTGGCTGGTGAGTGACCTGGCAGTGTGGGGTCTGAGCTGATGGTCAAGCCCAGGGGTGACAGAGGGCCTCATTCTGAATCTCTGCTTCCTCTCACCTCCCGATGGGATCGCGTGACTCATCAGTGCTAGACCCACCTGTGGTGGCACAGCTGTCCCCTAGGGCATCTGCCATACAGGGAGGTTGTGAAGGTGACACGAGGGCGGGGTGAGGAGAAAGTGTTCACACTGTCTTATAGCACAGTGGTTGGGTTCATCTTGGAAATGGGCTCGTAGTTCTCCCTTTGCCCAGCATGTGCAACAGGGGAAGGCTCAGGAGTTCATGCCCATAAGTCCTTCCAGAGAGGCAGAGCCCTGGCTGTACACAATCGCACGGTTCCCACCTCCCTGGAGGAAGGTGCTGCCTTCATTCTTGCTTTGCAACTGGGAAACTGAGGCTCAAGGAGCTGACCCCAGGCCCTCCCACTGAGGGCAAGTGACGGTCAGATTGTATTATCGTGCTCTGTCCTCTGCAGGGCCCTGGGTGGAGCTGGATCAGGATCAGGCAGGTGCCCAGGGAACCTGTCCCCACCCTAAAGATTACCATCTACATCCGAGCTGGTGTCTGGGATGCACTCTCACCCCTATCCTCTGTCCCTCTGTCTCCAGGATCCCAGGAACCTGCCTGTGACATGGAGAGCTCTCCCTTCCTCCTCAGAACCATGAATGCTTTCATTCTGTGTCATTAGCAGTGGGGTTCCACAGTGGCCAGGCTGGAGTCCATGTCCTGCTGGTGTTTCTTTAAGAAGCAGCACCAAGTTATGCAGACCAAAAGCATATGCTAACGATGGGTAATTATTCTGCATATTCACAGATGGGTCATACTGTGTAAAACCCACTTCCCACGGTCCACACCTACAGACACACCAAGCTCCGTTGCTGCCTGGAGACTCCTTGCTGTCACTGTAAAGGAATCGCTGACACTCTACACTCCTGGGGGCCTCAGCTGTTGTGGCTGCTACCCGACACAGACCTGTGCCCATTGCTGCCCTGCCCAGCTTGCCTGGCCCTCTCAGTTTCCTGGAGAGACTGTTGAGTCCCCTGGGAAGGATCAGGGAGACCATGGAGAACCATATTCCCACTCTGTGAACAAGGGAGCTGCAGCCCATTGGCCCATTAGTCACCCTATTAGTCACCTGAGTGTCACTGTGTAAAGTAGTACACACCCAGTCAATAGCCCATCACTAAGGAGAACTTTAAGGCAGGAACCCAGAGGCAGGAATGGAAGCAGAGACCGTGGAAGTGTGCTGCCTACTGACTTGCTCCCTATGGCTTGCTCAGCCTGCTTTCTTACAGCACCTACGACTACCAGACCAGGTGTTGCCCCAGTCACAGTAAGCTGGGAACTTCCCACATCAACCAAGAAAACGCACCACAGGGTTTCCCACAAGCCAATTCGATTAAGTCACTTTCTTAGTTGAAGTCCCCTCTTCTCAAATGGCTTTGGTTTGGGTCAAGTTGACATAAAACTAGTCATCACAGGCCTGTAAATGCCAGGCAGTGAAGGACACCAGCAACCTTTCAGAGGGCAGGAGAAGGAGGTGACAGAAAGAGGTACAGGAAAGACCAGGAAAGACCCTGCTGACCAGGTGACTACTGTGATTTGACGTTGCCCCAACATTGGGGCCAAGTGGGTGGGGCTTAGGTCAGGAGACTCCACCTCCACCAGTGGACTCAGGCAGGTTCTAAAGGGGCTGGAGACTGCACGGCTGCTCATGTATCTATCCTCACCATAGGATGCTCTCTGCCCAGGCATGATGCATCGAGAAACCCTTTTCTAACTCAGCCCTCTACCTTGGGCTTAATGGCCTTCAGAACCTCAAGTCCCACACACTGCTACTGTTTGCAGTTTGTCTGCTCTGGGCTTCTGTGTCAGCAAGGAGGGTGGAGCAAGAGAGGCGAAGACAGACCCAGGCTGGAACCTGGCCACATCGCCACTTCCTCGCAGACTTGCTGGCTGGAAGTCGGACAGAATAGCATAGAGACAGACAGCATGGAAACATAGTAGTGACGGACAGTGTGGAGACAGAACACTGATCTTTGCAGAGCTTCCCACGCTGAGCCTGGGCCATCTCACCACCAGCCCCATGTCTCTGGAGACAGCACACTGGAGAAACGGAGTCATGTGGATCCCAGTGTGCATATTCAGGGCCACAGTCACCACTGTCCCTGAAGCTCCTCACGGTTGGTCCCCATTCCTTTGCCTGTCCACTTAGCAGTGTTTACTATGTGTTGACTCTGAGTCGGGCCAGGGTGGAGGCTGGAGGTGCAGCTGGGATAAAACTGGTGAGGTTTTCTGGCACAAGGCTGTTTTACAATCCTCTGAGATACCATAGCTGTGGCTGTCTGCTTCTGGATTTGTCCCTTAAAGAGAGGCCCTATGCTGAGTGCCTTGTGTATATTTATATATGTTGAATATATGTTGATAACTGGCTTGCCTTCACCATGTGGGCATGAGGGATCCATATACATATATATGGCTGTCACAGGACACACACACATATGGCTGTCACATAGCATATATATATATATATATATATATATATATATATATATATATATATATCACCATTGCTAATATATGCTATATATTTGTCTGCCTCCAATGTCCCCTTTGCAGTGAGGCACCAAAAGAGAACTATAGGTCATAGTAGCAGACCTAAGTCTAGGACTCTCCGCTGCCCTGTTCCACACACCTGCTCCTCTGTGTCAAGTTGCTACCAGCTGCCCCAGTCTTGCAGTGTTCAAGTCCTGAGGCTCCAGAAATGTCTGTCCCACAAGCCTAGCCTTCTGCGTGGTGGTCTTTCCATGGTCACTTGGAGCAGGACCTTCAGTATGTCCCTAGCAGCTCTGAGGGTTCTAGTTCCTCCTCACCTTGCTCCACCCACTTGCCCCAGCCCCACCCAGCTTGCCTCAGCCCCGCCCAGCTTGTCCCAGTCCCGCCCAGCTTGTTCCAGCTCTTTGGTGAGCTTAGACTTAGTGAAAAACACGTTTGTTCCCAGAGACCACCACCAGCCCCCAGCAGTCACCACCGGTCCCCAGCTCACTTCTCTTTGTGACCATGTCCGTAGCTCCAGTTGTCTCCAGAACCCAGCTGAAAATGAACTTTATGGCTGTCACAGGACATTATTGGGCTGTGACGGTGGGACTTAAGTAGGTAGTGTTCGGCCATAAATCTGACTGATTCAGAGCTGACAAGGAACTGAAGAGACCACAGCTGCCCTCCTCCCACCGCACTCCACGCTGGGCCTGACAGGTCTCTACCCAGTGAGCAGCGTTAGTCATAGTTGCAGTATGGTTGTTTCTGGGCTCCTGTGGGCAGGGACACTGTTCCTCTCAAGTCACCAGGCTGAGCTCTGGGTTCCCCCATCTCCCACATACACTGCCCTACAGTGAGCCCCCAGGACAGCATCCGAATGGCCACGCCTGGGCCTGACTTGCAAGATGAGGCTACATTTTGATCCCAGGCCCTAACGCAGGAAACTTCATCCCTGTAGACGGCTTCTCAGTCACAGGACTGGAGGAAGAGGGTTTCGCTGGTTAGAGTAAAGCTTTGGATGTCCGCGGCTTCCAGTGCAGACCCTATTAATCCTTGCTGATACTCCTGACAACTTACTCAATCTCTTGGAGCCTCATCAGTTTCCCTGTTTGTAAAGTGAAGGTTTTAACAATGACTACAGCAGATTGTGCCAAGGATCTGATAATGTGAAAAAGCTGGAGGCAGATTCCTGGGCTCGATGGACACTTCTGAGACTGTGTGCAAACCCTGGCCCTCCTGTATCCCAGGACCTCCTGTAGAACACTGAGACACCACATTCTCTGAGATGTCTGGTGCAGTGAGCCTCAGGCTCATGGGGACAGACAAACTGGCACTGGCACTATGCTATTCCTCTGCTCAAGGCCTGCCTTCGAGCATCCTGCCTACCAGCACAAGATCCAGGCACAGTAGAAGCCTGACACCAGGCTGAGCAAAAAGAGCAAGGACTTGGGAACACACTGCTTTGGAAACACATTTCTGAGCTGTGTGGCCTTAAATGAGTATCTAAGCCTCTCTGAACTTTGGCTTCTTTATCTGTAACACGGGGGGTGGGGGGGGTGGACTGCCACAGTGCCTGCTTTCTGGTTGAAGTAAGATATGTGAGGTGTTTAGTGAGATGCCTTGCACAGGAGAAAGCCCACCCAGGGCCAGCATTTACTATTTCCACCTGAGGGGGGCGCTGCATGAAGGAGTGTCTCTGAAATCTCCCTTTCTGCTATCACCTCACTTAAAGACCAAGAAACTGAGGCCAAAGACTCTAGCTAAATTACACATTTGGGAACAGACCCACGGTGGCTGTGCTAAATTATGCAGAGCAGACAATTAGAGAAGAAGCAATCTATAACAAAGAGCTAATGGGGCAGGACAGAGGCCGTCGATTGTCCCGGGAGCCAAGGAGGAGGAGGGCTGGCAGTGGATAGTGCAGTCCATTGGGAGCACGGCCGGGCCAGCAAGTGTTCCTCGCTGTTAGTAACTCTGAGACTTCATTTGATGTGAGTGACACACTCGTGTTGTAAAACACTCAGAATATGCAGGTGGTGTGCAAATCATAGCCATCGCTCTCCTGTTGGAACACGTGGGAGGCGGGCTGTGCAGTCTGGAGGTGGTAAGGTACTGGGTGCCTGCAGGAGGAGGGGACAGGTCTGGTTGAACAGCTCCAGAGTAGCCCCAAGGTGGGGACTGAGTTGGGCAAACTGGCTTGGACAATAGGCAGGTAGGTGAGGGGTAGGGCAGAAATGGCAGAACTGGGCACACACAGCAAGGTGACTGGTGGATTTGTTAGGCTGGCATCATTAGGATAAGACGGGCGGAGGCTATGGCCTCTCTGTCTCTGGAAACAGGGTCACTTGCTGATCGTGTTGTGTATCTGTGAGATCAGCAGGGAAGGACTGGTTTCTCACGGACACAGAATCTGACATCTTAGTGGGTGTGTCTGCAGTCTTTTACGGTGTCCAGACTGAAGGGGATACTCTACTTCATTGCGTTGGCCTACAAAGAGCTCTGGTCACCCCTGAGGTGAAGGCTGGGACTGGGACTTGTGTGCCTGAAGGAGAATTGGATTCTAGCGACCCCAGCTACATCCTCTAGACATTCAGATTTAGATTCTGGGCATCTTACCCCAAGCTCCACTCCGATCTGTCTTCTGATATGTTCTGGGAATTGCATAATGGCCCTCACTCTAACTAAATTTCTAGTTTTAAAGCGTGGACGGCTCCGGTTGTTTATCTTTCCTAAGTAACGTTGCTATGCATGGCTTTCATCCTTGAATCTTCTACAAGGAGATAGCAAAATTGCAGGAGCCTTTAAAATGAATACCAGCTATTTGGGGAGAGCAGGGTTCTCTTTATGACTTCAACACAAACCCAGATCTGTTATCTTCTCAGGCTCTCCAGGCTCCTGTTCTGATCCCACCAACCTCCTTCTTGGACTATTACAGTGGCTCCTCCTGGCTGGCTGCCCTTCCCCCTACCCTGACCTGGTTCTTAACACTCAGCAGCCAGATTGACCCTGATGTGACCTAGGCAACAGGCATCTCTCTCTGCTCCTAGGTCCCAGTCCCTCACCTCACTCAAGCACAGTCTGCTCAATGCAATCCTGCCCTGTGGTCTCCATCCCTTCTGTCTGTCGGTCCACCTCATAGGCCTCCCTCACCCTCCTCCCCTTCTCTCTCCCCCCCGATCTGCAGATCCTGTCTAGGCATTGTCCAGCTTTTTTCCTCCAGTGTAACCTCCTCCCGGGTCTGTCTCCTCCTCTGCCCCCCTCAGCCCTACCCCGGTGCCACCTGCCCTGAAGCCCTCCCCTCCTTGATCCTGGGATCCTTCTCGACTCCTCTCACTGTGCCTTTATCTCTGTGGTCTTATCCCAAACTCTGCCCCTGCAGCTCCTTGTGATGCTTCGTGATGTCGCCGAGGCATGAAGTACATGAGACTGGCTATGCCTGCATGCACCCAGATCCTAGGTGTGTGTGTGTGTGTGTGTGTGTGTGTGTGTGTGTGTGTGTGTGTGTGCACTCTTGAGGGTGCTCCTCCTCTCACGGCAGCAAGCTGATCACCTCTGGCCTCATAGATAGACAGGTTCTGTTGGGGTCCAGAGTCAGGACCCCAGCATCACCTAACCAGAATTTCATGCACATGTGACACTATTCTAGAAGTTTCCAGAAAGAGCATGAGGATGCCCCGAAGTGTCTGATGACATCCCCAGACCATGGTGGTGCTGAGAGTCTGGCACATGGGGTCTCTGAGGGTCTCATGCTCTCTCCTTGGAGCCTCTGTGCTCAGTTTGTGCAGACAGCACAGCCTGGCCATCTCCCCTCATCTCTAGTCTCCTCTCACCATCAGGACCCACAGACGTTGCCTCCTACAGAAACCTAGCTACCTGTCCCGCAGGCACACTGGTGTGTATAGAAATGGCAAGGGCTGTCCAGTCCTGTGCAGGAAACAGCCGTTGGAAGGGCTCTGTGCTGGAGAACAGCACCCCTGCTGGTGAAGGCTCCAGACAGAGCTGGTCCTGCAGGGCTGCACTCTGTAACCCCTGTTTCAGCCTTGTCCAGCTCCATCCTGTGCATCTGGCTTGCTGCTCCCATACCTGCCTTCACAATTCCAGCCTGAAGGACCACCCAGATTACCGTCCTCTGCCCAGGTTTCTTCAGTCACCAAGGCACCACCTCCAGCCGTTCCTCCATCCACCCTATTGCCCTGATCAGAGGCCCATGGCTTCCTTCCCCTCCCCCCATTGTCAGCATCCAGAATGTTCCTCAGACCAATTTCCCAGCCCCAAACATCAAGCTAGTGTCTGCCACGCTCACCCCTCTTTATGCTGCTGCCTTGTGACCAGCTCCTGCTTCAGTGCCTCCATGGCCACCAGGGGAGACCTTACAGTCACATCGGACACTTGGTTGGCCCCCTGTGATACTTGACTTAAATCTGGATGCTCTCCTTACCTGGTCTTGAGGCTTGTACAGTCTAGGTTTGTGGCCCTCTGAGGCCCGGGTTGTGGGGCCAGGGAGGTATGGATTGGGACGGGGAGGAGCAGGCCTGGGGTAAGAGTTGGCTTGAGGTGTACCCCAACCTTAGAGATCTTGTTCTGAGATCTGCAGGAGTAGGATGCTCCCCTCCCCGCACCCGCCCTGGCCTTCCGGTTTTGGCAAACTTGGGCCTGTACCCTTGCCTCCCCAAAGAGGTAACATACTCGCTAGGCAGGTTAGTTTTCCTTGCCCCTCCCTTATAAGGCTATTTCCAGCAGCACCTGGAATTCCTCCTCAATGTTAATGAGGCATCTCCAGCACCCTGTCCCTGGCCAGTGATGTATGCTCACCCTGATAACCCTTACCCCCAAAGGATTAAATAGCCTTTGTTGCTCTCAATGAACTGGACCAGTTCTCCGAAGCCGTTCCTGGGTGTGTGGTCCTTACCTGTACACTCACCACCAACCGAGATCCTGTCTGCACTGGCCCATCCCAGCTGAGCTTACCTTTGCCTAGTCCACCACGGGCCTGGCTACCCAGAGGGGAGAAGCAGACACTGTGTGGTTCCTCTGCTGTGTGTGTCCTGATAAGCCGGTCATACTGAACTTCTATGGCAGTCAAGCGTCTGAGCCTTCGCATGCACTGTTCCCTTAGCTAGATCATCTTCCAGGTGTCTCCCTGGGCAGCCTTGAGAGGGCTAAGGGTTTTCAGGTCCATTTGCCCTTCCTCACCCTCAGCCCGGGGCATGTCCCAGCTGGTCCTGTCATGATGTATGGGGTTCTGTGGCAGCGATCCCGCTAAGGGTGGGTATTCTTTTTAACTGCAGCTCCTGGAGATGCATCTTCAGTCCTGGTTTTCTAGACTTCATGCCCACAAACACAAAGAATGGGTGTCGGGTCCAAATGAAACTCAGGACAGATGGCTAACTGCGGTGCCCACTAGCATACAGAAGTGTGTGCTGGCCTCCAGGGTCTCTCAGCCAGTGTCTGTGCCAGAGTCCTGTCCTGCCATCCCGATTCCTCTCAGCCCCCTCCCCCGCCCCACCTCCACCCTAAACTTCTCCAGCTCGAGGGGTTTCTTCCCCAGCTTCTCCTTCTGTATAACCTGACACTTCAGCCATGTGCCCTCTTGGTCTGCTTGCACCCACGCTCTCTGTTTTCTCTAGGACTTTTGCTGTCTCTCTCTTCTCTTCCTCTCTTGCCACCGCTCCCACTCCCACTTGCTCTGTTCACTCTGCTGGTCATGTTCGATCCACAACCTTCTCTCCCTTCACCGGGCTCTTTCAGATGCCTCTGGTTGTCTTTTCCCTCATGTCAACAATAAAAACCTTCCCCTCAACCATACCTTGGAACAGCCACTTCATCATTTCATTCACTAGGGGGATGGCGGAGGTGGGGTGGAGGGCCTCTACCTGTCTGGGGCTGAGACTAGAAGAAGAAAGGAAGAGGCCCCTGAGGGAAGGAGTGGAGTGTGGGCTAGAGAGGGTAGCCTATTGGGACAGGGCTGGAGGACACATCCATCTTCAGGAACTGCCAAGGACAGTCAACAGTGGTCTCCAGCAACCAGATCTCTCACAAAGGATGGAAGTCCCCCTGACTGGTCTCTGGTCCTCCCTCCTCTTGGGACCAATTTGGCCCTGCAGAAAATTCTTCTGAGCATGGCTGGTTTTAGCACAAACACTCCGAGTTTTCTGTTGCTGGTCTCATTTTCCCGGGCAGGATTCTTGTGGGGCTGGGGCCACGGAGCTAGACAGGGAGGTAATAAGCCCTGGCTGTCCTTCCCCCCACACATGCAGAAACCAGCGTGAAGGGCCCATTAGGAAGCGAATGGCCTGTGAGCTAAGTGGGAACCAAATGACTGGCCCTGATAATTGTGCAGAGCCAACCCCTCTTCCCCTTGCTGTCTCAGCGCCACCATTTCGCTGCACCCCCCCCCATCTTTTTGCATAATTGGGAGCCGGGGTTTTCATCACAACCTGATTTCATGAAGACCTTTAGGGAGATGAGGCAGGGCCGACAGTGAACCTCCACCTACAAGGGTCAAGAAAACCATTTCTCAACTGGCTAAGGGGGAGTGACAGCTAAGACTCTCAGGGCCAGTTACTGGAAGGAGGGGTGGCCTGGGCCAGAGCTCACCCAAAACCCCACACCCCACACACACCCCACACCGTTCCTTCTCAGTCCTCACCAGTTTCAAGTCATATCCTGGATCCCACACTGTCAGCCACCGTGTTGTTTGTTCTAAGCTGACAGCTTGATATTAAGTCACATCTCATAAATTCTCTGCCTGTGTTCCCTCATGCCTAAGAAATGCCTCCACAGTACTTCCATCTTCCAGCACTGTAGCAAAAGACCTGACACAGGCTACTTAGGAAGGGAAAGAGTTGGTTCTCTCCTTCTGCTGTGGGTTCTGGGGTCAAACTCAGGTCACGAGGCTTGGTGTCCAACAATAAAATGCTTTTATCCACCGAGTGATCTTGACACCCGAGAAAGAGCTTTATTTAGCTAGTTGGGAGGCTGGAAGATCAGCGTGGTGCATCTTCTGGTGAGGTCCGTGGCAGATGGTGGAGACTGGGGGAGGGAATATCACACCTGGGGAGGGGAGGAAAGGAGGGACCAGGCTTGCTTTATATATCTGCTCTGCATTCACTTCTTTCAAGGGCAAGTCTCCAGTGACCTTAGGGCTAACCACTAGGCTCCACATCTTAAAGAGCCAACTGCCTTTCGGTACTATCACCCCCAAGGACCAAGGCTTTAATGTGTGTGCCTGGTAGATAGAGGTGGGGATAGGGGTTGCGGGGGTCGCAAACCACATCCAAATGACAACATCAAGACACAGCTAGAAAGCAAGCTAGCATTTTCTGAGCAACTATTAATGATCTCATAGACACATAGGATTTTCCCCCATCTCTGTCCCCAGTAAGGAATCTCCTATCTGATCAAGAGACACTCGGAATACTGTGACCTCTAGTACCACTGACATTTATAGTGACAGCCATCTTTACACGCAGAACCTGCCACGAGATTTCACCACTCTGAGAGTCTCTACTTCCTATGTGTCAGCCCGATGTGCAGGGCTGACACATAGGAAGTAGAGACTGGCCCTGGTGACAGATATGGACACATGAGGTTAAGGATGTGTCCAGGAAACCAGCGAGTTGGTTGCTGAACCAGAATCTGAGCCCAGGCCTATCCGGCTCATCACCTTCCCTGACCTCTGACTCAAGGATACAGGATGTGAAGACGGAGGCCACCAGCTGCAGAAATGGAGAGCGCCCAGGCCAGACCCAAGAGAGAGGATGAGTGTGCCTGCCAGGGCCCCGCCCAAGCCAGACTCAGGTTCCTTAGGTTTCTCAAGGATGCACAGCCCCACATCCCTGGTTTCTCAGCTTTAAGGAGACAGAGTACTTTCCTGCTACTGGGGAGGAGCCTGAACGGATGCCAAGGAAACCTGATTATTTTTAAAAATCTGCATTAAAACAGCTCCACTTTCAGCAAGGAGCAAGCGCCTCTTTCTTTCTGCGAGAGCCCTCACAAATAACAGAAAGGAGGCCTTTGCAAACCTTCACGGGAATTAAACCCACAATCCAGGCGCATGCTTGTTTAACAAGTGATAATTAACTGCTGACAATATAATTTCAGCTCGGAAGAAATGTGTTTTTCATTAAGAAGGAATCAAAAAGACTCCCACATTGGGAGTGGGTCTTGCCTGTGGGAGACTCAGCTCCTCTGGAGACACGGGGTTTAGGTGACGTCCATCCTGTATCCATAGCTCTCTCTGTCATGGTGCATGCACCTCAGAGGTGACCCTGGGATTTCCTGTGTCCCACAGACTGGGGACAGGGGAGTCTTCAGAGGGGTCTGAGCCTGCTCTCTTGCTCCCCAGGTAGCTACACTCCCCTCCTGAGTGGTCCTACGTTATCCATGGTCTCCTCTGGGAAGATGCGGGGGGAGGGGCAGAGACAAGAGTTTAGAAGTTTGCATGCCAGCTACCTGGTATATGTAGTGGTGAATGGGGAGAGATGTTGTCTCAAACAAAGTAGAAAGCTGGAGTGACACTGATGTTGCCATCCAGTCACACACACACACACACACACACACACACACACACACACACAGAGCTTTCTTCTATCACACACACTAAATGAATAAGTAAATAAATAATGTTAGTAGTAATATCCACAGTGCGCTGTTATGAAGAAAATATTTTTCCAACCCATGGACCAGCACGGCTCTGCCGTCTCTGAGTCCTCCCTTGTGTTCTCTGTGGCTGTCCAGCATCAGAGGAAATGAGTGGAGTGTCCTGGAAACTGAGGTGGAGAGCTACTCCAGAGTCCACAGGTGACAGGTGACAGTCCTTGGAGATGGCAGGTCCTCTTTCTTCTGAGCGCTGAGACTGAGACCTCGTCACCTGACTATGGCCAGCTACGGCCCGTGGGATGATACTCTGTCTTCATTTTCATTGATAGATTGTTTTTTTTCTAACGGTCCCCAGGGTTCACCCCCTTCCCAGCTGCGCCTCCTGTACAGACAGCCTCTGCTCCCGTGCTCTGTGACATCCCGAGCCTCCGCTCGTCAGCAGGGTAAGGTTCTTCCCCTCTGTCATTCTCCTTCTACTCCCATCCTGGTTAGGTTACTACTGCTGTGACAAAACACCATGGCCAAGAGCAACTTGGGGAGTTTATTTGGCTTATATATCTTGATTCACAGTCCACTGAGAGAAGCCAAGGGAGAAATTCAAACTCTACAGGCTTCTGAAGGAAGCGCTGCTGACTGGCTTTCCCCCCCCCCCGCCCCCCAGCTTCCTCAGCCTGCTTTCTCACAGAACCCAGGACAACTAGCTCAGTGCTGTCAGTATCCATGACAGTCTGGGCCCTCCCCTTCAATCAAGAAAATGCCCTCTGGGCTTCCCTGCCTGCATTCTTTCTCTGCTCTTGACTGTGGATGCGATATGACCTGCTGAGCTTCCTGCCTTGACTTCCCTACTATAATGACCATGATGTTCTCTAGGTTGCTTTTTCTTGTCAGGAAGTTTTAACACAGTATCAGAATTGAAATTAGAAGAGTGTGGTAGCTGGCACATAGTAGGACTCACCCCTTCAATTAAGAAAATGCCCAACAGGCTTCCCTGCCTGTAGCCTTATAGCTTATGAGGACTTAGTGTTCTCAGTCAAGGGTCCCTCCTCTCAAATGACTTCAGCTTGAGTCAAGTTGACATAATTCGAGTCAGGTCAGTGTCCATGTGCTGGGACATGCAGCTCTAAGGCCCAACCCAAATGCCCACTGCACAATGACTCCTTGGGTCTGTGTCTGCACGAACCCTGAGCTCAGAGAAGCAGCTCCTGGGGTACCTTAGACAACAGGACTGCAGACCTACCCATGAGCCACCTCAGCTCTTATCTGCAGGCGACTTCATTACTTCTGTGTCACACCTGAGGCTCAGCTGGGATGTAGATTGACCCAAAGAACTAGAAAGTGCCAAGCCCAGACAGAGACCAGATCTGGCCAGTCCTAAGTCCTGGACCACTGACGTGGCTGTATCTTTCCCACACAGCATGTGGTGGCAGCTTCAAGTTCACAGTCATAGGCCCTTGATAAGAGTGCTTACCCACCCACACATGCCCAGACACAGGAACAAGGGTGCTCCGATACACATGTGTACACGCCATTCATTCTTAAGGGGCTATCGAGCGTGTCTATTCTCCCCCAAGATAGAACCCACACTTCAGCCATGTGTGGTAGACCCCACCCTTGTTCCAGTCTACTTCCTTCCCGCCTGCTCCTGGGTAGTCTGGGGCTTCCTCAGAAACAACTCTGTTCCACAGCTCTGGTGTTTGCTCCTTTGTGAACAGCTAAGATGGAAAGAGGCTCCTCTGAAGGGGGTGGGGGGTGTTAGGGTAGGGGCTGCAATTTGGAGGTGGCAGTAAGACTGTGAATCTGAATAACCCAACAGCTGGGAAGAGAGGGTCTTTGTGGTCATGGGAGCCAGAGAGTAGAATTTTTGATTCTACTAATTCTCCCACAAATTACTGGATCTGTCATGCTCTCAGTCAGCCCCTACTAAGCACCTACTATGGGCCAGCTACCACGTTGGACACTCTTCTAATTTTAATTCTGATACTGTGTTAAAACATCCTGACAAGAAAAAGCAGCCTAGAGAACATCATGGTCATTATAGTAGGGAAGTCAAGGCAGGAAGCTCAGCAGGTCATATTGCATCCACAGTCAAGAGCAGAGAAAGAATGCATGCTTATACTCACTTGCTTGCTTGTGCTAAGCTCCACCTCTCCACTCAGATACAGTTCAGAACACCCTGCCTAGGGAATAGTGCCACCCATAGTGGGCCAGGACCTTTCACGTCAACTAACAAGATAATTCTCCCCCAGTCATGTGCCCACAGCAACCCACTGTAAATAGTGCCTTACTGAGACTCTTCCTGGGTGATTCTAAGTTGTATCAAGTTGACAGTCAAAGCCAGCCATCACAGATGCCAAAGCCACAGTGAAGACGTAGAGCAGCCCCGTCCTTCCTGGACGATGTGACAAGCAGACACCCAATCCAGGTCTAGTGAATTCTCCCGATAGGTTGTGCCTCTGGCAACCTGGAATCATGTCACAGAGGATGAGACCGAGGCTTAGGTGGGGAGTACCTGATGCCCTTAAGACCCAGGTCATGTGACTCCTCAGTTCTGGGCTCTGTCCTCAGCTTCCTTGGATGTCTCCAGTGTTAGCTTCCAGTCATCCTTCACTCCCAAGCCCCAGGAAGCAGTGCCTCATGAGAGGAGAGGGGAGGAGGGGAGGGGAGGGGAAGGGACAACTTGCCAGGTTCTGTTCTGAGTTGGAGCAAACCTGCTTTCCTGGGTTCAAAACTCCTGTTCTGTGAACCCCTTCCCTTCATGCTCAGGCAGAAAGCATGATCATGTATCCATTTGTGGATCTGTGTAATGATTTATTTGCTACCTCTGTCCATTTTCAAAGCATCCATCCCACTGCCTTTTCAATCCCCCCTTTCACTTGCTGGTTATTTTAATTGTTTGTCTGTATGCTCATTCAATCTGTTAATTTGTTCTTTGTTTCATGGCTTAATTAATCTCCAATCCCATTCTCATTCATTCATTCATTCGTTCACTCTCTTATTCACTCACTCATTCATTCACTTACTCACTCATTCATTCACTCACTCACTCATTTGTTCATTCAGTCACTCTTTCATTTGTTCAGCCATTCATTCTGCCTCCCACGGTCAGTCTCTGTGCTCAGCTTGTCACTGGGTTATTCTTTCATGAGTCATTTTTTCCGGCTCACTCACCCCTGAGCGCACTTGCTCTCTTGCCACTTTATACATGCTTTCATTCCTCCCACCTTGGTTCATTCACTAATTCTCTGAATCACAAGTGGGTTGGCTCTGTCAATGTGCTCCGAGGGTGGAGTGTGTGCTCTGATCTGCCACGGGCCTCCCAGCATACTTTGGGCATTGCACCGACTCCCTACAGTTTTTTTTTTTAAGCCTCAGTGGAAGCAAAGCCTGCAGTGACAGGACACCAGACACCAATGCCATCCTGGTCCAGGCCCCCAGGGTAAGCGAGAGAATGCTGCCCATGATGACTAACACTAGCTATCAATGTGACAGCGTCCGAAATCACCTGGAGATAGACCTCTGGGCTTGCTGTGAGAGATTTTCTAGATTGGATTAATTGAGGTGGGTAGATTCACCCTCAACGTGGGCAGCACTGTTTTATGGACTGGGGTCCTGGGTTAAACAAAAAGGAGAAACTGAGGCAGTTGCCAGCATCTGTGGCTCCCTGCCTACCAACAGTGGATTGGATGTGCCGCCCGCCTCACCACAGCCCTTGCTATGCTTTCCTCATCTCCATGGCCTGTAACCTCCAATGTCTGAGCCAGAGCAAACCTTTTGAGTGACTGCTGTACCTTCTGCACCTTTTCTCTGCTACCCCCCCCCCCAGTGGCAGAACCCAAAACAGGTTCAGAGTCTGAGGCTGGTTGGACTGGGGTGGAAAGGCAGTGAAGGCTGTGTTAGGAGTTAGCCCTGGGGAACCAGCTGGGACAGCTTCAGCTTCGAGGTGACCGGCAGAACTTCATGAGGTGGATGTTACATACCACCTGCCCCTTGTCACAGGTTGGGAGTTACTCCCAGGAGAAAGGTACTGATTCCCAGGCATGCCACACAGAGCAGTAGAATTACATAGCAGCTGGTGGCTGGGTGTTGGTCTTGGACTAATGTAGTCAAGGTAGAACTTCCAGCATCAGCAAGCTCATCACCAACAACTCCTGCCTCCTCTCTGCTCCTCTCTCGTCATTCATCTGGCTGCACTTGAACTCCAGCATTCTACTCTGAAGGATCCACAACTACCAACCGGCTTGATGGCTTTGCTTTATGAACTGGGGAAACTGAGGTCCAGACAAGGGCTATAACAAGTTCAAGGTCAACTGGGTCTCTACTAAAGAGTCTAACAAGTTGCCCTTCTCTCTTTGTTCATTGGTGGGGTGGGGGGTGCACTCTTGCCTACAAAGTCATTGCTAGAACGAAGTCAAGAGACATCATACTGCTGCTGCTGCTGCTGTTGAAAGCTAAAACTCACTTGCCCCGGGCTGTCTTCTCATTTTCAACACTGTCCCCCCACTCCCGACTCTGCCCCGACACACATACTTAAAAGGCACATTTGCAGATCCAAAGTGGCTGTCAGTTTCCCTCCCAAAGTGACGCATGTGATCTTTTACCTGAGTGATCATAGCACACTATTGATGTGATTGGACCTAATCCCATCAAGAGAGCCCTGCAGGGGAGCAGGTTGGACTGGGGAGAACTTCAGTTGCTACACATCACTGTGGACCCTCAATACATTTCAAGTGGAAAGAAAGGAACCTCTTTTTTTTCTTTCCTCTATTTATTTTTTTTGGGGGGGTGTTGGTTGCTTTATTACTATTTTCTTTATTTTAATGTTTGAGACAGAGTCTCATGTAGCCCAGGCTGGCTTTAAACTCGCTATGGAGCCAGGGATGGCCTTGAACTCTTGATCTTCCTGCCTCTGAATCTTCTGCATGCTGACATTACAGGATGTTCCACGATACGCAGCCAGAAGCCATGCTCTCTAAAGGCCGCCTTCCCTTCTGAGTAGCCTTTGAGTGTGAGCGCATGTTAAAGCAGGGAAGGTTAATGCTTGGTCAGTATTTAACGCTCTCTTTCACAGAGACCCTGCTTCCTGGGACAGCGCACACCAGCAAATGTTCTTTGCAGCTGGAGTTTGTCCCTTTTTTGTACCTGGAGAGTCCTGTGTCTGCTGCTAAGTCAAGAGACGCTCCTCTGGAACACAGAGATTCCATTTCAAACGTCTCAGCACCACTCATGAGCTATAAATAATCCACCTTTTCCTGAGGACCTACTGTGCACAAAAGTGATGCACAGAATATGTCTGAAAAGGCACTCGGGACCTGGAATCCAGACCTTGGGAACAAAGTGGAGGCTCCTGTGTCATCTCCCATCTCTCTTTGCTCTTGACTGTCAGCAGAACTCCCTGACTCAGCACCATCTGCCTCTGAGTCCCACCTTGCCCCATCTCTGCTTATGGACAGATGATCCTGGGAAAGCAGGTTGGTGTGGAGAGGGGTCAGAGCCTCTCTTTGTTCTCTGATTGGGGGATGGGGGCTCCTTGGCTATGGATTGTCATGGCTGGCTGCCTCCTCCCTGGAGGAAAGAGTCACACCCTGCCTAATGTGACCACGAATGGCAGTGACTCTAAGGGGCTTTATCAGTTATTTTTCTGTTGCGGGGATAAAACTTCATGACCAGAAGGCAATTTAATGAGGAAAGAGTTTATTTGGGTTTATGGTTCCAGGGGGATGAGAGTCCATGGTGTTGAGAAGGCAGGCAACAAGCTCCAGTCATGGCAGTAGGAGCAGGAAATTGAAAGATCACATCTTCAAATGCAAGCATGAAACAGAGAGAGCAGATAGGAAGTGAAAAACAAAAGCCCGCCTCCTGTGACACACTTCTTCTGGCAAGGCTGCACCTCTTAAATGTCCACAAATAGCATCACCAACTCTGGGGCCAAGTATTCAACTGTCAGAGCCTATGGAAGACATTCTCATTCAAACCCTAACAGGGCCCCTGATATGGGGCGGATATGGGAGGAGCCACTGGTGGAGACAATCTAGAAAATCAGCCTGCAGGTCATCCAGGGTACCTAGGCCAGGAGTCACTGACCACTGCTCACCCCAGGGTGTGTTTGGGATCCTGGGCATCTCTGTTCTCTGGACAGCATCAGATTCTGTGAGACATAATAAGCCACTGTGGCCGTGCCTAGACAAGCAACACTATGAGGGTCCAGGTGTGAGTCGGGGGACAAAGCAGTGAGGCCCAGGAAGCTGACACATGGCAGAGAAGGCCTCCCTCGAGTCCTTGCCCTGCTGGCTCTGCCGCCACAAGAGTACATCCTGCTCTGCAGGATTCTGTCACCAAGGATAATAGCTCTCATCTGTGTAATCAGAGCAGCCGTGACTAACTGCTAGGGACCCTCAAGCTCGGGACTGTGGACATTAGACAAAGCCATCAGAGTAGCTGCCCTCCCATGGTGACGCGGGTGTCTTTATAAGGGGAAGTGGGGAGATTTGAACTCACGGGAGGAGGGTGTGAGGCAAATCTTCGGACCCTCACCTGAGAGTCTAGTCACTCCCCTAGCAAGTGCTAAGCGTACAGGAGGTAGGAATTGACTGAAGAGGGGGAGTTCACCTGTGCAGGTTTGGGAGGGCTGTTAGCCATACTGGTGTGTAACTTTACAGTGATACAGGTGTTTAGGGGGTCACCCACACCCTGTTAAGTAACCCCTATCCCACATCTCCTCAATAAATTCAATGCATCACCAGCTAGCTTTGGTTAAAACCATTATTTTATTTTATTTTATTTTATTTTTGTAGATCTGTCACCAGTACCCAGTCTGAGGGAAACAGGTGTTTGTCAAGGTGTCCCCAGGAAAGGTCACACAGCACCTCCTCATGCACTGGTCCCCACGGCTGCTCATTGCCAGGCATGCTGGCATCACCCACTGGCCTTGGCCTTTCTTATCTGTGGATCTGGGACTGGACTAGGGGAGGGAAATACAGAGACAAATGGAGCAGCAATCACAGAGTCCCATGAGGATCCCAGCTCTTCCCTCAAGAAATGAGCCGTTTTACACAAATTAACTCACGCAGTCCATATCTGAAGCAGCCACCATCACCAGTGAGATCCATTGCCTTAGTCAGCATGTTCAAGTCCAGCCTTAATCTGTCCATCAGGAGCAAAGATGCTTTCTTGGGAGTTTCCTAACAGAGAGCAAATGCCTCATCGCGTTAAACACATTAACCCAAGCACAGGGTTGGTGTCAGAGAAATGAAGTCATTATGGGGAAGGCACAGTGCTCCTCAGAGGGACCGGCAGTCAGCAGACACCTTGCAAATGCACTCAGCTGTTCTGCAATAGAAGTGGCATTGGGGGATGTGGGGGAGCTGCCACTGCATTTGTAGTCGCAGTTGTACCTGGGATTTGAGCTCTGGCCGATGCCAAGGTCTGCAGGTGCCCGTGGAGAGCTGAAGCTTAGTGCTGGGCACAGGAAGCCGGGTTTAGCCTTTGCTTTGGTGTGAGCATGTCACACGTAAAACTGCATGGGTTGGGGGCTGGGGAGCTGGCTCTGTGCTGGGGAGGCAGTCAGATCCCTGGAGCTCTCTGGCCAGGCCAGTATACCGGGTACTCTCCTGGACACCAAGAGACCCTGCCTTTAAAAAACCATGCTGAGAGTGGGCACAGGTGCCTGTCCCCAGGCCTGGTCACCTGAGTTGGGTGAGCCTTGCCCATATGGTGGAAGGACAGAACAACCTCTGAAAAGTTGTCCCCTGGCCTCCACTGGAGCATCATGGCATGCTAACCTCCAAACCATCCACGCAAAACGGAAGTGATGATAAAATGCAATAATACAAACAACAACAACAACAACAACAAACGAGCAAAGCTAAACAAAATCAAGCTGTGTGGTGCCTGAGGAATGGCAGCCAGGGCTGTCTTGTGGCCTCCAGGCCCCCAGGCCCCCATGTGTACATGCGCATGTGTGTACACACATGCACACTTACATGTAAACACGCAGAGTTCACATGTAGGAGGCATAACCCCAAAATTCATGTTATGGTTTTTGGGTAGTTAATGTTAGATGATATCATCAAAATGTCCCCCCATGGCATTAGTGGCTGGTCACATGACGGTCACATGACACCGCATTGTACCATAGCACGAAGGGCCCCAGCAGATGCTGGCACCATGCCCTTGGACCTCCCAGATGCCAAAACCATGAGCTAAATCAAGCCTCTGTTTTTTTATTCGTGACCTGATGTCAGGTGTTTGTTACAGCCACACCACAGGGACTAAGCAGGCTCTGCATCAGGAGGGTGGGAGGAGGGACAGGACAGGACTCAGAACCAGAGGTCCATCTCGAGGCCTTCTTTGTCCTAGAGGACTTGGGACAACCCCAGCCCATCTCTCCAAGCTGGGCACTGTGCCCAGCATCTTTGTGAGCACTGAGTTCATCAACTCTTGTGGTAATCAGGCGAGTGGGTATTTGGGGCCCAGACACACACATGAGGAAACTGAGGCTCAGAAGGGTTAAGCAGGCTAACCTAGGTCACTTAGCTTATGGGAACAGTGGGAAACAAATCAGGTTGCAGACCCACAGGGAAGCCCCTTAGCCCCACACACTGCCATTCTGGCGCTCTGTCCTCAGAGCCTCTAAGTCTCCCATCCAGGACCCATGAGACCACTTACCACCAAGGTCAGGAGCAGAAAATTACAAGGCAGGCCTCAGACCTAATAGGCCTTGACTGAAAGGTGGCTGTCACCAGTGAGGAACAGTTTCTTCATCAAACACAGCACCGCTCCTGGCTCCTCTAGCCACCCAGCTGGACTTGGACAAAGGGTCTGGAAGGTAGAGTTGCATGATGTCTCCTCCTCACACTGCGGTCCCAGCACCAGAGCCCACACATGTCCCACCCCTCCACTGCCTCCACATTAGAGAGTCCATTCCTATGGTATCCTGAGAGCTAGATCACTCCCAAGAGCAGAGACAGGCAAAAGAGGGGTCTGGAGTTAGACTGGAAGCCCCTGGAAGGGTGCAGAGAAAACCGTGGAAAGAGATGTTCCCAGTGAGTAAGCCTGCCTTCCCTATCTACCTGCACAAAGTATTGTATTAAAGGCCGGGTCACCTAGAGGACCAGAACAATATAGACATAAAAATGAATGGAGTTGGGAGAAATTTATACTGCCTCCATTTAAAACCCTGGCCCACCTCCTGTGTATTCTTTGTCATTGATCAGGAAAGCACGCACCTGCCAGGTGGGCATATGTGTCGCCATATTGAAGATTTATTTTCATCTAAAAATAAAACAGCCAGAGAGAGGTTGTGACTAGACCCATATGTCAGATGGGGAAACTGAGGCTTACAGCTGCCAAGTGATCTGCAGGGATTCACACCACATGCGTGTGACTCCAAGAGTCCTACAATGGGATTTGATGACACATGCTTGCAATCCCAGTCTGGGACACAGAGACAAGAGTCCTTGCTCAGCCTTGACTATATACGGCTCATCTGAGACAGTCTGGGGTGGATGAGATCCTGTCTCTTGAAATCTCATGCTGGGTCAGGAGAGCTTCACAGAGCCTGTGTGAGGACAAGGGCTGTGGAGCCAGGAGAGGACAAGCCCTCAGAGACAAGAGGGGCAAGAGCTGTCTTCAAATATTAAAGGTGTTGCCTTGGTGATAAGGAGATGAGAAGTTAACTTCCTCCCTCCAGGTGGTTCAAAGGAAGGATTTCCCAACAGTCACAGCTGCCTAGAGAGAGAACCTGCTATCTCAGCAGGTGGTGAGCTCCCCATCCCTGGAGGCATACAAGCAGAAGTCAGATGACCACTTCCCGTTGGGAGGTGCTATGAGGGCGGAGTAGGCTTGGTGCCCATGGCTGCAGCTACGGCAGGACAAATGGTGTCGCCTCTGGTTCTTTTATAACATGGAAATGCTAACCGCATTCTCCACTTTATCATGACATTTAAATGAGGTAATTCACGTGACTTTACCTGTCCCTGCTTCTGTGGCACAGACGCTGAGTCATTTATAAATGACATGTACTATCACTTATCGTCACAGTTCCTGAGCCTGGGAAGTTCAAAATCTAGATGCCAGGCGCCAGCAGGTTTGGTGTTAGATGAGGGCCTGGTCTCTGATGTTATGTCCTCCAGAGGGAACAGGCTCTGTGTGCATCCCTCACTTGGACGAGGTGGAAAAAGCCTTTTAACCTCTTCTGCAGTTTCCAGGCTGCATGAGGAGGATGTGCCTGGTGCTGGTGCTGGGTCACTCCCCTCGAGGCCACACTGCATAGCATGACCTCTGGGGTGGCAGCACCCAGCATGCGAACGTGGTGGGACACAGACACGCAAGCACGGGAAGCTTGGAGCCTTGAGCACAAGGTTGCTGACCACTAACTGCTGAGAACAGCTGGGCACGGGCACGCTCTGATTTCCCTTGTCAATGGTTTATCTGAATTGAAATGAAGGTGTCAAGAGAATTCTCTACCCTTTGCCCCTCACCCTCATTCAGAATCTTGGAAATCACTCAATTTCCCCGAAGCACTTTCTCTATGTACTCTAGAATCAGGGGGCGCTCCACTCTGGCTGGCCCAGAGTCTCAGCTGGCTTCCCTTTGTGAGGTCCTGGTTGCGGAGGTCTGCTCTGCTCCCTAACCCTCTACCACAAACACACACATCCATGGAAGATTCGTGATGTCATGGGTGCTGTGGGGTTGTTTGGAAGCAGTCAGATTACAGTGCGAGGGAACAAAGACCCCTAAGGGAGAAGAAAGGCTGCCTCAGAATGGTGGGGGTGGGGAGTGCGGGGGAGGGTGTGTGTGTGCTCGAGGGGGGGTATCTGTCCTTTGTGCAGGCCTGATTTATTTTTTCAGGAAAACCCCTTCAGCAACTTCTCTGGATTCAGAAATGAAGTTCAGCCTTAGCCACCGAGGGCAATAAAACATAACAGAGAGTCTTAAACTGCCATGTAAATCCATTCTCTCCCAGCATGCAACTCCAACCATGTCGCGCTTGGTCAGAAAGGCGGCTCAGGCCACGGCCCCTCCTTTGGTCAAGGTCCACTTTCTGCTGACCAACACATTTAAATCCCACGGCTCTCCGCGTTTCTTTGGAGCAGATCTTCCTGTGAACGTGTGCTTTGGACTTATGAAACAGCCATCGGGTGGCCTGAAGTCATTTGTACTCTAACCAAGCAGAGAGAAGCGTCATGCTCCGAAGGTGTGTCACAGAAGCAGGAAGGTGCAGGCAGCAGGGGACACTGTGGCCAGGCCACCATCTCAGCTGTGTGGGTGGCATTTGCTACCCCTGTCCCCAGAGCCCTACTGAAGTCAGTGATAAGGGATGTCTTGGCCGCTCTCCCTGGTGGGGTAAGCATCTATCCTGACAAGGGAGGTAGCAGGTCCTCCTCTTTTTGTCTGCTCCTTCTCCGTTCTTTCTGGCCCTAAACAGCAGTACTTTCTCTGCCTGACCCTTGCTTCTATCCAGCCTCAGGGGGGACACTGCTGGTAGATGGTCTTTGTGCTGTATCCAACCACAGGACCTCTTCTCTTCTCCTTTCTGTCTCTCTCTGTCTCTCTGTCTCTCTCTCTGTCTCTCTCTGTCTCTCTCTGTCTCTCTGTCTCTCTCTGTCTCTCTCTGCCTCTCTCTGTCTCTCTGTCTCTCTCTGTCTCTCTCTGTCTGTCTCTCTCTGTCTCACTTTGCTTCTCTCTTTCTCTCCCCTGTTAGGGTGCACGTGTGTGTGTGTGTGTGTGTGTGTGTGTGTGTGTGTGTGTGTTAATGATGGGGAGGGTTTAGAAGCTTTGGAGAATATGAATCTCTCTCCGAGGCCAAGATCACTATGAGGGAACACAACAGCCTGGCTGCCAACGTCTGGATCAGGGCAAAGTGGGTCATGCCACAGTCCTAGCTCTGTCACCAAGAGTCCAGACCCTGCAACCAGGTTGGCCTCCCAACCCAGCTCTGCAATTTCCTACAGACAAGGTCTTGAGAATCATCTTCTAGGGACCAGTTTTCTTGTCTATGTGGTGCTGTCTGAGCATCTCTCAAGAGAAGGCTGTCCCAGTGAATTTGGAGATGACCCCACAGCACAAGGTCACTGTGGCATGGTGAAGTGAGCTAACCAGTTGGAAAGCCCCACGCTTGTATCTCTGAGAATACCCCCACCCCTGCATAAGGCACCCTTATGCGTATTGGAGTGTGAGCCTAAGGCTTGGTACCTCCCTAATTTCCCCACAAAGGGAACGAACGGGCCAGAGCAGAGACACGGGGAGAACCATGCATCCTGGGATTGGACACTCCTAGATTGCGGTCCGCTCAGTGTGATCCATAGTTCACTTATTTCCTGGCAGTGTGTGAAGAAAGTGTTTTCTAAGTCCAGAAAGCTGACGGGGGACAGAGTGAATTCCCTAGGGGTCATATCTGATTCGGTCTCAATGTCTGGCAATCCGGAGTCCCACCCCAAGCCTACATAAAGATGGAAGAAAAGAACTGACTCTGTAAAGCTGTCCTCTGACCTCCATATATATGCTATGGTGTGTGGCCACCTCCATTCTCCCCGCCCCCACACACGAATGACTGACTGACTGAATGAATGAATACATGAAAGAATATACTGGAGCAAAAGATAATTAGTAGCTCAAATAGCAATACATACAAAGGGTCAAGGCTTTTATGGCACATAGTAGGGCTTTTCTTTTTTTCTGGCTCAGTTGCATAGGAAAGGCTTCCTGGCACATAAAACTTTGTCTTTGACATGAAATTCTTCATAAAACTTTATGAACCACATGTCCCATTAGAATCTTAAATCTCTAAATTAAGCCAGGAGCCTTAATATTATAATGAGCCAGGGATCACCTTCTACCTTACACCCTGGAGTGCCCTGGCATCTGCTCAGTGGCCCCAGCCAGTTCTAGTTTGCCTCCTTGGGTGTGTGTGGTGGGGGTGGGGCTCCCAGCCTTTCAGATGCTCAGGGAAGCTCTCAGGGAGGCTGAGGCCTGAGTGAGGCGGGACATTAAACATTAATCGCCGGAGCAGGGCTTCTGTTTATTTGCCGGACCTGGTCTCCTCCTATGAGAGTCATATGGAAAGTACCAGCTGGGTGCAGCTCAGACACTTGAAGCCTCCTCGGCCCCGCCCTTCTCTGCTGTGTGATCTGGGGCAAGTCATTTTCTTTCTCAGGCCTGCCTCAGTGTGGTCAGCTCTATCATTATTCAGCATGAATATGGAAATGAGCCCCAGAAGCTCCACATGGGCACCAAGATGGGGGTAGGTGTGAAGGGTTAGGGCAGTGGTAAGCACTGGGGGCTGAGAATAGACCCAGGCCTTAGGTTCTGCCCCAAGCTGTGAGCTCGGGCAAATATCTCAGCTGGGGCTCAATATCTTAGCCACTAACTCACCACCCAAAGCTCTCAGCGACGTAAATCATGTTTAATAACACACCACCTTGTAATTACCTCAGAGCCTCAGGGGGACTGAGAGGCACTTCAGACATGGTGAACTCATTACTGTCAGGTCAGCCTGCTGCCCTCTGGGAACAGGCTGGATTTCCGGCCCAGGCTCTGCCGGCTGCTGTAGAATAGCTGTAGACTCTGGGGACCCAGTGCTGACATTTGCGTGGTGACATAGATAGGATAAAGCAGGGAGCCAGGGACCTGAAAGGACTGACTCATGGGATGCCAGTGGATGTACCCAGAGGTCGTAGAAAGCCATGTCTCCGCAGGCTGGTGGAGGAGGGCTGTGTGTGTCTCCTTTTTCTCTCACAAGGACCCTCATGTTCCATAGGGTCCCCTGAGTAACCTTGGTGATGAGTTACCTCTCATCGGCTCAGCCTCTCCCTGTCTAGCTCCCCCTCTACTCCCCTTAGCCTCTCTCGCCTCCCTTTTCTAATGGGCCCCTCCCAGCTTCCTGATCTTCACACTCCAAATTCAACACACACGTCTGAGACTTGGATGCTCAGAGCTGCGCATGAGACCAAGCGTGTGGCATTTGTCTTTCTGGATCTGGATTCCTTGATTTAAAATATTTTCTAGTTCTGTATCTTTGCAATTTTCATTTCATTTTTCTTTACAGCTCAGTAGAAGTCTTTTGTGTACACGTAGCACATGTTCACATCCGTTCATCGGTGCATGGACATCTAGGTTGACTTGATTTTCTTAGTGCTGCGACCAGAGAACAGCAGTGAACACAGGAGATCAAGTACCTGTGTAGCAGGATAGCCTTTTGTGTCTAGGCCCAGGAGTGGTAGAGCTGGGCCATATTGTTGTTCTATATTTACCTTTTTGAGAAACCACCAGCCTGATTGCCATCTAGGCTGGTTGCATTGGTTAACTCTCCACCCAACAGTGGACAAGTGTTCCCCTTTCCCCACATTCTCACCAGAACTCGTTAATGTTTGTTTTCTTAATGGTAGCCATCTTGCTTGGTTAAGATGGATGCTCGGGTTTTTATTTGCATCTCTTTAATGGCTAACAAAGTTGAATACTAAAAAAATAAAAGTTCAATATCCATTTGTATTTATTTTCAGGTGTCATTGTCCAGTTACTTTATTTTTAAAAGTCTATTTCATTTTTGTTTATGTGTATGCGTCTGTGTGAATGCATGCTAAAAGTGTGTGGGTGCTGTGGAGGCCAGGAGAGGCTGTCAGATCTCTTGGATCTGGAATTATAGAAAGGTGAGCCGGGTGGTGGTGGCGCACGCCTTTGATCCCAGCACTTGGGAGGCAGAGGCAGGCTGATTTCTAAGTTCAAGGCCAGCCTGGTCTACAGAGTGAGTTCCAGGACAGCCAGGGCTACACAGAGAAACCCTGTCTTGAAAAACCAAAAAAAAAAAAAAAAAAAAAAAAACCAAACCAAACCAAAACATAAAACCCCAAAACAGAACAACAACAACAACAAAAAAATAGAAAGGTGATCAGCAGGCCACTCTGGGTGTATAGTGCCTGTAATCCCAGCATGTGGAGGTTGAAGAAAGATCAAGAGTTCAGGGTTGTCCTTGGTTATCCGGTGAGTTTAAAGCTAGTCTGGACCACATGAGACCTTGTCTCAAAAAAACAGAGACTGAGAGAGAAAAGAGGGTGGAGACCACAGGGAAGAGAAAAAGAAAACACAACGAAAACAACAACAGAAAACCCAGCTCCTAGTATTCATGCTCTCTTCTCAATAACTGATGACTCTTCTCTCAAATCTAGACTCTGGAAGATTCTGAGCTGGAAGTACCTTCAAAACCAGGTCTGCCGCCAAGCTTTGGTTTGTAATACTGTTCTTCAATAAAAGGGACCAGGATCCTTAGAGGACTGGCAAGCTCTAGGACTCAGAAAGGGAGCCTTCAGGATGAGCCTGGAGCATCTTGTACCTGGAACATAGCAATAATAAGTAGCCTGGGGCACGGGGACATGATGAGCTTCAAAGATGACGAAATAAATAATGTAGTATCGACCAGTGACCCAAAGAATAAAGATCACAAGTCTACAGTGACAGAAATAAATAACTGAATAAAATATATACATGAGAGGAAAAGAAGCTAAAACTCCCAGCAAAAAACTCAACAAATAATTTATAATGCCTCCTCCTGAGCTGGAGGCTGACCTTGACCTTGAAGTGAGGACCTTGCTTATTGCTCTGATTTTTAGGAAGCACTGCTGGGAAGGGTAGATAGAGCTGGGGAGGAGCTCATGTTTGGCAGAGTCTACAGAACTTGGTGAATGGTTGAAGTTAAGGTTGCCAACCACCCTAAATGGCATAGCATGTGTTGCTCACCTTCACGGGCTTCTTCTCTTGAACATGGAAGCTCATGCCAATTGCAAAGACATCCAGGCAAATCTAAGTTGCAGGAAGATTCTAGAAAACTCCTGACCAGGGGCTGAGGAGGCAGTGCAGGGCTTGTCTCATACACACAAAACCCTAGGTTCCACCCACAAGAGTGTGGTGCCTGCTGGTCATTTCCGCATCAGGGAGGTGGAGGCAGGAAAATGCTATTCAAATATCTGGCCCACATTTCTCAAGCTTCCAAGGTTGTTTAGACCAGAAAAGGACCAGCAATTGAGGGCAGAGATGGGAAAGGAGATGATGTCCTGATGGGAGCCTGGCTGTGAGGGAGAGACAAGGGGAATAGAATAAAGTGGAGAGTTTTGTTAGGAATGAATGAATGATGGCTGCTCATTAGTCTGTTTAGGTATTTTTATTTATGTGTTGTGTGTTGCACGTATGTTTTGAGCCCATGCGTACTTCATCACGTATTTGATCGTGAAGAGGCCAAGAGGCCAACCGTAGGTGTCTTCCTTAGTCACATTCCCACTTATTCTTTGAGTCAGGGTCTCTCACTGAGCCTGAAACTAATCAGTTCAGCTAAGCAGGCCGGCAAGTAAGCTCTGGGACTCCATCCGTCTTCATTTTCCCAGGGCTGGGATCAAGACAGGTACGGATGTGTCCAGGTTTCATGTGAGTACCGCGGCTCTATGTTGAGATTGGAGAGACAGCGGAAGAAAGGGGAGTGTAAGTGAACTCTCTGTAGCTTTTATATAAGTTCTCCATAAATCTAAACTCTTCTCAAGGGAAAAAGATGGTTTCAAAACTTCTTGGTTTGAGCCTCTGATGTTTTGCTACAGGAACTGAGGTCCAGTGAGATTCTAGCTATGTAGGGGGCTCACTGCTCACGAGTGCCGACTCAGGCATAGCAGGAGAGATACTGGAAAGCCGACCAACCGAGGGCTCGGGTTTGTTTTCTAACTTGGGAAGTATTTGGTGGGGCCGAAATGAAGGCCCAACCACTCCAAAAGGCCAAGAGGACCGGCCTTCTCCAGTTTGCTCTTGGTGGCTGTTGTATATACCAATGAGGTCACGTGTGATGGCTCTTCACTGGGCCTCTTGTCATGAGGATCAGGTCCTCTCAAGTGTCTTCCATACTCCTACTTTTCCAGGGAGCTTTCCCAGAATGCCCTGGGGCAATTTCTGTACTCATTTCATTGGTTGGAGATATGTATCACATGATCCAGGTGGGTGGGTAGAGTCCGACTATGTTCTCTCCTCTCATTGGTTGAAGTGGGTCACATGACTCCTGCCATGGGCTTGAGAGACATAAGTTTTAAGTTAGGTTGACTGCTGTTCTCAGTTCAATGGGATTCATAAGCTGAAGGCTATAACCATCAGTGGGCAGCCAGCAGCCTCTGCCAGCCATTGTAGATGAATTGTCATGCTTCTATCATCTCCCCAGACTACACAATGACACATTTCTTGCTGTGACCGGGAAGTGGCAAGCTGAATCCTTGCCCGGAACCCTACAGTGAACCATTTGTTCCCTACTCCAAACTAACACCTGCCTCCGGGTTCCCTGCATCCCACATCTGCCCCGCCCCCATCTGGCTCTGGCTGGTCCATAGCTTTCTGCCTCTCTGAACTCCTCCCAGCCCTGGTTGGGCGAGCACATCCCTGCAGAGTGGGGGAGGGTGTGATCCCTGTGTTTCTGACGCCACTTCAGCGAGCTGAACTCCACTTTAAACAATCTCATCAATGTGTCACACTCACACGGAGAGCGGGAGGTTTCTTTGAAGTAGTCTTTGTTGAGGACACTTGAGCGGCGCCGATCACAATTCAAGACGCACCTGTCTTTTGACCCAGCAATCTGATTTCTTCTGGAGGTTGATATTTCTGAAAAGCTCAAGGGTATGCATTTATGCAAAGAGGATTTCTCTGGCACTATTTGTAACAGGGAAAAAAATGGAAAACAAAAAGAGCGCATCAGGAGGCAGACAGCCTAAATGTCCGACTGGAGGAGATTGGCTGGATAAGTAACGGTGCTTCCGGACGACTACTTCCGAAGCAGTCATTCCCAAGATTGAGTTTGCTCTCCATGCTCTGCCAGGGGTAGTTCTCCGTGACATATTTTTGAATAAGGAAAACGAGAATGAAAAATATGAACAGCATGGTGTAAAAATACACCATTCATCTTGGTTTGTACACAGATGAGGATCTGGAAGGATGTGCACCTTTGCTAGAAGACCCATGGGGACATTCATCATGTCCCCGAGCCCCATGTGTCTCTCCTTAAACCGTTTGCACAGAGATGGCATCCTTTCTTGTCAGCTCCTGAATAAGTCCCTAGCAACCCTGCCCAACCTCCTACATTACCTCAGTTCTCCTCTGTCTTTGGGCTCACTTATGCCAGTGTGCAAACATGCTTCTAGTTATTTCCAGAAGCACAAGGAATAAAATCCATGCAATGAAATAAGACACAACCATGGCCAGGGATGTAGCTTGGTTGGGTGTTTGCCTAGTACACACAAAGCCCCAGGTTTGATGCCAGCACTGTGAACTGGGTGTGATAATGGGCCAGGGATTCCACATCTCAGGAGACAAAGGAAGGAGGCTCAGAAAGTTAAAGTCAAGGGCTGGAGAGATGGCTCAGCGGTTAAGAGCACTGACTGCTCTTCCAGAGGTCCTGAGTTCAAATCCCAGCAACCACTTGGTGGCTCACAACCATCTGTAATGGGATCTGACACCCTCTTCTGGTGTGTCTGACTAGAGTGACTAGAGTGACAGTGTACTCACATTAAATAAATTAAATCAATCAATCAATCAATCAATCAATCTTGAAAGAAGGAAAGGAAGAAAGAAATTCAAAGTCAATTGAAGTACTTAAAGAGTTGTAGATCAGCCTGGGTTATATGAGGCTCTGTCTTGAAAAGAAATTAAATTAAAAAAATAACATAATTTCCCTTGTAATACACAAAACTATGAGAGCCTTGTCTAGACTGAGCATCTGACCTCTGTCAGTGTCTCCTGACTCATTCATACCTGGATCATATCTCCATTTTGTGGAAGCAGCTGGTGGCCGACCCTTCCTCATCTCATCCAGTAAGCCGATTCAGGGTCCGTCTTACTCAGCCTGTGTGGCCAGAGTTCTGCCCTCTGTACCAAGACCCCTCCACGGTGACTCATCCTGCCTCCCTGGTGGCTCCCACTGTTTCCTTGGCTAGCTTCTTCTGGCTCCTCCACCTATAAACCCCGACTTGTCCTGAGCTCTGTCCCATGTCCTCACCTGCCGGCTCTTTGCCAGCAGGTCTAGGCGAGAGGAGAGAACCCGGTCCAGCATGGTCTGTCCTGGGCTGAGCGGGATGGTGAGTGTCAACGGCCCAAAAGAAACACACTGGGCTGGGAGTCTTGTCAAAGCAGGAACTCATTTTATTAAACTACGCACTTGCAAGAGAAGACAAGGTGGGGATAGGGGTATGAAGTGAGATGATTGGGGGGGGAGTGATCTCACGGGGCCTATAAGAGATTGATACAGCAGTCTCATTCAGATCGATAGGTCATGCTGAGTCACTCTAGTACGGAAGTGAGTGAGGCAGGTCCCCGGATTCGAGTCAGGTTCAGGTCTTTCCATCAGGCTGTAGATTTTTGGCCAAGCTAGGCCCAACACTCACCTCATTCATTCCTTTGGGGGCTTCACTAGGCTGTGTGGCCTTTGCAAGCCATGCCTAAGCTGATAGCATGCAAACCCACCCCGAGTTCGTCGCCTGACACCAGGCTGGCACAAGCAACAGCACAGATCACATTTCCATTCAGGAATCCGTTGGGCCACTCAAAGTCCTTCCACTTGCCTAAGAGCAGCCTCACACTAAATAGCAACATTTTCACACTCTACAGAAGACTCCATAAAAAGAATGAAAACGTAAGCTACTGGGTGGGGCCAAGGACTCAGGTCCAAGAGTAAACAGAATCGTCAAAACTCAATGGTCAGAAAAAAGATGGCAGGAGGCTGGACACGAACCTGGGTCTTGTTCAGACCTTACTTATATAAAAACAGCGCTTTGGCCATGACCTGTTATGAACTCTCTTTACTCCCTTAAGCCCAACCAGGGAGATGCCAAGTCGCTTCTCTACCCAATCCTATCTGGTTCTTCTCTCCTAGCAACTGCTCCAGAACAAGAGGTTCATGGCCTCGTGGCCCAAGTGGAGTGTCACCAAGATGCAGGTGTCAGTGGCCACCCACCTGCTATGACAAAGCTCAGAATCAGGAGCCTTTGACAGCCTGGATTCATTCTCTCTCTCTCTCTCTCTCTCTCTCTCTCTCTCTCTCTCTCTCTCTCTCTCTCTCTCTCTCTTTTATCACCGTGTGAACTTCAAGCCATGTCACTGAAAGCAATGGGCTGATGAATAGAATATCATGTTAGCACAGCTAGAGAGAAATAAAAATCACAACAGTAGATGTCAGTGTGGATGTGGAGAGAGCAGTTCTGCAGGCATTTTAGGTAGGAATGTGGCGCGATAAGCTGTTGAGAACAAGAGCCCGACAGTGCTTCTCAGAGGCTCACTGCCACTCCTGAAATGTCACTTCCTCCGTATAGATGACAGTTTTATAGGCAATGAGCTCAAAAAGATTAGGGCCCTGAGCCAGGCAAGCATGCCAAGTCTCCTGGGGGAGCATCGGTGGAATGTCTTGTGTACTTCCGCACAACATCTGGGACTACTTTATACAGCAAAATCACCAGCAGAGAGCACAAACTTGTAGGCATACTATTAAATTGGCTGCAGGAGATGCTGTTTACAGTATGAGAGTCAAGCATAAATGCTGTACCTCAGCTGGGAAGGTCTGCCTGCTACTCCAGCTTTTCCTGTTTTGCCTAAGCCTCGAGCCTCCATTTGCAGGCTACAGATAGAACTTTCTGCAAGTAGGAGATTTCCCAAATACTGGCATTGTAAGGAGTGGTGTGGGCTCCTTATGTATGCCCACACAGGAACATCATAAAGGTGTGTGTGTGTTTGTGTGTGTGTAGAGACAGGGCAGGGATGGTGCAGTGAGCACCCTTGACAGTTGATAGCAGTTCTCTGCTTTACCCCTGGCTCTGGTTCCGCTGACAGCTTCCTTGAGATGCAGCTTCTCCAGAGGCCCATAGAAAGAAAGGAGGTTTGACTTACTATCTGTTTTTGCCTTTGTCTCCCCCCTCCCCTTGCGTTGAGTTTCTGACAGTTTCCAGAAGAGTACGGCTGTGCTTGGCATTGTGGGAGCGCATGTGTAGATCAGCTCTGAGCATGAATGCACCTGGCATCGCTGGCTCTGTCGTGCTGAGGCTTTCGAAGGACTGCTCAAGAGAATGGCCAGAGGCAGGGCGATGGAATTCTCCAGGATGCCTCCTGCTCAGACATAAGAATGAGGGGGCCAGGATCTGGATAAAGTCTGAATGGGGGGCCCTGTGTAACGAGGCTGCAGAACCCAGACAGGGAGCTCTCGAGGCATCCATAAAGCTGGGATGATGGTCATTATGGCACCAGCTCCCAGCTCAGGACAGGAGCAACTCAATAGCTCTCCAGTGCAGATATGTATAGGGAACTGGCCTGGTTTTTTCTTTTAATACCACTCTACCTCAAGCAAGTGTCCCTCCCGGCCCTTCTTATCTCAAAACTGGGACTATCTGCTGGCTTAGTAATGAAGACAGGATTGTGGAAGAATAAGTAGGTGACAGGAGTTCCTGCCACACAATCTCTCTCTGTGCCCAGAGAGGAAGAGGCATGGCCGCACCAGAGCAGCAGTACCTCCCTTTACCCATTCACTCGCTCACTCAATCATTCATTCACTCATTCATTTATTCATCCACTCACTCATTTATTCATTCACTCATTCATTTATTCATTCATTCACTTACCCTTTTTTATTCATTTGCTCACATACTTTTTCATTCACTCACTCACTCATTCATTCATTCATTCACTCACTAATTTACCCATTCATTCAATTACTCACTTATTTATTCATTCAGTCACACACTTTATATTCATTTGCTCACACACTTTTTTATTCACTCACTCACTCATTCATCCACTTTCTCACTCATTCACCCACTCGCTTATTCATCCATTCATTCACTCACAAGCCTTTTTAGTGACAGTAGTAAGTCTGGCCTAGCTGAGCCTGGTGTCAGGACATTCAGCGACTGATGCCTTAGGCGGACAGAGATGGCATTTGGGTTCCTAGTCTGAGTTAATGATAGAACCCAATGATGCAGCAAGAAGAAGTCCCTGACTTAGTTGCTGGGGACTTAAGAGAATTCCATAGCCTATAGGTAAGGCACAGGGAGACTAAGAATCTGGCTGAAGATACACAGAGACACAGGGCAGGACTGTAGCCCATGCTTCCCTGGAAAAACACCGGGGCTCGAACCTCCACAACCTCCACCTGGTCTACCCTCAAGGAGCAAAGAGTCTGCTTTGGGTACAAGTAGAATCTTTTCAGCCAGGCATCTTAGTGATGTTCCCTGTGAAGCTTGCAGGAGAAGTCAGCACCTTCCAGGGGCTGCAGCTTCCTGGAGACTGTGAGGTGGTGGTTTTATTGAGCCTAGAATGGGGATCCTGGCACCCCTGGAGACAGAACTACTGTTCAGCTCAGAGCTACCACACAGGCCCTCCAGCTGAGCCTTAGCTCTGGCTGGCCTGATGATACCACAGCCCTGTGTTGGGGATGGCTGCTGTCTACGGTTGGAATCACTCTACTGCAGTGTGGTTCTGGGCACATCACCCATTCTGTCAGGCAGAGGCCTTTCTATGTGAGTCTACTAAGAGGTAAAAATACTGTTGAGTGTCGGAGATATAAACGGGCCCTTCCTTCCTCCAACACTGCCCGAGACACAGCTGGGCTGCTTGCTTTGGAGAACAGAGGGGTCAGCCTTTTGCTTAGCGCCCAGAGGCTTTGTGCAAGGCCTGATCTGCAGCTGGGCTTGGCATATAATGGGTACCTAATAATTGCTGTTGACGAAGCCTGTTTTGGGCTGAGCACCTGGCGAACGAGGCAGGAATCCTGAGTAAAGCTAACCCAGCGGCCTCACTGGAAAAGGTTCTCATTCCGAAGAGTAAATGTCATAAGCTTGGGGGAGGATCCTGGGGCTCTGAAAATAAAACCACCGCGTGAGGGAAGGAGGGGGAGAGAGGGAGAGAGGGAGAGAGGGAGGTGTAGAGGGGAAGCGAGAGCTGGAGAGGGAGAGAAACCCCGTGCCATGGTGCCTCCTGGGGGATCTAGTATGGGGCTTGGAGCAGCCCTGGGCATGCCCTGGGAAGTGGCTGATGGACCGTGGGACCGCTTGGCAGACTGTGGTCTCCTTGCCGAAGCTCTTCCATCACCCCAGTGACATAGAGTGCCACCCTTCTCCGAGTGGCGAGTGGCGTCTGTGCCTTCCACACCGCCCCTCCCCACCGACTCCATAACTCATGCTAGAGCCACCCCGCCCATGAAGCAGGAGCTTCCTTAGAACAGAACCGAGTTGTGTTGATTTCTGGGTCCCAGTGCCTGCCGATGGCTTGGCCCTCGCAGAGCATTTGGTCGGTAGGCAATTCATTTACAGTAAGTGACTGCTTACCTTGACCAGAGTTTCTTCTTTCACATGGGGTGGGCGTAGCACCTGACCCTTGCCTCAGAATGTCAAGGCGTATAAAGTGATCTATTCCATGCCAGGGTGTGGGTGGGGTGGCACTTCTGAAGAAGTGGGTGGGCCTCTGCATGGGGGAGGGGCTCTGCAGGGTGAGCAGAGCTGGACAGGCTGTTGCTACCTGCAAGTGGTCTTTAGGGTATCTGTTCAGAACCCCTGGCCCACTCCTCACTTGCAAACAATGACCTTTGCTACCATTTCCCAGGAGCTACTCTGACCTGTCATTGTCCTCGGCTTTTCTGTAGCATCTCCTCTTTGTCAACACAACGCCTGGAGGTGTTGGGACAGAGGTTCTGAGTGATCCCTGAGAACCCCAGATCAGGTCCTCACAGGGTCCTGGTTACAATTTCAGGACAAGGTTGGCAGACGAGAAGGTGAAGAGGAGGAGGGGCTCTGCAGGGTGGGCGGGGCTGGGGGAAGGGCTCTGTAGGGTGGGCGGGGCTGGGGAAGGGCTCTGTAGGGTAGGCGGGGCTTGGCACAGAGGTTACCTTAGGCTTGATGAGAAATGTCCCTACAGGATCATGTCTCGGTGGTGGCAGGTTGTGGGGTCTGGGTGATGAGGCGAGTCACTGGACTGGGTCTTTGAAGGTTATACCCCAGCCATGTTTCCGATCCTACTCCCTCCTTCCCATTTAACAAGATGTGAACAGGCCGTGCAGCAAGCTCTTGCCAACATGGACGGAGCCATTCCAGGCACTGTGGTGAATGAATTGCGTCTTCCAAACCCATGAGCCAAAGTGAACCTTTTCTCTATAATACTGCCTCTGTCAGACAGACACTGTGCCTGCCACATCTATGAGACAATGGCTAACACAAACAGAAAGATGACAAGCTTCCCTCCAGAGGGGGCAGATCCCAGCTGCTACCTACCTGCTCGATTGAAAACAGACTAGTTGAGACCAGGCAGTATGTATGTGTATGTGCACATGCGTGTGCATGCATGAGAGTGGCTATATGTGTGTGCACGCACATACATACGAGTATATGCATCTGTATAACTTAGTGTGTGAGTATATAACAATGGGGCTCACATCAGCTTCCCTGTGCTGTCATCCCCTCTGGGAATCTGATGCCTGAGTGACAGTCCCTGAGGACACTGCTTCCTGGCATTTTTAGCCTGTGGCAGGTTAGGATCCCAATTCTTCCTGTTTGACTCAATCCAGCAGCCCTAACCTGCCTGGAAGGAGCCAGACTGAACAGTGACAGCGTCCCTGGGAAAGCCAGAACGCAGAAGTGGAAGGCCATGCTGAGGTCAGGATCCCCCAGGCCTGCCCACTCATGGCTTCACTGTCCACCTCTACTGTACATTGTCTATGAGTTGAGTATCCCTATTGATGTCCCCATATTGATGCTGTCAGCCGCAGAGGTGGCTGCGGTGGGAACAGGCTGCATTCTCTGACCGGAAGGTCAAGTCTCCCTCTGGCTCTAGTGACTTAGAGAGGACACATGATCTCAGCTTTGACTCACTGTTTGTAGCCCTGGGAGCTTCAGGAGGTTTGCCAAGGCTTCTCCCCACATCTTGCTCTCCGTAGCTCTTAATGACCTAGTGTTCACCTCTTCAGAGGTCCCTCTCTATTCAGCTACCTGTGACCCTCACTCTGGCCACTCAGACGGGGGGTAGGATCCCCCAAAGGACGCAAATTGAAAGAATTCAGCCATATCCCATTCTGTTCCCCTGTACGATCCAACTTAGAGTCCACCCACCCTCATCGGACCAGAAGGGTCCACTCAGGCAGAGCCAGGTCCACAGCCACATAAGCCTGTGACTGTGCAGAACTTGTCTGGACATCAGGGCACTTGGACTTGTAACCCCAAGTCTGTCAGGAATTTGCTTGTGACCTTGGTCAAGTCATTTAACTCTCCTGGACTGGTGGATGCCATGCAGGAGGAGCTGAGTGGACAAGTGAGCTCCCTGGAGACGTACCACCATCTTGCTCAGCTGCCATGGGTGTCCTCTGGTGAGGCACAGCCCCAGAGACTTCGACCCAGGATTGCTTTTGACTATTGATGTCCTTCCTCATGTTGGTCATTGCCATATTCCTCATTGATGTGGCTTGGTGTGAGTGGACCCTGGGAGACCCTCACTGCCTATGCTGCTGTGATCACTTCCTGGATGACAGCCACTCCACTGGGCAAATCTCCTGCAGATCAACATGAAGATGAACTTTCACAAATTAATGCTGTTTACATGAATTAATGACTACAGAATTGATTCAAATACTTTTAGGAAGGAAGTTTGAGGAGATGGTTTTAGTTGTTTTGCCAGAAAGATGTAATAAAGTTAGAGTCAAGAATAGAAAGTGCCCCCTCTCCTCGTAGAATAGTAAGTAAGGGCTGCATAATAAGGAAAACAGTGAGCTTTCATATATTGCACTAAGAGAAACAAGCTTGGGACAGATTTGTGATCTAGGAAAAACATTCATCCTAGGTCAGGTCCAAGGAGGAAGCCACAGGTGTGCGCTATGATAAAGCAAGGCCATGGGAAACTGTTACTTTGAATTTATAATGAGCTTGTATAATGAAACACTGCTTTGAACTTACTATCGGCATCCTTCTGTAACTCTCCTTTTGTGTAATGTTTTGTCTATGAGGTAATTATATGAAGGATTTCTGTCTAAGAAGGTATAAAAAGGCCGAGAGAAAAAAATAAAGTGTCTATATGCCTATATGTCTGTCTATATGTGTGTGCACACATACACATGTGTATATGTATATGTATATGTATATGTATATGTATATGTATATGTATGTAATTACTCATGTGCACTTGTGAAATTGATTAAAAAGGTAGTTGGGCCCGGCATGCTCACGTGCTCGTGTGTGTGTGTGTGTGTGTGTGTGTGTGTGTGCACACGCGCACTACCTTCTCTCTGAGCAGCCTCTAAAGAGTCAAGAGCTCAGAGTTCGTCACCAGGCATTCTTGCCAGCCCCAGATAATTAAGTTCTGTTCCATCAGCAGTGTTGACACTGTAAATCACCCTCTGCTGTCAACAATCAGGGGGTGGGAGGGTGGCACTGGCTGCTAAAGCACCAACCCCAGTCACAGATGCCTTACCCCCCTGCTTTCCCCAGTGACCAGGATGTCAGAGCAGGCTTTCAACACTGGGTCTCAGTTTCCTCCTCTGGAGAGGGAAGGGCTCCTTTTAACGCCATGGTGTATGGCTTCATAGTAACAAGTCAAAAATATCATGATCACATACTATGTTCAGGGTGTGAGCTTTATGCTCTGTACAAAACAACTACTATTTTTGTGAGTTACAGACACATGGTGGTTAATAGAGGTGAGATGACACGTCATGATCACAGAGCTAATTAACATCAGAGCAGGCTCTTCTGTGCTTCACTGGGCTCTTCTCGCCCTGAACTGGCTTCTACTAACTCCTAAGTCTGCCCTTAGACACAAGAGTACCCCATCCAAAAGAACACAGGGCCTGACTTCAGTGCTTGGGGCCAACGTGGCTCTGACTATGGATATACTGTGCCAGCGAGTCCAGCAGTCGCCCCCAGCTGCTTCCCTGTATTGGGGTCTTTAGGATCCCTCATCAGTTTCTCTGCCCTGTGGTCAGTGGATAGGCTTCAAGAAGCATTATGGGTCTTCGGACTGATGTGTCCCTGTGAAGCACATCCCTGCGGTGGCTCAGAGGACCATCTATCATCCACAGAGAGGAGGCTTCCAGAAGATGCTGGCCAGAACAGTTTTCTAGGGAAAGCCACCTCTTGCACCCATACATGTTGCCCCATTCCTCGACCTTGGCCTCCCAGCCAAGACCTGGATACCCAAGCCTTTTACTGCCTCTCTCTGGTCAGAGCTGGCAGGAGGAGGGAAGCCAGCAGCAGAGTGTGTTTGAGGACTGCTCCAGTTGTGACCAAGTTCCATCTGGGAACACCTATGGGTGTGCACCCATGGCTGACTAGGTGCCCTGTCTCTGGCTATTCCACCCAGGCCTGGAGATCGACAATACTCTCTTTATAGGTGTGCCAGCATCTATAGGCACAGTAGCCCTGCAGATGGTACTCTGACCCACAGAGCAAAGATAGTAAGATTGCTCCAAGGCTTTCTGATGCCAACCCCTGCACATTTACTGCGTGACATTTACTGTGTGACTGCTAGTGAGTTTCTGCACCTCTCTGAGACTTAGTTTCTCTGGTGGGACATAGGACAGACACTGTAGGTACTCATGTTGGGTACTTCGCGTGCTTAGGACTGCTGCTCACAGTATTTGTCATGCTGAATCTACTTGCTATTACTGTAAGAAGCTATCAGAAGATACACCATCAACTTAATAACAGCTTTTGGGGACTGGGCTGGGGGTGGGGGGAGAGAAAGAAAACAAGAGAGAGATGAGATTAAATGTCTAGGTCAATCAAAAGATACATCTTACTGTAGACCGTTAAAGCATGTCTCGGAATTGAGAATTATAATATTGCTACGAAAAACTGCCCTGGGCTTCAGCTGCCTGGGGCCCCTCCCTTACAGCATTGAAGCAGCTTCGCTGGGTGACTGGATTAGCATTGACTCTGATGTGAGCTGAGGGCTGGCCCTGGAGACTGCCTTCTCCTCAGGCTTCTAGGTCCTGTGCACAGGGAGCAGGTGCAGTCACTTGCTCCCCAGCCTTCTAGCCCTGGGCCTGGCATGAGAACAGGGAGTTCCTTCCCCCTAGCCCTATGCTAAGTTTAGTGCGCCTCATCTCTTGCCTTGCCGGATCCCCCAGGCACGGTTTCTGAAAGACACCTAGCAGATGGTATTCCTTCCTTTTCAGGAGTTTCCCGGGCGGCTTTGGAGGAGCAGGGAGGAGAGGAAGAGGAGGAAGAGGCGGAGGAAAAGGAGGAGGAGGAAGAAGAGGAGGAGGAGGAAGAGGAGGAAGAGGCGGCGGAGGAGGAGGAGGAAGAGGAGGAGGAGGAGGAAGAGGAGGAGGANGAGGAGGAGGAGGAAGGACAAGAGAGAGCTGGGATCAGAATGGGCCTGTTATACCCATGTGCTCCCAGCTACCTTTAAACGGGATAAAATTATACTCGATTCCCTTAACCTCCATTTGGTCCTTTTCTCAGAGAAGCAAGTTGACATTGCAGGAGGGAAAAGAAGGACCACGTGGGAGAGATGCTGCAGCCCACAGCCGTGGAGGGCAAAGACTCTCCAGCCACCATACTACCTCAAACCTAAAGAGCCAGGCCAGCCAGTGCTGGTCAGCTGAGCCAGGCACAGATGGGCAGGGGCCCGGCAGGAAGGTCAAGGGCAGAGGTCAGGTTGGTCCCCTGGGGCAAAGGTTTGCAATGGGAGCTTTGGTAGCTAACGAGGTTTCAAATTCAGGGGCTCCCTGAGAACCTGCCTGTGCTAAGCCCCCTGATGGTCTGGTTTCTTTCTCCTGTGGGCTTCTGGTTATCTTGCTACTGAGTCCCTCCCTTCAACCACTCTACTTTGGCAAATTCTTGCCTTGGCCTTGGCTCCTGGCCTCCCTGCCTTCTTGGTCCCCTTCCTGCTCATATGATCGTATGTTTACCCCCACTCTCTGGGCATCCCTATCTATCCTTTTGGTTTCTTTTCCTTTGTTTTCTGCTGATCTTTCTGTCTCTCTGATGATGTCTTCGACCCTGTCCTTGACCACTAAACAGCTCTCGGATTGTGTGCAGTGGCCGTCAATCTTCAGACACTGTAAGCAATGGACAGGCAACAGGCCCTGGGCGCTAGCAGCAAGCAAGAGTGGAACATTATTAAAAGATAAATTCCACTCTTGGTCATTTTTTAAGATTAATGCAAGGCCTTAGAGACAGACCCCAGGCAAGCTCCTGTAGACACAGTATCGGAAGAAAGGAGTTATTGCATGTCCTGGCTCCAGGCCACCCATTGGCCCTGGTACCGTTATTCTCTCTCTTGTGCACTGTTGCTGATGGCTGCAGCAGCACCTGGGCACAGGGTGGCAAGCCTGTGGCCAAGTGCATTTCTCTACTTTAGGATGATCATCTAACATTCTGTCCTCAGATGCATCCTTCCCTGTCTTCAGCCCTGCCTCCCTTTGCCCTGACCTCCCTGTGGTCCAGTATTCCTGAATTCTCAGCACACTGCACCCACCAGTGACTGCAGACGCTCAGTGACAGCCTTTGATTTTTGTCTTGCCATGATAGCCATGAATTTGTGGTGGTCCAAATGAGAAAAGTTCCCGGAAGGCTCAGGCATGTAAATGCTTGGTTCCCAGTAGGTGGCACTGTTTGGGAAGGTTTAGAAGGCCAAGTCTTGCTAGAAGAAATGTGTGTGCGGAGGGGGCACCTTGCTTTTCCTCCAGCCTGCCCTTACTGCTTTGTGCTGTGGATAAAGATGTGGTCTCTCAGCTTCCTGCTCCTGCTGCCATGCCACGCCCACCATGACAGGCTCTTATCCCTCTGGAAGAAGTTGTTCTGGGTCTTGGTGTTTTATCACAGTGATGGGACAGTAACTAACATGGCCTCTGCATGGGCCTTCTCTTAAGGAATGCACCTGCTGTTCCTAAGAGCCCCTGTACAGATCTACTCAAGTCCCACAGGGACTCACTGACATCATCTTAGTGAAACCAGGCTCTCATAACTAACTGTGACACGGCACATGGGATGCTCTCCCTGTGCACTGTCAGGATGATGTCACACAGTAAGTGATATGCTCAAGGAGAAAGGAGAGGGACTTGGAAATAGACACACCTGCTTCAGAGTCTGGTCGTTTTATTCGCTGGTCATGTGACCTTGGGTGAGTCCCTCAAACCACTCATTTCTCTACAGTGAAGCCCTTACTTACATGGTCATACCTGGTCACTATGAGCTTGGTTCAACATCTGTGACAAGTCTCCATGTATCAGGGTCCAGCTTCTCTGTGGCATTTCTTCTGCTGTGCTTGAATGGTCTCTGTCTGATGTGCTCACAGCTGGAGAGGGGTCTGCCCAGGTGTGTGCCTGGCCTGAAGCAGCAGCAGCAAGTGCAGTCTGGTGCATCAGACTGGACATGGTGGAGCCTTCAAATGGTGACTCCGCTCCCATCCTCGTGCTCCCAAGTTCAGGAGCTCTTCCCTCTTCGGTCTTTTGTGCACTGGGTTTGACTCTGATCCCCCATACCACGAATGAATGAATGAATGAACGAATGAGTAAACAAATGATTTTTAGATGACTGGTTTAGTCTTTTATGTTTCCTGTGAATCAACATGTGTTTTTATTAGCTTAAATTTATGCCTTTGGGGTATGAAGGGAATGAGCAGTTTTACAAAAAAGAAAACCACATAGACATATGCACAGGTACACACACACACACACACACACACACACACACACACACAATTTTCCCGTTTGTCACTGATAAGGGTACCATGACCACAGAGCACCTTTGGGCCCAGATTTTTTTTAAGCGATACTTTATTGCAGCATTTTCCAGTGGAAACAGTGGGAGAAAAGTTATAGCCTGCCTTTTACTAATACCTTCGAGACCTATGGAATATTCTTGTCCTGTTAGGACTCTGAAGAGCATCCAAAGAAAGCATGTAGTGCCTGTTGTGCTGCCATGGTTACCTGTGTCCAGATCCCTAAAATGAGAGGCAACACTAAACAGGATGCATTTCTTAGCCAAGTCTATGGAGGTACCAGGCTTCCCTCCTCGGTGGAGTGTCTCTGTAGACTAGGACACCATGGTCTTGGACAGAAATAGCCAATGACTTATCTGTGTCAACTGAATCTGCTGGAGCTCCTAAAGGTACTCACAGCTGAGCCTGGGGCAAAAGAGTCACAAGTTCAAAGTCAGTCTGGGTAACACAGTGAGATCCTGTCTCAAAATAGAAGATAAAAAGAGATACAGCTAGTGAGATAGAGCTAGGGAGACAGCCACAGAAACATAGCTCAAGGGCAGAGCACTTGCCTAACTTGCTCAAAGCCCTGGGTTCGATTCCCCCTATCACAAAAAGGAAGGAAGGAACAAATGCTATTTTTAGATTGTCATTTTCTTCTGAAGTCCCTGACCCATGAACTCTGTACTGTCACCAAGCCCTTAGGTGGAGGGCGAGGCACTCACTCACAAGAAGCGGAATATTTCTAACCTTGGGTCCAAGTCAGCGGGGGTTTGAAGCTCAGCAGTACACAGGCGCTGAGGTCCCACGGGGCACATCTTATCTCTGCAGGCCACTGCAGCGCAGGCCAGCTGCTCACGACCCTGAGCAGGAGCCACTGAAAGCGAAGCCAAGCCCAGACTGCATGGTGGGGAGGAGTGGGAATTTTATCTCTTGCTCTCCTTTTCTGCTTTGATCTGAGTGACTTCCAAACTGGGATTTCTGTCTCCCTGGGGTTGATTCTGGGTCTGCGCACTCCTTTTCATTACCCCTCGCCATACTTCCCTCCTAAGAAGGGCCAGCTCACCTTTCATCTCTTGATTCCACATTTCTTTTTTCTTTTTTTTTTT
>NC_034595.1:82272189-82282582 GCF_900095145.1 Mus pahari | reverse complement strand
CCTGGAACTCAGAAATCCATCTGCCTCTGCCTCCCGAGTGCTGGGATTAAAGGTGTGCGCCACCACGCCAGGATGATTCCACGTTTCTTATCAGTAACTGTTTATTGAGAGTTTCAACTTTGATTCTCAGCCCCCACCCCCAGCTCTAACATACCCCCCCCCACCAGCAAAACACACACACATTCTGGGTATTAAACCCAGGGCTTTGCAAGTGGCCCCACCGCTGGCTGAGCCCTAGCCCCAGCCTGAGATTTTATTTTGCTAGGAATTCTGACATTTCCCTAGTTCCGGGACTGATCCCTGTCTACCACCACCAAGCCTGGTTCCAGCCACAAAGGCCTGCTCTTCCTGCCTCTGGTGTGTTTTGTGCTGATCCATGCAGGACTGCTCCTGGCCTCTTTGGGGGAGGAGTTTCTGTCCTGTGCAGGCCCCCAGCCTAACTATCCCACCATTCTCATTGGAACTTGCTGGGACTCATTTATTCTCAAACATCTATCCCGAGTTGCAGATATCGGTTAGTGAAATCTCAGGTTCCCTGGGTCCTCTCCCAGCTTTGGGGGCAAGCAAGGATCTCTTTCTGGCATGCATGAAGGGCAAGGCAGGGTCAGGGGAGTGGGCCAGGCCTAGAACCTCACAATCAAAACCAGGAAAGGAGACCAAACAAGGGTCTAAACAGGGCAGCAGGCAGTTTGTCCTTGAATGACCTTGAGTCCTCCCTGCCCCTTCCCCGGGCCAACACTCTTCAAACATTGTTGATACTTCTCACCTTTCCCTCTTTGCCATTCTATCTGGATGACCCAATGGCCCCCGGGCTCCTAGTCCACCTGTAGTCTGTTCTCTGCAGAGCAGTCTGTGACCCCTCTCCCCACAGAACTCGCTACAGGGAGAGATCAGTTTCCACTCAGCATTAGCTGCGGGAGCCACTGTTCTCTGGAATCCTTCTAGAGCCCTTTGAGGGTCCCTAGCACCATTCATGGGTTAGCAAGTTAGTAAGACTCATGTATTGGAAGATGAACTGGGGTCTGTGGCTGCCCAAGCAACTTTAAAGCTCATATCTACTACATCAACACACACACACACACACACACACACACACACACACACACACACACACGATGTGGATAAAGTCCTTGATAGATATTTCCCCAGGTTTGACAGCAGTTCTAAAGATTTAGGAGACATTATCAAAAACAAATTTCGAAGATGAAAATAAAGCATTTCTAAACCATCAATAATAAAAAATCAATTTCCATCAAACTCCGCTCCAGGCTAGCCTGAGCGATCGCCTACCCTCTCTACAGAAAGTGCGGTTGCAAAGTCATTGCCACAGAGGATGTAATCCATGGGGAGGGGACCCAGGCATTGGGACAAAGTACTGAAGGAGTGTGCACAGACTCCATTGTGTGGTAGCCCTGGCACTTTTCAGCTTTTGAAGTCTATAATTGTCCGTGATTTCCTTTTCCATTCTAAATACATGTCAAATTGGACAGCTGACTTGGTTCCTAACTCTGGATTCTCCTTATCTAAAGAGATTGCTCCAAATTAATTGTTTCACACTTTACTGGCTGGAGTGTCTGCCACCTTCTGAGGCTTCCTTTAGAATCACCTTACCCCTGCTCCCCCCCCCACCCCCCTGTCTCACTCAGCCCTTCCCCTGCTCTTTTCCTCACCCCTCCACTCTCTCCTGGCTGCGGACTCTGGAAAAAGCGACTGCCTGGTCCTCTGCCTACTTTGTTGTTCTTCCCGAGTGGACTGGCACCCTCTTAGCCCTCCCCTCCTTTTCCCTTCTGGTCACCTGGGACTGAACTTCAGTCTAGCTCCTCTGGGGATCCCTGTGAGCACACTCTACGTGCAGTGTCGATCTCTGTGCCCAGCTCACCTGCTTTCCGTGCTACAGGCTTCACTCTCTGCTCACCGCCACTGCCCTCCCTAGAGCATTAATCAGGGACCTTTTGAAGGAAAGGACTGTCCTCTCCCTTCACATGAGCCCTGGGAGGGCACGGTCATGTCCATCTGTCTCTCTTGTGGCCCTAGCACACAGAACAATGTCTGGTTCACAGTAAACACCCCCGTGAGTAATTGTTGAATTAATAAACTGTTGTTATTGAGCCAGAATCTTCTGGAAGAAGTGTTGGCAGTCTGCCTCCGGAGCATTAAAATGCACAAGCCTTTTGACCCATGACCTCCAGTAAGGAATCCCAAGACGCTGTCGGAAAGACTCATGGAAGGGGAAATTAACCTCCTGGTTAAAAAATCACAGGAATCTATCACCTCCCTGCTTCATCTTGGCTTCTCCAAGAAGCTGCAGGGTGACCCCAAGCAAACTCTTGATTGATTATCTTCTCGGAGTGACCCCAAGCAAGTTCGTGATTGACCGTCTTCTAATTGCTGTGATAAACCACCGGAGGGAAAAAAGAGGGGGAAAGGTTTGTTTGGGGTCACCCTAGGAAAAGGGTTTCAGATCTCGGCTGAGGGAAGGCACAGCCGTAGAGGTGGCTCCCCCTGCAGTGGGTGGGAAGACACAGTGGCAGACACAGAATGGAGAAACGGATGCACCCAGAGACAGTATAACCTGCAGAGGCCACCCTAGTAACAGACTTCGGCCGCCTCCTGAGGACCCTGCAGCCCCTCCTCCATAGGGAAGAAGCTTGTGGCTTCTTGATCTGCCCGGGGAAGGCCTGTGGCCAATTTGTGCTTGGAACTACCAAACCCAGGTACCAGAAGTGGTCATTCTCACTACTGGTACAGTGGTGGTGGCGCTCCGGGTAAAGTCACATCTCATAAGGACTACAAAAGTCTCCTGGACTTGAGAACACTGAGAAATTTAGAATTATCATTAACAAGCATCTCCAACTGAACAACTGGTTCTTCTTCATGTGGGGAAGACAACATTTCCTATACAGTAAGCACTTCAGTGTCTTCCCCAGAGTCATTCTGAACTCCAAGTCTGGTGCTTAGACTCTGCGCGTGTGTGTGTGTGTGTGTGTGTGTGTGTGTGTGTGTGTGTACCATCAATAACTTTCCCTGGCTTTCGAGGTAACATGTAGACATTAGTTCCAGTTTGGGGCTGCGGTAAATAGAATCCTACACATTAGATCTCTTTCCATTTCTGAATGCCATCAGTCTAATCTGTGTGATGGAGAGAGAGTTGACATCCATGACCTTCATGAGCTCCAGCGTCCAGCTATGTTCAAACAACCCAGGAAAGAGGGACTTTTCGAGCCAGCATCCTCCATTCAGAAATGAAGAGGGAACTCTATCGATATGCACTGACCTGGAAATCCCAGCTCTAGAAATTTAACCCTTAGAACCAGTCAGAGATGAGCATGGAGAGCTACTGTGTCTACTGCTTACCATAGCCCCAAACTGGAATGAATGCCTACATGTTACCTCGAAAGCCAGGGAAAGTTATTGATGGTGCACCCAAGTCCTTAAGAGGACTCAACATAGGCTGTTCATCAGCAGTGTGGGACTCAGAGGGACTCCCTTCAGTATGGGAGGAAGGAGAGGCAGTCAAGTGTGTGGAGGCCCTCAATACTCATGTTCACAGGTCAGTGTTCCTCCTGCAACCGTAGTGGACAGATGAGAATATGACACACATACACCCATCGTGACACACACCCCATGGGGACATAGACAGCAACTCTGAATCTAAGCGATGTCATAGCCAAGAACCATAGGGTTGGGCTCCCTGCCTCTTCACCATTATTCCAGGTGACAAAGATAATGTAGACCTTTTCATGAGACTCTGAGGCTACAGCCCGACACTGTTCGTCCTGAGACCCTGATTCTCTGAAGGCTCAGAGTCCGGGTGCACTATGGCCCCTACACTGAGCTAGGCTGTGGATCCTCTGGGTTTCTGTGGCCTAACTATACACATCTGGAGATGGGGATTTACCTTGCATGTTCTATACCTTACTTGCAGCACAGGCAGTGAGGGGCTTCCAGTTTTCTTATAAACTAAATATAAGCATAAGCAAGCTGCACCATGCGGAGGTCAAAGGGCAACATCTGGTCTCAGACCCCACGCTTCACCCTGTCTGAGAGTGGTCTCTTCTGTCCTGTTGAGAACGCCAGGCAAGCTGGCCTGGGAGGTTCTGGGAGTCTCTGTATCTGCCTAGAAATGTTGGGATTACAGATGTGTGCTCTGGGGATTTGAACTCAAGTCTTCGTGCTCTTAAATCAAATAACTTACTCACTGGGCCATCTTCCCAGAATATGTTAATCTCTTTTAAATTACACATTTTTATTTTGTGTGTGCATAGTCATGTGGGCACATGCATGCCACAGCGCACACGTGGATGATACACAAGAGTTGATTCTGTCTCTACCATGTGGGTCCCCAGATACTGAATTCATGTCATGATGCTTGGTTCCAAGTGCCTTCATCAGGTGAGCTATCTCACCACCAATCATATGTCAATCAATCTTGATGTCTCTCTCTCTAAGTCCTCTTTCTGCCACACAGGAGGTAGAAAGGGCCAGAGCCTAGAGTTGTCGGCTGAGAGTCTTGGTTACCACTACACCAGCCACAGTCCCAGCTTTCACCGGGCTGGCACAGCCTGCTCCCCACTACACCCTTCCGGGCTGGCACAGCCTGTGCCCCACTACACCCTTCCGGGCTGGCACAGCCTGCGCCCCACTACACCCTTCCACAGCTGGGTCTGAAGTTCAGATCAGTCAGCATGGCTTTTGATGATCTCAAGAGCTTTTCTCCTCTGTGAACAGGAAAAGGAAGCTCGTGTGGGGTTGCACATCTTTAATCTCAGTGCCCAGGAGGCAAAGGCAGTCAGATCACTGTGAGTTCGAGGCCAGCCTGGTCTGTACATGGCTCTGTGCCAGTGAGAAGGAGCGATGAGAACCTCAGTGGGTGGAGGATCATCTCCCTGAAGGCCTCAGGCCTGTCTCCTGTGCATATGCTTCTCCTCCACAGAAAGCCCATGAACTTGGGAACTATGCCCCACTTTCCCAAGACAGTGAGCAAACTGGGGGATTGAGCTCGCATCTCCTGGATCCTGAACTGTGACAGGTGGGTGCATCTTGGAGCTCCCAGGGACCAGTCTTCCAGGGTCCCGTTGCCTCTGCTTCCCACCAAGCTAATGAGGAGAGCCTGCAGGCTGGCCTCACAAGCCAGCAGCTAAGGGTGTAGCTTCCCTCACTCTCTGGGTCTTACTGATAGGCCTTAAAGGATGCAAAGGAAGAGAGCTAAAGGGCACACCTCTGGACCCTCCTTGATATGACAGCTCTCTAAAGGCCAGCCCTGTCTCACCGGGGGACTGAGACACTATCACAACCCTTCACAGTTACCCAAGAAGCCCAACTCCCTTGACTGCTTCACTGGCTTGGGGTCTGCTATAAACGACGTCCCCCAGGCGGGGACAGCAACCGTCTCACAGCCATTCCAAGCAACTAGAAAACTGACTTTGAAGAAGTAATAGAAGGGGAGGAAAGGCTAGGGTTTATCTGGGGCTGATCCCCAGGGCACTGTGTGAGTCTCCAGCAGAAGCCATGGGGAGTCAGAGTCAGGGGGTGCCAGGCACAGATGGTGATGAAAGTTAGTGTGGAAGCAGGGCCTTGTCCCTTCGGAGGACCTGGCCTGATTCTGTGTGGTCCCCAAGGCTGGCTGTCCCCCCTTCGTCCCCCCTACATACACTAGCTCTGCTCTGTTACCTGCAAGGACCTCATGAAGCCACCAGCCTATTTGTGTAACTGGAGTTCAAACAAGTCTATTAACTACTACCCAATTAAAGTCAACAGCCAGTGCTGAGTTTGCTGGCTCAAGCCTTTTGGAGCCCCAGGGACTTTCAGATGTTACAGGCTGTGACTTCAAAGGCCAAGGCTTGTTCTCTGCTGAAGGCTTCTGATGGGTTCCCTAGTGTCAGGACAGAGTTCTCTCTCTCTCTCTCCTCTGTGTGTTATTTGATCACATGGAGACCTGGGGCACATCTGGCCCCTGGCCTCAGCTGAGCACTGAGCCTCACTACAGGTGTCATATAAATTACCTCACCACATCAATGCAGCTTCACCCGTATCTTCTGCGTGTGAAAGCCACCTGCCCCCCACTCCCCCTCAGCCAGCCATACTGTCAGCTCTAGTACAAGGCTGGCTCAGGTGTCACCACCCACCTCTCAAAGTCTTCCCTGATCCCTCTGGGAAGAAGTCTCTTGTGTTCAGGCCGCTCTTGAGGCCCAGGCCCAGGCCCAGGCTTGACTGACTGCTAACATCTAACCAGTGACTGAGCCCTCTCACCGGTTTGATGCTAGCAGTCAGTCAAGCTGTCAGAAGATGGCGGGCTGTGACTAACACTGTCTCTTGCCCATTCTGGAGGCTGAGGTTTCTAGAGAAGGCTGCAGCAGAGGCCGTTCAAAAACCTCTGTCCTTGGACTGCTGCCATTGCCCGTTGGCTGGGTCTTTGCAAGGCCTCTCCTGGGTGTGGTATGTGTGGGTGGGAAGGTAGGGGGCGCTGTCACCTCAGAAGGCCATCCACCCTCTAGAACTGGGGCCCCACCTAGGGAAGAACTTCACTTAACACTGTTAACGCCTAAGGGTTGTCTCCAAACACAACCACATTGGGAATCGAGCCACGGTGTATAAATTTGGGAAATCCGGAACCCTTCCAGGATCCTAGGTAAAGTCTCAGTTCTGAGGTAAGCAGGGGGTGAGCACATGGGGGTGGACTTGTAGCTAAGCTGAGGAGAAGATGAGAGAGGAGACATCCAAACAGAGGAACTGGCCAGCCGGCCTGAGGGGGAATCTTTTTCATTTCTAGAAGCATAAAAGATGCACAAACTTCTCAAGATAATAAGGTGTACTCATCCAAGGGACTAAATCAGCCCCGTCGTAGGCTTCAAGAACGCTTTGATCAGGGAGCTAGGGATGTCGCCGCAGCCTTCTGTGTGATGTTCATATTGTACGGAGGTTTTAGCTTCAGGATGGCTTCCTGGGTGGCTGACTGCCGGCAACAACTCTGAGAGACAGACCTACGCATCCCAGAATTCTCTGCGAAAGCCTATGACTGAACTAACTCAACTGTCCCGAGCCAGCGTGACTTCGGACTGGCTGGATGCAGCTGTGTATACCTCATTGTTCAAGATGGGTGGTTTGTATTCTGTGGGGCTGAGGGGGAAGGGAGTAGTAGACATTGGAGGGTTTTGGGGTTCTTTTTCCCCCTTACCTTTCTCCCACAAACAGCACGCGGTACTGCTAAGCCGGGCTTCCATCAGGAGCTCAGTGTTGAAATCCTAGATGCAATTAGGGTAAAATAGGACCTGGAGCCACTGACTGGCCTAGATGACTCTAGAGATCATCCTGAAAGCAATGAGGGTCCTCAAGGGGGATTCAGGGCAGTCAACAACTAACTAGTGATCACGGGCTGTACAACAAAGGCCTTCAAACATGTGTGGCTTAAAAAGCTATGTCTTTGTCCTCCCAGCCCTTTTCCCCTCAGGGCTGGCTGGCGCCTGCAACCCATGACCTGGCTCAAGGCTCAGTCACTGGCCAGGTTGCAGTCACATCCAGGATGGCCGAAGAGTGGCTGCCTCTGCTCATTCACATGACTCCTGGTGGCCTCAGCAGGCTTGCTTTGACGTCACTCATGTGACCCTCAGGACTGCCTTCAAACAAGGGAGGGAGATCTAGCACTGCTGATGGCAATGCAACTCTCTACTGCCTCCTGTCAGCTCCTCCTGTGTGACAGAAGGGGAAGATCTGCAGGGGTTGACAGGAACCAATGGTAGGAGCAGGAGGAGTGAGAATCCTGGGGACTGTCCACAGGTCTCTCAGGCACTTCCTCTCAGCACCATCTGACCTTTCAGATGTGACCACAAGTTGGCACTCTCCAGAGTGGGATTAACATTAGTCCCTGAAGAGTGACATCTGTGAACCAGAAAAGACCTGTAATGGGAGCATGGACAGTTTTTTGCCCTTTTTGCTCCCAAGTAGCAACAGGACATTTCTATACCCATTCTAGCTTGTTTTTGCTCCCAAATAAATGACACAGAGAACTAACATATTTATTAACAAGGTGCAGGAACTAGGCTGGGAAGACACTCATCTATTCTAACTCTCTACAACTGCCTACTTCCCTGCCTCATGATCCTTTACCTGCAAAGCCGAGTCTTTCCCTGGCTAGCTCTGTCCCATGTCCTCATGGCGATTTTCCTGACAACCTGCCAGAGCTACGAATCCTTCTCCTCCTCCTCCTCCTCCTCCTCCTCCTCCTCCTCCTCCCTCATGCTTTTTTCCTTGGGCCCCTCCTAACTAGGAGGATCAGAAACTCCACCCTATTCTCTTCTGCCCAGCTATAGGCAGAATCAGCTCTTGATCAGAGGTGATGGAAAAGAATCTTTACACATCACTGAGACGGGAGATGCTCCAAATATCAGGACAATGCCAATGTGTGTCTGGACTACAACCAGATCTCCAGATACAGCAATCAGCATCGAACTACACAGTCCACAAAAACCATCCCCAACAAGACCTGGCCCACACCAAATCTCTCACTGCTTAGACCTTGGCCTTCACAGCTTAGGAACTGGTGAGAAATGACTGGTCCACTGTCTCATCGCCCTGACAACCTCACCCTACTGAGACTTTGGTGAGAGATCTTGGAGCCCAAGAATGGAGATAATTCACAGCTTGCAGAGTGGGCCGAACATGCTGGTAAGCACAGCAGGCTGTGGGGACAAGGTGGCAGCAAACCTCCAGTTTCAACGGATGCTGTGTCCTAGGATAAGTAGTGAGGACTTCCTGAGCTTCTCATCGCTCCCCGGTGGATGAGAGAGAACAGGGCTCCCACTGGTCCACTTCCTCCCTCTAGTGCAGGTCCCAGGTAGACAGCTACCAGTGAACAGGTGTTCAGCGAGCATATTTCTTGAGTACCTGCCTACTTCTTTCTGGTCCATTCCCATCCTGCACAGGGGTCTGTGTATCCATCCTTACTCGGACTTAGTCACCCAGCACCCGTTCTGCAGCAGGATTCCTCTCCTTAGGAGGTAAGGGAGATGCTAGAACGCTGCCACTCATCCGGGCACAAGCTTGAATATGTGCCTGAGGGCGTGCATGTGTCAAAGTGAGTGTGAGTCCAGTTGACAGGTTCTGGTCTCTGTGCAGCCTCCAACTGATGGTGTGGCCGCTTCCCGGAAGTCTTTGCTAAAGAATTTTCAGAGGGGAGGGTTCCTCAGCTCCTATTCCTGCCCCACTCCACCCTTCCTTTTTAACACCAGCAGCTTGACACCTGGCTCAGCCCCTTCCCAGCCAATCTCCTTGTCACTCACTACTAAGTAGGTGCCTCAGGATCCTGCACAGGCTCCTCTCCTGTGGCCCTGGGCCCCTGGAGATGGTCACACCCTTGCCTTGAAGGCTCTCAGACCCAGCAGCGTCACCAGGCTTCACTCCTGACAGGCCTCTCACACAAGCAGCTGCAGGCAGTGAACTCCCCTGGTCCTTTTATCTTACAGCTTGTTTGACTTGGATCTGACAAGCTGTGATCGGCGGATACATCCCCCACACTGATTTTCTGCCTGCTGATTTCTGTTTGTCCTTATGATTGATTTATTGGAGGAACTGAGGGTTGCCCTAGAGCCCTCTGACTGATGCTGTTAGGTGCTGTTGAAGACGCCAGCCCTTTCAGACCCAGCAGCACAGCTACGGATTGGCATGGTCCCGGGGTAGACTCTGAGTAACTTCATCTGATTTGGTCCGGGTCAGGCCATCAAATTGGCTTTAAATACAGTTTCAAAGGTGGGAAAGCAATATTCTTTTTCTGGAGCGTGGTGGCCAGGGAATTGAAGATTCAGACTGAGAGATGGCTTTTATCCGATGTATACAGTTAAGAAGACAAGCGCTGTGCCCAAAGGGAATGCAGGCCAGGCAGCAGCGGAGGGCTGAGACAGTCCACACCCAGGCTGATGGAAGTTTGTGTGGGTTCCTGGCACTATGCGAGGTTGCCTCTCACTACTGGTACAGCCCTGGCATAGACACAGGGTTCTAATCCTGGCACTACCAACTTGGCCTTTGGCTTTCTCTACCTGTGGGGTAGGAGTAAAGCCCTGGGCATGGCTGTAGGGACTCCCTCAGGACCAGGAGGGCAGGAGCAGCAATGCACAGCAGGACCCTCAGGCCAACCCACACTGTCACCTGTAGGCCAGGAGAGTAGGTCCTCTCCTTAGCCCAGTCTTAGCTCTGTTCTCACAAACAGGGCTCTCTGATCACAGGGCATTTTGTCTAGGCTCCGCCTCACAGTTACCTGGCAACGATCAGGTGTGCCTGACTTACTAAAAAGGGGCTGCTTGCCCCCTCCTCACTCTCTTGCTTTTGCTCCTGCTCCATTGCTCTCTCTCCCCCCTCTTCCAAGTGCTCATGGCCTCTCCTCCTCCTCCTCCTCCTCCTCCTC
>NC_034595.1:82270550-82271975 GCF_900095145.1 Mus pahari | reverse complement strand
ACTCCCATCCCCATGCCCCGAATAAACTCTATTCTATACTACACCACTCTATTCTATACTACACCATACGTCCATGTGGCTGGTCCCTCAGGGGGAAGGGATGCATCCACATGGGCCCGCAGAGGCCCACACCTTCCCCTTCCCCCACACCTCACCATACCTCCACCAAACATGTCTCTGACCTCTCTTTCTTTTTTATAAAACACAGCATCTGCAAGCTGTAGACCTCCTATCCATATCAAGCTAGTCCCACAGCTGCCACTTGGTCCCCTTGGGACCTGAGGTGCTCCCCCTGGGGTGCTCACATAAATGTGTGGACAGATTTTGGAGGAGGAACATGGGCTTAGAGGTCTGCAGAGGCCTTGAAAAAAGCTAGGTATTGGTGCTGGGGATCAAGACCTGGGTAGACAGGGGTTAGAGAAGGAGATCGATACAGGTTCTGGGGAACCTCATTCTAGGGACACACACATTAGATGACTACAGGGCTCCCACCGAGGACTCAGAGCAGGACCCTTGGGGGAAGGGAGAGCTAAAGGCATGGCTACCATAGATATTCCACCTCCCGCCCTCCAGTTGTCCCCAGGTGACCAGCACCTTCCTCCACTCCCCTGCCTCTCCCATCTCTACTCAGCGGGGCACACAGCTGATGAGATTTATAGAAACCTCTAAAACAAGCTTTTCTTGTGTATCCATCCTTCATCGTCTGTGCACACCACTCCCTGAGCATTTTACAGCAAGGAGAGAGAAAAAGAAAGGAAAAAAAAAGCTTCCCTGGCGTTTATTGAGACAAATAGAGGGAGTCTGCCAGGGTGAATTGTAAAAGATGCATCTTCGCCTTGCCGATGAGTCCACGCAGATGCAAATATGAGTCTCCTCCATCTTCTGGAGCTAGGCAGTTTAACACTTGGCCATTCGGGGTGCAGGACAATCTCCTCACATCCCACAGGCAGTGGGTCCTCAGGACTGACCTCAGAACCCTTCCACACGCCACAGCCCATAGGCCAATACACACAGGACCAGGGAACCCTGGTGGTTGCTCTTCCTGTGAGTGAGGGTGGGAGAGTGGCCCACGCCAAGCATCAGCTGTGGCAGGCACTGTGTCTGCGCTGCAATTTTACTGATGGACACACCAGTTCCTCTGGGTGAAGCTCTAAGCCTTAGGAGCCTGGGGCCCTGAACTCTTATTTCTGCAAGAAGTAGATATTCTTTTTTTATTATTAGATATTTTCTTCATTTACATTTCAAATGCTATCCTGAAAGTTCCCTATCCCCTCCCACAGCCCCTGCTCCCCTACCCACCCACTCCCATTTCTTGGCCCTGGCATTCCCCTGTACTGGGGCATATAAAGTTTGCAAGACCTAGGGGCCTCTCTTCCCAATGATGGCCGAATAGGCCATCTTCTGCTACATATGCAACTAGAGACA
>NC_034595.1:82232787-82256197 GCF_900095145.1 Mus pahari | reverse complement strand
CTCCTGGCTGAAGATGTAGGCCTGAAACGGGGTATATCCCAGAAGATGTGTCCCCTCTGCAGTTTGCACACTCACCTGCACAGACTAGTCTCTGTGGGGCCCTGGACACAATATGGCTTTCTCACCTGCTCTGGAGGACAGAGCCTTTCTAGATGGCCACCTGTCCTCTGGCGGGGAAGGTGCTCAGATATCTGGAGCCCGAAGCAGGGTCTGTCCCAGAAGCTGTGTTGCTTCTCTCTGTCCTAGAAGTTGTGTAACTTCTGCAGTCCACTCTCTCAATAGTGCAGACTGGAGCCTGGGTGACCTGGAGTAAAGATGGCTCCCTTACCAGCTCAGGCAGTGAGTGCCCTTCCAGACAGACACCTGTCCTCTGGCGGGGAAGGTGTCCGGATGTCTGGAGTCAGAAATGGGGTTTGTCCCAGAAGCTGTGTCGCTTCTGCAGTCTGCCCTCTCACTGGCTCCAACTGGAGCCTTGGTGACCCAGAGCAAAGATGGCTCCCTTACCAGCTCAGGTGGTGAGAGCCCTCCCAGCAAGAAGTAGATATTCTTTTGGTTGGCTAGTCAGGTAAGGCTCCAGAGGGAGTCAGGGGCCTGCACTGTAGTTAGGTGGCCTGGCTCTGTCTGGTCTATGTGTTTATGTTGGTGTTAATGACGTGGGATCTTGTGTCTCTGAAAGAGAGAGCTGAAGTGATGGCTCAGGTAGTGAAGCACTTGCTACATCTGCACAGGGACATGAATCCAACCCAAATCACCCATGTAAACCCTGTGCTGGGGAGGCAGAGAGAGGTGGGGACAGGCCTGCCAGCCTAGACTAACTAGCAAGTCCCAGGTCCCAGTGGGAGACTGTCTCAAAAAAAAAAACCCAGTTTGATAGCTTCCAAGGAATGATATCCGAAGTTGACCTCTGGCCTCTATGCGCATCAGTCGGTACTCACCCAGCATGACAGTGTAGCTGTAAGCCTGCATACCAGCCCCACTTTTCAGGGAAGGAGACAGGATGAGGGCTTGCTTTGCTCATTTCCTTTTGTGAGACCAAACCAAGAACGATAACCCTTGCAGATGAAGGGTTCTGCTCATAGTTAAGACCGTTACAAAAAAGTGCCTGTGTGCCCTGTGTGGGTTAAGTCTTCTATTTGTAAATAACAATAATTTCCTATTTCTTAGATCTGATGTAAACTGCAAAACAAGTTTCTCAGCCAGCACTCACCTTGTGATCCCATCCACGTGATCTATATCCTTCCCTTTGTTCCTTCCCTTTCATTGTATCTTGCTAACCATGTATCTTTCTAACAATGTATCTTGCTAACAGCTGACTCTCTTGCCCTGTCAACTCCTTATTTCTCTTATGAAATGGACTTCAGGAGGCTAGCAGGAGCTGCTCTCTTAAATCTTGACTTAGGGCGAGACTGCTGGCTGGCCAGTCTCGGCTGCACCCTCAAATACAGCTTGCTTTGATTGAACAATTGTGGCTTTGATCTTTTCTCAGCTTTACCATCGTGGCGGTTGTGAGTGGCTCTCTCCTCAGCCCTCCCCGTGGAAGCCAGGGCAAGGCTATATGAGCATGGATGAAGACAGGGAGGGATGATCTTTTTAAAGGAGCAGGGACTCAGGCCGACCTCTACCAGGGAGCTGAGAAAGACAGAGACTCCCACAGGTGGTTCTAAAATGGCAAAAGGGAATTTAGAAGAGTTGAGGAGATAGAAATGACCAGACATGTCCCCACCTCCTTGGCCTACTGGAGTCCTGGCTGAGAGAACACCAGAGAGAAGTGACTGAGACACAACGGGTCCCTCCAACCTGTTCCTCCCTCAAGCATCAAGAGGTCCAGCTCTGTGCCTGAGAGGTCCCAAGATGATAATGCTACATTACACCTTGGCTAGACTAAGAGAGGCCCAGAGCTAGGAAAGCCAATGTTCTCTATGGTGAGTGTAGAGGGTGTGTTTGAGTTCCTGGGCAGAGAGTGCAGAAGGTTATCATCCAGTCCCTTAAAACCTTAAAAAAGACTGCAGAGGAAGAAGCTCTTCTTGGAGGCCAGGAAATCCAGACTTGAGGCCCCAGACCTTCCTGCTGGGTAGGTGAGGGACATGTGACACTCCCACAATGATGCATTTTAACTGTCAACTAGACACAGCCCACAGTCACCTGGAAGAAAGTTTCTCAGTAGCATTTTCTAGATCGGATTGGCCTATGGGTGTCTGTGGGGGGTTATCTTGATCACCCTCCTAGGACCTGGATTGTATATGGATAGAGAAAGCAAGTTCTGCAATGAACACACATGCATGTATTCCATTTTTCTCTCAACTGTGGATACGATGTCACCAGCTGCCTCAAGCCCCTGCCTCAGTGTCTTCCCCTTAAATGGTGGCTTGGAGTCGGGGTCTAAAACAAACCCATTTTCCCAAGTTGCTTTTGTCTGGATATTTTAACACACAGTGGTGGATTGAATGAAAATGGCCCCCATACGTTCACAGGGAGTGTGGCATTATTTAAAAGGCTTAGGTCCTGTGGCCTTGTTGGAGTGGGTGTGGCCTTGTTGGAGGAAGTGTGTCACTGGGAGGTGGGCTTTGAGGTTTCAGAAGCTCAAGCCAGGCCCAGTGGCTCACTCTGTTTTCCTGCTGCCTGCTAATCCAGGTGCAAAACTCGTGGCTCCTTCTCCAGCACCATGTCTGCCTGTGCACCACCAGCTTCTCATCATGATGCCAATGGACTAAACTTCTTAACTGGAATCCCCCAATTACATACGCTCCTTTATGAGTTGCTGTGGTCTTGGTATCTCTTCACAGCACCAGAAACGAAATCAAGACAGCCCCCCATCAAGGCCCTTCCTAAGGGCACCTCATTCCATTCTTGAGGAGGAGTCCTTGGGGCCTGATCACCTCTGTCACTACTGGAATCCATCCCTACTTGCTCCTGCTGATTCTGTTGAGAGCCCCGAGTCATATATACAGGTGGATATGGTGACACTCTGAGAGTATTCTTGGGATCGTGTGTCGCAGCTTCCTGGGTCTGAGCTCAGTGTTGGATAACAAGGTGTGACTGAGGGAAACAGCCAGGCTGACATACCTCTGGGGACACACTTCTGAGGTCATGTTTCCTAAATGGAACGGTGTGTGAATCAGACCCAAGTTCTCTTTGTTTCCTGTTGCATGTAGCTTTTGCTACCCCACCTAAACTCTGGGAACTGGCTGTGCTACCAGCCCCCACCCAGCTTCCCTTGAATCCATGGATAAAAAACACAGACACACAATTGTTGAATTTCAATTTGCCTTTGGACACAATTGTTGTATGCTACTATCTCCAGCCTGGAAAAGTGTGCCTTTAGCAATATTCTTATCTCTGCACCTCCCACCTGCCCTAAACCTTAGTTGCTAAAATATATCTAATCCCTGTTAAACACTCCTGACCACCTGCTGATAGGCCTGTGGCCTCTGCTCCTCTTGAGACCTCATAGGGCTGCTTGGATTTTTCTCTCCCCTCCCTTGCATCTGTCTCTTTCCCACCCGGGATCTGAAAGTCCTGCCTATTCCTTCCACCCAGCAATTGACCCATAGTTTATTTACTGACAAAGCAAGCATCAACTGGGGAACTGGACAGCACCAGAGCCACCCCTACAGGTTCCTACATTGCAAATTCCCCCACTGCGCTAGGAAAAATACTGTGGAATTGAAAGCCCCAGAGTCTGGCCCATGCTCTCCTCTCTGGGCTCCAGACCACTCCCAGTCCTTGAACTTGCACAGGCTTAGAGTTCTTCATGCCCCCCCCCCCAAAGTCCCTTCTGCCACAGCATCTTGGCATACACTGTCGATTTTGACAGAAAACTTCCTGCTCACTCTTCAAAGTCTGTCTCAGCGCCCCCCCCCCCGTGACCTTAACCCTCTGTCACACATGTCTTCCAGCCCCCATGACCCTAACCCCCTGCCACACATGTCTTCCAGCCTCATGGAGCCTTTCTTCACAGTCCCTGTGCCTGTGTATTCATTTGTGGGAGATTCTGTCTTGTCTAGAGCTCCATGGGGCAGTGTTGGGGTTCACTGTGTGAAAGTTGTCATTCTATTATTCATTTGTGGATTGCTGTACCTGCAGAGAGAGTCAAGTACTGGCTGGATTTTGGTATTGTTATTTTCATGGCTCATCACCTGCCTCAGTATTTTGTAAACATACAACTTCTTCACTCACTGATTGACTTACTAAAGAGCCAATGACCACTAGCTGGGCAGGAAAAGGAAGAGGGGAGACTTCTGGTCTGAGAGAAGGCCTACGGAGAAGAAGCAGAGATGGGAAATTCACCAGAGTGACACCAGGAAGGGACAGGTTCTGGGATTAAGTGAGGGGCAGGGGAAGGAAAGGGAAAAGTAAAGCGGGGACGGGGAGAGGTGTGTGTAATCCAGCCATGTTCAGGAGCAGTCAGGGTCAGTTTCTTGACATAGCCGAGAGTCTTCCCACCTATAATGCCTAAGTTTTTATAAATAATAAGTCTCCTTGTCTTTATCCACCCAATTTCAGGTCCAAGAAATCTCACTAATTCTGAGTCCATATTGCTTGCTTCTTCCAATATGGTGGCTAAAGGGTATGTCTTAGGTCCTAAGTCCCTGCTTTCCTCAGGGTCTGTACCTAAGAGATATCAATACCAGCCATAGGAAGGGAGGCCAAAGGTTTTGGATGTAGAGGAATCTCTGATAGGAGTGGGGAATAATGGCAACGGAGGGACCAGGGCCTCGCTGATGCTGAGGATAATAGACCCAGGTCCCCCTGCCAATCAGCCCTGCCAGCTGCACAGTATGTCGTTAGCTAAGAACTGCAGTGTCACGGATGTGAGTCCCTTGTAACTTCCCTATGTGAGCCAAGCATCCCTAGAAGGACAGACCCCACCCCCTGAATCCACAACTGGGGAGATCAGCCCGCTGTCCTCCCATCTGCCTCAGAAACTCATTTCCTGTTTCATGGCTTTAGAAATAGACCTACCTCACCGAGCGAGAAAAGGCAAGTCAGCTCAGCTGCGAGGGCTCTGCGTGTGCACGAGCCTGGGAGACGTGGATATTTCGGGAGCCAGATGTCTGCGTGGGTGGAACTGCTCAAGTCTGCACAGCTCAGCGCCTAGATACAGCCGAGTCAGCGATTCTTTACATCCAAGACCCTTGGCCTCTTCCCTGTGACAGGTATTTATTGATGACTCTTAGATGCAGACTCTGAGGTAAGCAGAGAACTTAGGGTCTGCGGGGGACACTGTCTCAGAGAGACGTAAGCTCATCCTGGATGACCCCCAATGAGGAATTCACTCGTTTGTCCCGCACTCTTACTGAGAACCTTTAACCACTGTGTTGGGAAAACTTAGCAAAACATCACCCGCTCTTCCCCATGTAGCCCCAGCTAAGATGGGAGCCAGCAGGATCTAGATTCCCACAAATGAGGACACAACCACACACTCTATAAAGAAAGGCTCCTGCTGCTGGGAGAATGTGTATTGGCGGGCCAGGGTCCCAAATCAAGTGAACAGGTCACCCCAGAAATACCCACTTCTTCCCACCCATCCCACCTGGTCCTGGAGTGCTTCTATCTGATTGGGTTGGAGTGGAAAACCACCTCAGGACTTTCCGCGAACCATGGCAGGCATCCAACCTGAGCACTCGCCACCCCCACCCTGCCCCACCCCGCTCCACCCCACCCTCCAGCTTCAGGCCCAGCTGGGTCTTCTCCAGGCTGCCCTCCCCAGTGCCTGCTTCCACAACGGTGTCCTCCTTCTGGCACCCAGCCTTGGGCTTGAGTTGCTCTGTGACCTTGGGCAGATCACTTGACTTCTCCAGGACCTTGCTTCTCCGTGTCAAACGGGGACAGTCATGGCAGGAAAGACCACCTGACTTTCTGTGCCATCCCCCGCCCTCCACAGGGAGAGGAGTCTTCCCAGGCAGGAGCTGTCTTTTCTGAGTCAGGCCAACGCTTGCTACCTCCAGCTGTACTTTCTCAGTTCCACTTTGCTGTGTGCCAAGAACCAGCCGAACCATCAGAAACACAACTTCGAAGGCACGAAAGTACTAAAAGCAAACACCGTTGGTGGTTCCTGCATTTGGCTATCCAGCCAGCGGAGCCATCCGCCATGTTCTTGGCCCTGGGCTGGCTGCTTTACCCTGTGGCATAAGCAGGGGCACAGGGCATGCACATGGCCATACATAAATGCTATTCTGCCAAGGGTGATGATAATACTGGTGATAGTGATGATGGTGGGGATGGTGATGATGGTGGTAAGGATGCTGATGGTGATAGTGATGCTGATGGTCATGGTGGTGGTGCTGAATTTTGGTGATGATGGTAATGGTGATGATGCTGGTGGTGGTGGTGGTGGTGGTGGTGGTGGTGGTGGTGTTGGTGGTGGTGGTAATTGCGTGCACATTCAAGTCATTAAGTACCAGCCTTTTTCCACTGGCTCATTTCTCCTAGACTGTCATCGATGATGTAACCTCCTTCTAGGTTAGCCGATCATATGACCCACACATACTGGTCATATGGCCCCCATTGAAGCTCTCTTCGGTCAGGCCAGTGTTTGCAACTTATATGAGATGCTTTTTTTTTTTTTTTAATGAGTCAAATTCTTAGAAGTACAAAGTAGAATGCTGGCCCCAGGGCCTGGGGAAAGAGCAAGTAAGGAGTTTCAGAGGTGTGTGTGTGTGCAAGTGTGTGTGTGTGTGTGTGTGTGTGTGTGTGTGTGTGCGCGCGCACCCCTGCCACAGTGTCCACATGGAGGTCAGACAACAATCTCTGGCACTGGTCTTCACCTTCTACCTTGTTTGGGATGAGGTCTCTTTGCTGATTCTTCCCTTCACACACCAGGCCAGCAGCTCAGGGGCTTCTCCTGTGACTGTCCCCAGCCTCCCTGCAGTAGTGTTTGGGTTACAGGTTAGTATATGTGTTCTGGGATTTGAACTTGGGTCCTCAGGAACTTTTACCCACTCCCCCAGGCCGGAGTCCTAGAGATCAGACTGCCAGCATGCACACAGAGACCACTACTGTAGACATCACTGAAACATGGTCAAAATAGTGAAGTTTATGGTGTATTTGTTTATGGCTTATGTGATATATGTGTTCAACCATAATGAAAATGGGCTCTAGCTCTCTGAATCCACACCGAGACTCACCTCTCAGGAACTAAGCTAACTGAACTCAGAGTCATGAAGAAGTTGGTGAGTTTCTCCTTGGAATGTGTCCTCCAGAGACAACTCACAGAGGAAGCTCCCACCCTGGACGTGGATGCGTTTCCTGATACTCTCTGCACAGTCAGTGGGAGCTCCTAAACAGTCAAAGCAAGTAGACCAGGCTGAGAGAGCAGACAGGACCACACCCCCTAAGCCACAGAGCCACAAGTCCGTCTTGTGTGTAAACCTCACGGTACTTGGGAGAACCCACTCTCGAGGGATAGAAGTTTCCAGAAGCTGCCTCTCCAGCATCAGAGGCCTCGACACTGGAAGCATAAACTCTGAGGACAAACGGCCCTCCAATCCCAACCTCAAACTGCCGGGGTCGCATCTTCACCTAATTAGTCCCAACGCTAGGAAATAATTGAGTTCAAAATCAGGATCTTAGATTCTCAAGCCTTAAAATTTTTTTATTTTAATTGTCTTTGCTTTTTTGTTTGCTTTGAAACAGAGTCTTACTATGCAACTAGAGGCAATCCTCCTGCCTCCTTTTCTCATGTCCTTAGATTAGAGCCAGCATACCCAGATCAAGTGAATTTCAGCACTGTAACACACTGGATGAGAGGGTATCACAGAATCTGAACTTCACAGGGGAGTGCAGACTTGGCATCTCCAGTCCTGTACAGATCCACCTGCTAGGTGTCCAACCCACAGCCATGTTCCAATAAGCAGCTTTCAGACCTCAGTTCATACTTCATACTACTAAAAATCGGGGAGCCCCTGGCCTGGTAAAGCTCCATCCCAGCCTCCCACAGCTCTGCCTTCTTGCCCTGTTCCTCTATTGAACACTTGTTCCTTAACTACACCATATTTGTCTTTTGTCTCTTCCAAGCATAAACAGGAGCCATGGGGAGGCTCAGCCTGCTTTGCCTCGACAATGCACCCCAAGCCCTGGGCCTGGTACAAAGCAGGTACCCAGTTGGTGTCCATCAAATGAGTGACTAAGTTAGTGAATGAGCGGGACAGAGGGCTGTGGGGACTGTATCCTTCCTCTGAGGCTATAAGGAAGCCCCCAAGCCACAGTACATACCCCCCAAAAGGCTGTGAACATAAGCATTACTCCTGGGGAGCTGAGACCCTGCCTAGCACTGAAGAGTAAGGGGTGAGACAAGGCATTAGTCTCCCCAACACCTGTCTAGATCCACTAGGGTTCAGAAGGGCTATGTAGCTGAGCTGAGCAGACTCCGACAGACCACACACCCACAACAGGCAGGCATAGCAGACCAAGAGTGGACAGTCCATCATGTTTTTTTGCCAGTGCACAAGATGTTCTCAGGGGACATCCCCCACAGACCACAGAGCAGTCTCAATCCGGGGCAGAGGAATTTTGTGTAGATGGATCTGATGTAAATCCTGTCTCTCTCCCTGCTCCCAGAGACTCCCGTGTATGACTCTTACATTCCCTGTGTCTCAGCTTCCTCCTGTATAAACTGAGGATGGCAACTTCTGCCTTGGAGGCTGGTGTGGAGCCAAATCAGAGACGGATGGAACAAGGCCACAGTGGGTGTTAAATGTGTTCTTCAGGCCCATGGATGCTAAAGTGTGTCCCACTTACGTGCTGACAGATCTATCCACACACACACCCACGCTGACACTTCGGCAGCTTCTATCATCTGACGTTCCGAGTAAGAGAAGGAAGGGCACAGAAGACATTGATGGCCAAGCTGTTTGCTATGCAGCTCAGGTCACAGCACCTCCCTGACCCCCAGTGTCTTCTTCTATCACATGAGAACATGGCACCTCCCGAACAGTGTGGTGGGGAGTCATGAAGGAGTCCAGAGTGGGCATTACTCTGGCCTAAATGCATGGGGACAAAGCAAGAGATGAGAACTCAGAAGCCTGAGGCAGGACCCTCTGATTAGACCAAGATCTCTCTACCTCAGGGACACTCTCCACCTTCATGATCTTTCACCATATTATATTCTCTGTAAAACAGAATTATGTTCTAACTGGGGATGGTGGTCAGGGCCATTCAAGACCCCTGGAGTTGAATAGGGTCTGGGAAGCCAGGCATATGAGGCTCACCTTTGTCAAGTGTGGTACCTCAGTCGACATGCTGAATGACATCCCTCTGGGAGCAAACACTTAGAACTGATGCCATGACCTACACTCTGAATCTTAAAATTGAAAGGGAGGAGGAGGAAGAGGAAGAAGAGGAAGAAAAGGAGGAGGAGGAGGAAGAGGAGAAGAGGAAGAGGGAGAGGAAGAAGAGGAGGAGAAGGAGAAAGAGAAGGAGAAGGAGAAGGAAAAGAGGATAAGGAGGAGGAGAAGGAGGAGGAGGAGGAGGAAGAGGAAGAAAGAAGAAAGAAGAAAGAAGAAAGAAGAAAAGAAAGAAGAAAGAAGAAAGAAGAAAGAAGAAAGAAGAAAAAGAAATCTTTGGGCATCAGGAAGGGGAAAGCCCAGACTGCCCTCCCTGGCTGCCACAGCAGGAAGCCATGGTGTAGAAGGACCAGAAGGCACAGGAGAGAAGACCCTCAGGGTGACCTAAGGTTGGTGTCCCCCCTCCTCAGGACAGCAAATAGAGCCTGGCCTAGAGCCTTCTGGAGGCACCGGATAAAGCAGCTCAGACAAGGGGATGAGGACCCCCTAGATGGTCACATGTGGCCTGGCATTAATTCCTTTTCCCCAGGAACCCCAGCTCTCTCTATGTCTGACTCTGCATGATTCCTTGAGGCAAAGTACTCTGTCCACACTGCTGGAACCCTGGGCAGTATCGGGTCAATGAGAACAGGGAATGGGAGTGTGTGGAGGACACCAGGAAGCCTGCTAGGAGGGTCTAGGTAGAGGTGGTTAAGGTTCCTGTGGCTGTGGCTGGGGACATCCTGCAGTTAGGACCCTCGGCCTGTCACCTTTGTTTCCCTCCTTCATTCAGAGGCCTGGACTCCTCTTCTCCAGTAGCCTTGATTTGCAGCTAACCTAACCAGCAGGTCACCCCCTCTTGGCACCTCAGCTGCATCATCTGGAAAATGCACCGATAATCCCATAGACTCAGTCAGACATGGGGAATGGCGACAAATAAGAAAGGAAAAAAAAAAACTGTGCCCGCAAACAAGCATGAACTCCCACTGCACACATGTGCATACACACACACCATATATAAATGTGCAAACAGACACACACGTGTGTGTGTGTGCAGATGCCTATATAGACACATGCACACTGACACACAAAGATGCACACACACACTCATACACAGGCACATGCACAATGATACACACAAAGATGCACACACACACATTTATTCACACACACACATAGAGACACAAATGTAGACAGGCAAATAGACACACAGAGATAGGTAGGCAGACAGACACACAGACACCTCAGAAAGGGGGCGTGATCTAGAGGTGCCATGCTTCCTGGAAGATTTTCACACCTTGCTGAGTAACCTTGATTCTGGAGGTAAAATGCTCCAGCTTTAGCCTGCCTTAGTTTCCACAGCCTAGGGAACATAGAAGGTTCCCTGAGCCAGACCTGGGTTGACACTGTGGCTGTGTGTCTCAGCTTTGTGGCATAAGTCATGGACTGTCTGTGCCTCAGCTTCCTCATCTGTGTGATGAAGACAGCGGGGGGCCTCATAGACACTGAAGTGAACCATGCAGTCTGAGCTGAGGCTCAGCACCCTGTGGGGCTCTGTCCTCCCCCTCCCCCTCCTCTGCTTCCTGGGGCTCCGTCCTCCTCCTCCCCCCTCTGCTTCCTCCTTCTCCCCACTCCTTTCTTATCCTCTCCCTCCCACCCCATCCTCCTTATCTTTCCCCGCACATATTGAATTTTATGTAATTGGGATCATAGAATTTATTCAGCTATTCAGAAGTTTTTTAAGCTCACTATATATCATCAGCATTTCCCCACGCCATCGAAAATTCCTCAAAAGCCTGATGTTAATAGCTCCGTAATTGCACCTCATTTAGATGCACCATCGTTTACCCACATCCCTCTGCTGTCAGGTTCTCGGAGGACTGTGGGGGCTTTCTCACACACATTAGCTGATGATCCCTTGGGGTTTGTCTTGCTCAAGTTGGGGCCCTCCTCCTTCAGACAGACACCTACAGATGGGGTCAGAGCGTCCTGAGCAGCAGCGCCAGACCCAATCCAGACACGTAACCCCAGTTGCTTCCCTGCCAGCCAGCTAAAGTGCCTGTCACCCACCAGAGCCTAGCCCCTGACTCCCAGAGCCTTGCATACCTGCCCTTGGAATCTAGGACAAGATACAGCCACTGGGGGAAGGCAGTGCCTGCAGAGTCAGAGGTTCTCTGTCCCACCTGCCCTCGCTGATGAGTGCTTCACATGCTCTGTCTGTGCTGGGTCCCTTGTTTACATATCTGTCTCATCAGCTTACCAGCTGGTATCTATCTTCCTGACCCAGGCAGACCTATCCTGGCATACAGTAGGTGTTCAATGAAAGAATGAAAATGTGTTGAAACTGAAACTACAAAGTGTTCCTTAAACACACACAGACACACAGACACACAGACACACACACACACCCTCACACACACACACATATATGCACATTCACACACATATACATGCCTACATATATGCACTCATGCATATACATAGATATACATGCACACACAAGCACATACACATACACATATGCACACACATGTCTACATATATGCAAACATGCATGTACATATATATGCCCACATATTTACTTGCATACATACATATTTGCATACCTGCATACATACACATATTCATACACAAACATACATACTGGTGCACACACAGAGTCCACATCATCTCCTTACCCAAACCCCGTCACTTGCTTCTTTCTTCCCTTTTCATTCTGCCAGAAACAACATGGAATGATGGAGAAGACAGCCAGCGTTTCAGCTACTCTATCACCATCCCTCAGTTTCCCTTCACTGAAACTGGGACCGCAAGACTTTTTCCAGGGATTCAGTGTGAGGATGAACTGGAGCATTGGAAGAACGCTAAAATTTCCCAACTTCTGAACATTAGAAAATGCAGGTCCCCAGTCCTGTTGCAGTAGTTGGATCTGGGTTATGGTACCACCATTCCTGAATATGATGGGTACCCACCAGTTAGCAAGAACCCTCACACACACACTCCTTTGCCTCTTATAACCAGGGAAGCGAGACTCTGCCGCAGGAGACCTGGGAGAGAGAATCGTGTAAAGTGAACCTCTGATATCACACCCTCCCAGGTATGTACAAGTCCCTCGGGTACAGGTGAACTCTGTTCTCCAGCTGGTGTCGCTCCTACCTGGAGCATGGAGCACGGCACTCCTGTCTCATGATTGGGTGTCTGTTGTGGGTTGTGAGCTGAAGGGAAAAGCTTCAGTTCAGTGCTCTGTCCTTCTCAGCATCATGAAGCAGGATGTCTGCTCTGATGGAGGACCTGTGGCTGTAGCTTAGCGCACCAGGCCTCCACACAGGACATAGCTGTTCCCAGAGAGTGACCCAAGCCTGCAGTAGGAGCCTCATGAAGTGAGGGCTTTTGAGGGTCTATTACAAGAGAGCCTCCATACCCCATTACACTACAAAAGGCACAGGAGTGTGAGAGGATTCCTGCTGAGCAATGGGAGCACTCTCAGGCCCCAACTCTTGCAACAGGACTTGGAGCCTGTGTTTTCTAATTTTCAGAAGTCTGGAATGATTTTAAATCTCAGAGCTTTTCTTTATTATCCCATCAACAATGATCAAGCTTCGAGAGAGCCAAAAACCAAATGAACAAACAAACAAAATAAACACAATCCTGCCTGTAGCTCAGCTGTGCCCAGAGGCTGCCTGGCAGGAATTCTTGTCCTCACAAAATGATCCACCCCCTTGGCCTGATAGCCCCAGCCCACCATGACATGGCTCTGGTTGACCCAGCCTGCAGTTTCTAACCCTGACTCTGAGCTCTGGCAACAGTGGGTCTCTGATGAGCCATGTGCACCTCAGTTCACCCATCTGCAGCATGAGAGCTAATGTACCATCTTAGAAGGCACTCTGGAGCCGAGCACTACACAGACATTGATGTGTCCTGTCAGTGGAAGCATTGGGCAGTACTGATCAGAACAAGCAAGCATTCGTTAACTGCGAACTCCTGTCCCATGCACACTACCAGGGCTTGGGTATTGTCCCCCAAAGGGAGTATGCATTGGAAGCTTGGCTCCAGTGTGGTGATGTTAGGGCTGGTGGGAACGTTAGAAGGTGGGGCCTCGTGTGTTCATTGAGAAAGCTGTCATTGGAAGAAACTGAAGCCATTCTTAGGAGATTCTTATTGTGCTGAGCCCTGATGGAACAAACTGACTCTCTGCCATTCTCTGGATCCGTATCTCAATACATGACACCCACCCCATCCCCCAACACACACACACACACACACACACACACACCCCACACAGACACACACACCATATATACACACACCCCTCACACCACACCACACACACATCACACACACCACTTACCACATACACGTCTCCCTCCCCCCCCCCCCGACACACACACATTCCTGCCATGATGCCATTCACTATGAAGTGACATGGCTGGGCCCTCTCCAAAGCTGGAGTCAGGCTGCTTGGATCCTCTGCCTCCAACACTGGGAGCCAAATAGCATGCTCTTTTCTTTTTTTTAAAGTATCACAGCTTGGGTATTTTTTCATAGCACACAAAACTACAATAATCAGAAAACCAAAAATGTATAAGGAAAACAAGGATGGACACAGTGCTTTTGAAGCAACTGCAGGGTGACACACACCACAGTGGGGTGGCACAACATGAAACTGATCAGCCATCAGAACCTGCTTTCTGACCTGGGCCAACTTCAGAGCTGTGACCCCTGAGCAGGTGGTCAGGGCCCTCCACACTGTGGCAAGTTGAACATCTTGATAATTCCCCATTAATTCTTCAAACGGGAAACAACCAGACACCATGTGGACTGAGATAATTGGTGTATAAAAACAAAGGTTTAATTGGGCTAATATGTAGTAAGTTCTGTGGTCAGCTGCCCCCCCTCTTTGAGCTAACAGCATGGTGGGAGTGTGTACAGGGGCTGGGCAAGGAAAAGAGAGGAAAGAGCTGAGGTTAGGTCCCATGGTCACCCCTGAGTGTTCATTCCCAGAGATCAAAAGACCTTCCATAAGTTTCTATCTCCTATAAGCTCTTCCATCTCCCAATAAGACCATACTAAACTGAGAGCCTATAACACATAGGTCTTTGGGGGAATCTTCCAGATCCAAACCATAGTGTTTCCAAAAGCCACGAGGGGATAGGGGGGTCCTCCAAGGCAGACGTGGCAACCACGAAACCATGCCTCTCACCTCAAATAGCAAGAACATGATTGAGAGCTCACCTAGAGTCACCCTGGGTGATGACAGTCCAGATTGAGGAAGAGGCAGGAAGCCAAAGGCATCAGGCACAGCTGGGCTTGGAAATCATTTTCTGTCTTAGGTGAGCCTGGGGCTTTCCACACTAGAAGATCCACTCGGCAAGGCACTGCAGCCGCCATCTTCTCCCTGGAGTCTGCACAGGCCCTGCCAGCTTCTCCTTCTTCCCCCTTTTCTTCCTCCCTGTAACAAACAGCTTCACTTAAAAAGCCATCTGGGAGGATGGATGGCCCAGGCACATTTTGTAGAATACATTTTGGGGAGAAGAGCCAAGAAATTAAAGGCGCAGCACTTAGGACTGCAGTCTCATTAGGCCCTGTAACTCCGAATGTGGCGATTGTATTTCTGAGTTAGATGGATACTCTCCACCCCCACTGCCTGATGTTGTGAGCTCATTCTCACTTATCTTCCAGAGGCCTGGCCCTCATATTCCAGGTTCATTTCCTCATTTGAGTCTCCATTGTAAGATCTGGAAAAGACACAAACCATATCCACGATGGTCCTGTAGATCAAGGCTTACTTAGGACCGTTGGGAGACAATAAAAATCCAACAAAGCCATACAGGTGAGACCTTACCCATGTGGTATTGTGGCTTTTACAACAAGAGAAGGTAACTGGTGTAGCATGTAGTCCCCACTACCCAGCTCTAAGCTCCTGGCCAACAGCACTACCAGCCCCACCCAGGTTCCCTCCGATCTGTGGATGAAAGACACATACCTTTAGTCCTAGCTCAACACACTAAATCTGCCCTCAGCTTAGTTGTGTTTCTAATCTCCTGCCTGCTTCACCAGGCCTAGTCAGGGAAGCGGCCAATGGCCACTCCACCCTAGATCTCACATGCCTGATGGCTCTTTCTCTCTCCAAAGCATGTCGAGTCCTTTCCTCCTTGCATGTCTGCTAGCCTGCCTGCGGGAAAACCTGAAGTCCCATCTATTTCACCCAGCTCATTGGCCAATAGCATCTTTGATTGACCAAGAACCAGTTGGGGAGCAGAACCCCAGTGTTCACAGATTCCTGATCAGAGCATCAGAACAACCTCCTACATCTCACCTTTTCTGTCTATTTAAAAAAAAAAAAAAACTTTTTTCTCAGATATAAATTGGACCAAACCATAATTAAATTATGTAAATTACAAAGTATGATATACAATTAACATCCAGTCCATCATATTTGTCAATTAGATAAAGTACTCTACTATCGTTTCTAACTTAAATAACTCTATCGCTGAGTTATGTTTAGATTTTAGCCTGTAACATCATCTGAAAGCCATGTCTTCTACTCTATAACCTCTCTCTCTCAATGCTAAACAATTTGAGTTTGATTATGAGAGTGTAACTTGTCTTCAACCCTGTCAGAAACCCGAGAATGCATTAAATATTGCCTGTGTATATAGGAAGTACCGAACATAGCTTCCAAAACTCAAACAATTATAGAAACAGTTGAGCACCTGACGGCCCCTGATTTCTCATCATGTTGGAGCATCTGCCTTCAGCCTTCTGGCCCAGAACCATCTGGCAGAACTTTCATGAAGGAGGAAATATGAAAGACCAGTTTACCCTGTCTTGTAGAGCTATACATTTTATAGAATATGATTCTCACGGCCAAAATTTTAGTACCATTAAGATATTCATATAGACTGTGCAGGATGCTCAGATCAGTTAAAGATAAGATTCCTCACGTGGCTCAGGTAAAATCTATATATTCCAAGCTGAGGGAAGATTTAGGGGTCTAAACAAGGAGAAGGTAACTAAGGCAACTAAGTAAAGGGCAGAGTTAGAGTTAGAGTTGAGCTGGGAGTGAAGATAAGGGCACGTTAGCTGCCACAGGCTTAAAAGTTCTCAGCCATTCAAACAAAGCATGTTAAAAATAAGTTAATGTGTATGCGCCCTTCATCCACTGATCCGAGGGAATCTGGGTGGGGCTGGTAGCAAGGTCTGCCTGGAGTGTAAAGTGGGGTAGTAGGAACTACATGCTGCAAACTGGGTGTGTGGCTCAGTTAGCATGGTGCTTATGTGGTCTGTTCCCGGTTAAATTCAGCACCACAGAAACTGAGCATAGAGGTGCATCCAGTAAACCTAGCACTGGGAAGGAGGAGGCAGGGGGATCAGAAGAGAGGCAGCCTCTGTCTATAGTGCTGACTAGACAGAAAAGATGTTGGAGGGAATGAGGATGGAGAGGCCCTTCTCAAGGCCAGGGATGTTCGAGGACTTTCTAGGAAGTACAGAGTTGTTACTAAATGGCTTCCGTGTCTTTGGGCTTGCCAAGAGGCAGTGCATGAGAGTGCTGACGGAGACGGTTTGCTATTTGCGGTGGCAATCTCCAAGCATCCAAGTGCTCAGATGCTGCCTGGCTTCTTGGCGGGGAGCCGTGAAGTTTGGGAAGAGAGGTGGGACTTTAATGAAAAGGGCAGTGGAACATAAAATGGAGATTTCTCACAGTGGCCATGTAAAGAACAACAACAAAAGGCATATTTGCGTTATGGTCAGGTGACCGCTGATCAGGACCTCAGTAGAATGAGAACATTGGGTGGCGAGGGGCACGGGCACAGCATTATGGGGTCTGGAGAGTTGTGTGGTACAGGCACAGGCTCTGCAGCCAGTCTCTGTGGCTGGGGGGCGGGGGGAGGGCCTCTACCAATGAGTCTCTTCTTCTGGGTGAGGTGACCTGGGCCACTGACAGAACCTAGGTCAGAGGGTCAGTGAGGCCAACAGGCTGCTGTCATGCTTGGTGAGGTGGTAGGGTAGGTCTCAGGGAACGCGTGTGTTTGGATGTTCAAACGGGAACAGGAGGAGGTACATTTGATGCCCATCACAGAGATGTCAGAACACAGCCCATCTGGGGGGTTTCCAGCCCACCTTTCCACTCATGAAGAGACAGGAGGCCTCCAGCCTCAGGCCAGGCATCCTGCCCACCATCTGCTCTGGCTCTGGTAGAAGGAAACTCCCCAGGATGGACTAAGAAATGTAGCAGGGCATTTTGGAATATGTTTGGTAGTGTTCCCAAAGTCACATGCGAAGGGTTAATTTCCAGTAAGACAATATTCAGAGGTGACTGGACCGTGAGGCCTCTCACATCATGAGAGGATCAATCTGTGGGTTAGTCCACAGCTTAGTGGACTATTGGGAGGTGATGAGAGCGTAACTGGTGAGTCCAAGTTGGAAGTAATAGATTGCTGGCTCCTCCCTTCCCCTTCCCTCCCCTCTCCTCCCCTCCCCTCCCCTCCCCTCTCCTCTCCNCAGTCTCCAGATTAGGTTCACTGGTGAGCCTTCCAATTCTGGATTGTAGTTCATTTCAAATATAGTCAAGTTGACAACCAGGAATAGCCACTACACATGTCAAGTTCAGGAAAGGTGAAAGACGTTCTCACCATACCCCTCTTTATTCGTGGGATGCTCTCATGTGCTGTGTGCTATGGCCACTGCTGCCCTGTGTGCCTATGGCAGCTGCCCTGGCACAACAGAAGCACTGATGTTTGTTTGTTTGTTTTTGGTTTTTCAGACAGGGTTGCCCTGGCTGTCCTGGAACTCACTCTGTAGACCAGGCTGGCCTCGAACTCAGAAATCCGCCTGCCTCTGCCTCCCCAGTGCTGGGATTAAAGATGTGCGCCACCACTGCCCGGCCGCACCGATGTTTATTGAGTGTTTGGCATGTGCTGGATCCACAGGCACTCCATAACTGAATCCTCAGAACAAAGTAAAGGGGTCAGAGTTCCGCAGCTTCGCCTCTGCCCAGGAAGGATCGGAGGCTGACCTCAGGTAAGAACATCTCCCGGGCCACACAGATCTAATCTGGTGTATCCTGATCCGGACAGCGGGGCCCCAGGGCTCATGACCTCCATCGCCGAGGTCCTGTTTCGTATGCATCTGTGGTAGTCTCACCTCTCACTTTGGAACTAGCCGGGCCTCCCTGGAACTCTTTCGTCTATGAGTTCCGATGAACCATCTTAGTGTCTGGATTCTCAAACACACAGACATTTTTGGATGAGTTCATTTATCTTAAACTAGAGTTGTTCATCTTTAGTTGTTCATCTTTGTATGCTGCCTACTGTAAAAGTTTCTGAAGCCAGTCCCCTTCCTTTCCTCTACTCTCTTCAACCTCTCCTCTCCCCTCCCCTCCTCTACTCTTCTCTCCCTTCCCCCTTCTCCCCTCTCCTCTCCTCTCCTCTCCTCTCCTCTCCTCTCCTCTACCACAGACTCAAATAACCTCTTTCTTGATACACCGGGCCTGCAGGATCCAGTTATTGGCAACAGAGAGCAGACTAGGCACCATGTATCTCATACCCACCGAAGGCACTGATGGACAGATGAATGAACCAGGAACAGGGTACACCTGCTCACAGCTTTTCTTTTGGGTTGTTCTGCTCTGGTAGAAGCTGTCTGAAGGGCAACATTCAGCCACGTTGGGGGATGTTCAGTGTCCGGACTCAGAAGCTAATAAAAAAGTACAGCTAAATGCAGTCATCCTGGGGAAAACAAGCCAGGGTGGGAGGGGTTCCTGAGGACCTTCTCCCAGGACAGGATTCAGATCTGGAATCTGTGTGCTTTCTCCTGCTGTGTGGGACAGGGTTTAGATCTAGGATCTGCGTGCTTACGAGAACAGTAGATGCTGGCTCCTGGTATAGCCTCCATCTCTTCTCCACCCAGAAAAGGAACTACATCCCTTCCCAGAAGAACCCCAGGAGAGGTATGGGTGAGCCCCAACCCCATGTCTACCCATCTCCAAAGGGGTGTTTCTATTCTGAATCCCTCCTCTACATTCTAGCCAGATAGGATCTAGTCTGAAAGTTCCTTCTGCCTCCTCTCTGGGACCTAAGCTTCCACGCTAACTTTCATGGAGGCTTTGAGGGTCATTTTATAAACCAAGTCACATGGGGTCACTTGACAATTCAGTGCGACTTTGGAAACCTTGAGTCACCAAACTGCCCTGAGGAGGTGGCAAGAGCCCACAGGTCTATCTGCTGCTTCCTCCTCTGCCACCTTTTACTGTCTCCTCATTACTGGGACACATCACACCTCCTGGGTCCTTTGTTAATCCATTGTCACTTCCTTACCACCTCAAGCTCTTTGCACACTCCGTTCCTGATCCTTAAGTCATGCTGCCCTTCCTCAGGGAGTCAGCCAGCTCCTTTGAGGGTCAAGTTAAGTACTAGCTCCTAATACCCCTCCTCTAGCTGTTAGTTCTCATCATCCTCCTTCATGTCTTATATCTTTGCTCCCTGACACACAGAAAATGCTCAGGAATAACCCAGAGCAGTGTGTGAAACCCAAGAACAGCAGTGGAGAGGGGGTGGGGTGGGGCGCTGGGCTCTGTAAGCAGAACAGGGAGAGCACAGTGGCAATGATTGTTTTTATTTGGGAGATGTTTTGTTTTATCTTTTAATAACTCTCGTCGCATAATCAGCTGGTAATTACAGCTTCCGCCTCTGGATTGTGCCTCCTTAGCTGTGCCGGGTGGTGGGAACTGGTTCATATTTAATCTGCCTTTGAGCGGGGGAGTGCTCCCAGGGGAGCTAGCTCTTGTGGGGTGTGAGGTTTAATTCTCAGGGATGTTAATTAGAACAAAAAAATTCAGAGCTCCAAGCAGGGCTGCCCCACCCCACCCCCGTGACTAGAGCAGAGCCCTCTCCGCCCCCCCCCCAGCCTGAATGCCTCCCCTACCTCCCACACACCCAGCACCACATCTGCCTGCCTATTTCTCAGGTAGTTCTCAGTCCTGCGCTGAAACCAGGGCAAAAGGCTGGCCCTTCCTCACCTAGGATGCCTCTGCCCATCTGCCAGGAAGCCGCCCAGACACCACCAGTGGAAGGGGACTTAACTAATCTCACATGTTCTGCTCCCAGCTTCCTGGATGCTCCAGGTAATGAGGAAGCAGAGGGTGGTGTGAGAGAGAAAGGCCATTACTGACTAGCTAGTTCGATTGCCCATCAGAAGTGAACAGGGCTCCTCTCTACTCATCCCCCTCATCCTCTCCTCTCTCCGCTGCCTGGGTCTGTTCTCACCAGCTGAGTTCCAGAGAGGAGCCCTACCCCTGGCCAGGTTGCAGAGACCAACCTTGAGCTGTGGTTCCCTCCATCTCTGGAAGGCTCTATGCTATAGGGCAGAGCGGGAGCCATGTTCACTAGTGGACAGGAGAACCCTGGTTTCTCCTCTCCCTGCCTGGGGTCCACTGCTTTCTTGGAATGCCCAGTTTATAGTTATGTAGGGGAAGCCCAAAGCAAAGGCTGCTGAGACCCCCACAATGTATGGACTGTCTGCACCTCTGTCCTGGGAGGCGAGAAGATTGGACCAGGTAGGAGTGGCCTGGGAAGGAGGAATGAACTGTGAGAAAGCAGTATTCTTCAGTCCCCATAGTGAATGTGGCTCCCCTACCACCCTATACCAAAGGGACCACTGTATACCAAATGGGTGATGAGAGAAAGGAGCAACCCTTGGAGAGTCTCAGGTGCCACATGCAGGAGACAAGCTTTGATCCTGAGGATTGGGGACAGGAAGATTTGGGGAGACTGGGGGATTTATTATTTTCTTATTTATTTTATTATTTTTATATAGTTGCTTTTACTTTTGATTTTAACTTTGAGGCAGAGTCTTATTTCATACACCAGGCTGGGCTTGAAGCCAGAGATCTGCCTCCCAGTTGATAACTGCTGGGATCAAAGGTATCTATGCATCATCATGCACCTGGTTTAATAATCTTTAATTTTTAAAGAATTTCATATGTGAGAATACTATATTTATATCATTTATATTCTTCCTTTCCCTAAACTTTTTTCCATCTCTTCCTTATTCCCCATTTCCTCTCAGATTCATACATACATACATACATACATACCTCAGGGCCACACATTTTGGAATGGTGAAATGAAAGGCTCACATGACAGGGAGCTAAGGAAACATGCAGTACTCAGGAAGTTCCTGAAATTTAGGAGACTCACAAGCCTCTTCCTGAGATTATAAAGGCAGTAAACAATGCTAGAAAGGGGAGACTGAGCAGCTGAGCTATGTGCAAGTTGTATAGGAAGTTTCAGGGATGAAGCTTTTGTGAGCTGTCACCATCCTGGGGTGGAAGTTTCATTAATACAGCTACCTTTGAGTTACCATCCATCAGAGAGTAGAGTATTGTGGTGACTTGAATATACTTGACCCAGGGAGTGGCACTATTAGGAGGTGTGGGCTTGTTTGAGTAGGTATGGCCTTGTTGGAAGAAGTATATGTCACTGTGGGCATGGACTTTAAAACCCTTATCTTAGCTGCCTAGAAGTCAGTTTTCTTCTAGTAGCCTTCAGATAAATATATAGAACTCTCAGCTCCTCCAGAACCATGCCTGTCTAGATGCTGCCATGCCCCTGCCTGGATGATGGTGGACTGAACCTCTGAACCTGTAAGCCAACCCCAATTAAATATTGTCTTTATAAAAGCTGGCTTGGTCATGGTGTCTCTTTGTAGCAATACAAACCCTAACTAATGCAAGTATCTTTGGGAGACTTCCAAGGTAGTTACCTTCCTCTACATGTTATGGGGTAGTATAATAAATGAGGTCTGACTCCTAAGCATGGGATACCCACAGGTTACTGGTGAACTAGGAACTGTGTTGCAGTTGCTAAAGATGCCACTTATGGGACAGGAAGGTGAGCACCCTGGGGTAGCTGTGGCACAGCCTCTGCTGTAGGCATAAGGGATTTGCCCTAAGACTTCCCCACAAAAGGAGGAATCCAGTCAGGAAAAGACAAGCAGATACTATCATCTGCACTAGCTTCAAATTTGGCAGGAGAGGTGTGGGAAGGGGAAGTGGGATGGGGGAGTTGGTTTGCTGTTTCCTGCAGCTGACAGGATGCAAGGCAGAGAGGGCACCAATTAGGTCTACGAGGGCAAGACTGAAGAGCCCTTCTTGGTGTTTAAAGACCTGGAAAGAGGTAGACAACAGGGTAGAGATGATAGCAAATATTACCTGTGGGTGCAGCCTTTAATACAGAGAAAGGGACTGTCCACAGCTCAGCATAAAGAAGCCAGCCTTAGTAATAGACCTCTACAGGACACTACAGGATCATTATGGCTAGACCCACACCCAGCTGCTACAATTGGAAAAGACTTTAAAGCAAGAAATGAATGAGCTTCTCGAAGCCTGGATGGTGAGACTGTGGAATGAGGGAGTGGTTAGGATCAGTCTTCCTGTGGTGCGAACAGAAAAGCTGAGCAAGGCAATTATCCATCCCTCCCGAGACGAAGGCAGCAGATGAAAGGCAAGGTGTGGGGAACGGATCCCTCGTGGACTGGCTCACATGAACCATTAGAGATGCTTGGTTTCCACTGTCAGGGACCGGAGGACAACACAGGAATGAAAGTCATTGCTGAGGCAGCCTGGCATGAGAGAAGCAGTGTCCGGTGCCCAGTTCACAGAAGAGGATGCATACACATACACATATGCATACGCACATGCACAATTTTTTATTTTACGTGCATTTGTGTTTCGCCTGCATGTATAATCCGTGTGAGGGTGTCGAATTCCCTGGAACTGGAGTTGTAGACTCTTAGAAGCTGCCATGTGGGTACTGGTCATTGAACCTGGCTCCTCTGGAAGAGCAGCTAGTGCTCATAATGGCAGAGCCATCTCTTCAGCCCCACAAAAGAGTTAAGAAGGAGGTTAGGGGGCTGGAGAGATGGCTCAGTGGTTAGGAGCACAGGAACACTTATTCTTTCAGAAGACCTGGGTTTGGTTCCCAGCACCTCCATGGTGTCTCACAAGCATCTGTAACTCCAGTTCCAGAGGACTTGACACCTTCTTCTGGCCTCCATGGGCAGCAGGCATGCATGTGATACACAGACATAGAGGCAGACAGACATTCATATATATATATATATATATATATATATATATATATATATAT
>NC_034595.1:82226038-82232756 GCF_900095145.1 Mus pahari | reverse complement strand
TATATATATACACACACATAAATATATATACACACATACACAGAAAAACAAACAAAAAAAGACGTTAATGACTTTCTTGGTCATCACAGAAGGACAATCTTTATGAGATGGGAGGGGGCCTTGAAAGATGTGAATGATAAAACTGGCATATGAATCAGATTTATAAGATATCAAATCACCTAAGAGGAGATGAGAGGGGAAGAGGGAGAGGGGAAGGGGGAGAGGAAGGGGGAGGGAGAAGGAAAGGGAGGCAGGCCGCAGGTCCTGTCAGGGTGACTAGAAGGCAAATGTGTCAAGATTTGTGCAAGCCTGAGTTCCAAGTGGGGGAATTAAGAGAAAGACAAATGCCTACCAGTGAGCCTCTGGAAGGTTTTAAAACCTCTGCAACAGTTTATGGAAGATGTAAAAAAAAAAAAAAAATCTAACAGTACAGGAGGAAAAAATATGCTTGTCCTAGAGGGAGACAGTTAGTCCCCAGAGTACACGGTGTGCATTTCTCTGCTGCGGAAAACATCTACTGGGAGTCAAGATTGTTTGCTTAGCCCAGGGTCTTTCAACAGCCAGGTATGGCTACAGTGCTGGCTCAGAGCCTGTCAGTACTGCCAAGCTGGTTCCAAGGGCAGGCGGTCACAGCAGGTGGGAGTGTGGCTCTGCATTTCCTGAGCGGAGCTGAACTGAGCAACAGTCAGCCACACAGAGCCCATATGGGGGGTGGAGAAGCCCAGCAGCCCCGCAGCAGTAGGAACACTCCGGGATGAGGATGCTGGTAGCGTGAGAAATAGGATTGATTGCGTGATGGATGGCATGGTGGATGGCTAGATGGGATCATGTGTTCCATCTCCGCCTCTGGATCCAGCATCCAGCATCGCTCTCTTGACCAAACAGTTGAAAGGAGGGAAGGAATCTTGTCACACTCTGTTGGACCTTGCCAATATTTCTTGTTCGATGTCTCTTTAGCTGTCTAAGACCAATTGACACTTTCTTGGAGCAGAGAGTGGCAGCTTTCCGACCTCCTACCTACCCTCTGTAAAAAAGGTTTCTTTTTGCAATGTGAAACTTCAAGAGTCTTGTGAAAACATCTGGAAGAAGAGTGAAGAAGTAGTTAAGGAGACAAAGTGAAGGCCCATTGTGAGAACGGGGAAGACACTGTCAGGAGCCATAAACCTGTTGGGAGAGACACCCCATCCCCAGGGAAGCTACCTTCCTGTGACTTGTGGGCCATGGAGACTCCTGAGGCCCCACAAACCATACAGGCTACTGTCACTTGTCCTAGATAGCCTCCGTTATCACCTTGACACACCCAGGAAGTAGAAACCTCAATTGAGGAATTGCCTCCATTGGGGTGGCCTGTGGCCATGTCTATGAGGCATTCTCTTAGTTGCTAGTCTGATGTAGGAGGACACGGTCCATTGTAGGTGGTGCCATGCCTGGGCAGGTGGACATTCTGAGCAAGAAAGACAGCTGAGGTCCAGAGGGAGCAAACTAGCAGACAGCTCTTCTCCACAGTTCCTCCTTCAGCTCCTCTTTCCCTTGGTGAGGGACTAGAATTTGTGAGGGGAAAGAAACCATTTTGTCCCGCAAGCTGGTTTGGGTCAGTGTTGCAGCAAAAGAGAAGCCAGCCAGGACTTCACTGCCAGCTTTGGTCGAATGCCAGGGCTACAAACCAGGACCTCAGTGTTGTCGGTTGAGTGCCAGCGCTAGGTGGGGAGCCCTCATTGCCGAGGCCTGGTACTGTAAGCCAGAACAAGGAGCTGTGGCTCAGTAGCTCATGGGCTTCAGCTGAGAGGCATTGCTGTTGATTTGTGCCTGTCAAGTCTCCTTGTTATTACTTCATTCATTCATTTGCTTACTTCACTTGTGGCAGGTCTCAGACAACATCAAACTCACTATGTAGCTGAAGCTGACCTTGAACCAGTGGTCCCAAATGCTAGGATTATAGGAAAGTGCTGGGATTACAAACAGGAACTAGCACTGGTGCAGTTTCATGCTATGCTGGGGGAATTGAACCCAGAGATCTGTGTGCACCAAGAAAGGACTCCACTGAGCTACATCCACAGTTTTCAAATTGCTGTTGAAATATTTACGTTATGCCTTGGTCAGTCGTGGAGAGAAGCCTCACTCTTAGTGTTCAAAGATGTGCGTCAGAGACGCATAACTGTTCCAGCTTCCGAGTACAAGTGACCGTCGCTGTGTCACAGTGGTCAGCCACAGACAGAGAAAAATAACCAGAGATCTATCTACAAGACCTCTTCTAGGCTCAAAGGAATGTCGCAGAAGAGGGGGCAGAAGGAATGTGTGAGCCGGAGGAAGGGGTGGGGGTTTTGTGTCACTATTTTCTTCTATCCTGGAGTGGGGAGGGAGGTTTACACGACTCTGGACACGCGTGTAACTTTAAATGCTTGGGAAGAGGGAAACTTCAAAGCAGCTGTGCTACCTACGGGCTGTGCAGGATGCTCTAGGGATGCAGCTTGCATGAGTCGTCAGCCATGCTGCAGTGGGCTTTCCACTGCCACGTCTGACTTTGACTCACCCACGCAACCGAAAAAAAAAAATAATCAACCAGTCAGTCAAACAAACAAAACCCTGGCCCACACTTCTGTAAATAACCGCAGCAAATGCATGGGTTCACTCACAAAACTTAAGTGGAAACGCTTTCTTTATCGCTGCCCCCCATCTGGGATGAATAAGAGACCTGTTCACTTCTGTCCAGGAAATGTCACACAATACTGCTGCTGCTGCTGCTGCTGCTGCTGCTGCTGCTGCTGCTGCTGCTGTGAGGAGGGTGGGGAGCTGTACAGTGAGCTGTGGTCTCCTGGACCTACCAGGCAGGAGGAATAGGACAGAGAGAAGCAGGGACGTGAGGACCACACCTCCAGGCTGGGGACACAGTGAGGCCACTGACAGAGCCACATGGATGCCTCCACAGTCACAGCATTCATTTCCTAAAAGGATGCTCTGGGGGCCAGAGAAGCAGAGACATCTGTACTCAGGTGGGCACCTTGGGTCTCAGAAGGAGCCTCCTGGTGGCCTGAAGCTGGCCAGGGCCATGTGATCTATTCCTTATTCCTTTCCACCCGTGATAAAAAATACAACACAGTGGGCTAAGGCGCCTACTATCACTAAAACTGGTGACCCAAGCTCAATCCCCAGGACACCACATGGCAGAAGGGAAGAATTGTCCTCTGCAAACTGTCCCCTGACTTCCCCCGCACACACACACAAGGGTAGGCAATGTGGCACTCTGGCACATGCATGCACAGGCACATATACACACAATAAATGAACAGAATGAGGTTTTTTACAGAGAGAAGACTCCTCTGAAGAGGGATGTGGGCTTGAAGTAAACAGAGCAGCAATGGGCTGCGCTGCTCATTAATTACATGTTGGCCTGTAATTTAGATTTATGGGGATCACTTAGAAAGAAGACTGAGCTATTACTTGTCAAAGGCAGAAAATGCCAGTCAGTTTCCATAGGAGGTATCTGTTGAAGTAGAAAAAGGGAAGTGGGAAATCTAACTGCCCCTGATTGTTTGCTTCAGCGGACGGGAAGGATGGAGGCGGGGTGGACACACCTAGCCTCCCGAGACGCTCTCTTCCCTTGAGGACCTTAATTCTGTCTTCCTCTCACAAGTCATTTAAATAAAAACCAGACATCACACCACGAAGGAGACACACACCTAACCACGCAGCGGATGCAGTCTGGGCCGAGTAGCACCCGCTTGGAGTGAAAGGACAACGAGGGGCGGAAGAGGCTGTGGCGTCAGCACCCAGTGTGTGTTGCGGGGGGGGGGGGGGGTCTAGAGGCCTCAGCATGAGTCACTGATCTACTTCACCCGACCTCTGAGCTAGGAGGCGAGGGAATGGATGGTCTGAGGTCCTTTCTGATTCTGAAGTTGAGAAGTTGAATAACAGGGGAAGTTGGGGGAGTCTCTCAGGGGTGGGGTCCACACTCTTCTCACCAGTGGTGGGTGCTATAGCTGGAAACCTGAGCACCTCTCTCCTCATTTGCAGCCAGCATCACTGAAACCACAGGACCCATGAGCCAGGATCTGGGCAAGCCAGCAAAGGCCGGGCCAGGGCTGGGTGCTCATGGGTAAGTTGGTGAGGTCAGGAGTATGGCTTGGCTTCCAGGAACCATTCTCTGGGGGAATCTAAAAGGGTGTCAAGGGAGCTGCTGTCACCCGCCCTAAGCATCCATTCCTTGCCAGAATGGGGACAATAGTGGAGCCTATGAGTCCATAGGCTCTTAGTGGTGGTTGGAGCAAACCTAGCACGCCTGTACTTCAGCTCCCAATGATAATAAAAGGAACTTAATCAGTGCCAAAGTTTGCCTCTACATACATCTTTCCCCAAGGGGCTTCTGGGTCCCAGGCCCCTGACATCCATCAGCCTGCCCTGGCCTCTGCTTCTCAGGTAGACATTTCCCGGGATTCATAACCAGAAATGGCCCCCAGCAGAATGTGGTACAGGTAGAGTGTCTTCAATGGCAACGACAAGAGCAGACCTTTTGTCATGCTCACCAGAAAGCAGGCCCCGAAGGCTCCAGGCTTTCAGAATGGAACTGGGAGCCCACCTGGTGGCCGAGGAAGTCCCAGGAGGACTAAGGGGCTGTTCAAGTTGCATGGCTGGGCAGAGGCAGAGCTGGGCTCTTTCTCCAGTCTCAGGCTCCATTCTGGATGACTTCTCTGCTGAGCATTCATTTCCCCTTCAGCTATCTTGTGGCCACTAGGCTGACCTTGAACTCAAACTGGAGCCCCAACCCCACAGACAATGGCCTCCCTTCCAGTCCCAGAATGAATCCATCCTGCCATTTTGGGGTTCACAGCCCTTCCCAGCCTGGCTTTGACTCTTCATCTCTCTCGCCTTCTTTCCCTTTCCTTCCAAGACACAGCGACACCATCTATTCTCCACATTCACCCTCAGGCTCCAGGGAATCACCGCCCTGTGACTGCAATGGTCTGTTTGGCAGTTACTGTCCTTTCTTCCATGAGTGACAACTCAGACCCCAGGGGATAGTGTGGGGAATGCTGAAGTCCCATGTCTCAGCAGCACCAGCTGTTAGTCTTCCCTGGCCACAAGGCTCACACATCAGGTCCACTCTTCATTCCTGGGGGTTTGCAGCCTATGATTGCGCCTGTTAGCTGTGCTGTGACATGCAGCAGTCATGCAGGAAACCATAAACATGCTATGAGCTGGCTGATTTAAATTTTAAGGTTTGCTGGTCCCCGTTGTCTTCATGAAGTTGAATAAGTAAAGTAGCTGAGACAACAGAGAAGGTGACTTGGGGACAATGCTGTCACCCCAGCCATAGGGAATACTCAAGAAAGAGGGGTACAGGCCCAGTGCTCCCTTCCTCTGCCCCCAAAGCTGATATAGTCACAGCCCACTAGGGTCAGAGACATTCCTGTCCCAGATAGCTTCTGCTGGCCCCTCATCTGCTGCCAGGACCGGCACTCAGTTTGCCTTCGTCTGGACCTGCCAGAAAAAAGAGAAGAACAGTCTACAGATATTCCCCCCTCCCAGCTTCCTCTCCAATCTTCCAGTGGCCGAACAGAACCAGAAGGCAGATGGCAAGATGCCCTGGAGAGCTTAGCTGCACATGAGAACTCTGGCACCCGATACTCGCAGCTCACACTGCCTCCTGAGATGGAGAGTAGGCTAGGAAGTTATAGTGCCCAGTGCCCATGTGTGGCACAGGATCCCGGAGCTGGCATGTGATGGATCTGATTCCTTCCCAGGATGTCACTTGTAGAGAGCAACTCTCTTTTCCTAGAGCCCCGTGGGAGGGTGTGAATGAGCCGAGGCTGGCTGTGAACCTCGCTCCTCCCCTGCTTCTTCCTGATGAAGTCCACAACACCAGGGGAGAAGGGCTCCCGGGAGAAACTCAAGAAAGTGAGAGGGGGGTTGTGGGAGGCATAAAAGACCCAATGACATCATCTGTTGAATTCCCTACTTGGTAAAGCCAGTTTGGGCTGGGTCTCTGCCATTTGTAACCCCAAGGATCCCAACAAACAAACTTTACATTCATCTGCGTGTTGTCAGGCCCAGATGAGAGAACTAAAGAGACAGGCTTTAAATGGCTCCTGAACGTTGGCTTACTCTTTGTGTGAGTCAGCTTCTCACCGGGAGCAGGGAGGGCTTATTTTGGCGCTGGGTTTTGGAGGGCTCAGCCCACAGTTTGTTGATGCTGGAATGTCACTGCTCTGGGCCTGTGGCTTGGCAGGGCATCATGGTGACAGGAGGCCATGGTCATGGTTGAGTAGCAGCAAGCCATCAGCAGAGTCTTTGGGGACGGGGCAAATCCCAATACTACTGTGGTTACATTTTGCTGTCTCATCTGTTCCTGGCCCATGACACCTTGTTGGGAACAAAATAAAATGGGGGAGGGGCAGGGGGCCTGGGGAAAAGGGGGAAAGGAAAAATATGCCCACGCTCTGCCAGCATTCTCTGATCAGTCAGGTGTGGGGAGACTGCCAGGCACTTTCCGCTTGGCCCCGGGTGGCATTGCCTCTGACCCACGTGGCAGGGGGTGGAGAAGGGGCAGCCCTGACTGGGGACCCCCCTGGAACTACCTTGCTAACATCCCAGGGTTGCGGGTCAGAGGGAATAGGGAAGAAGTTCCCAACAATGAGCAGAGTGTGGAGCGGGCCTTGATGGAGCAGAGTAGAGACTCTATGGTTTAAGAGCTTTATTATAGAAATGCAGGGAGAAAGAGAGA